>NC_045795.1:30664467-30967497 GCF_009873245.2 Balaenoptera musculus
GGCATGGAGGGAGATGAGGGGATATATGAAAACTCTCTGTACTTTCCACTCACTTTTTCTACAACTGCTTTAAAAAATGAAGTCTATGATAATTATTTTAAAAAATAGAATTTGGGGTTGATTTCTTTTCAACAGTTGGTGATAAGTGGATGTAAGAAGAATGGGTCTGTGGGTAGGTACATCATCAGATATATACATTTACATAGGATCTGGAGGTTAGCAAAAGATTCTGATAAAGAATAATGTGTCAGAATTTCCAGAGACATTGAAAGTGTATCACCATACTCAGGAAGCATCTAGGCATAAATTACTGACTAAAGATGTCAAATAGGGGTTCAACAGAGAGCAAGATAGCAGATATCTAGCATCTTCCTTCCTTTTTTTTTAAACTTTTTTTTTTTTTAACTGAGGTTAGAAACTATTGAAATGAAGTTTTGTTTTTTAGAAACACGTAGTGACTGTAGTAATATTCAGTGTGTAGTTTTAAAAATTTGTTTTCTGTGTTTTGGAAATGTTTCTGTAACTAGTTCTTACTCTGTTTTACTCTGTAGTTTCTATTAACAGATTTTTCTTTTTACTTTAATAGATGTCTAGGTAAAGGCTATCTCCCAATTTTAGACTGTGTTAGGCTTACACATAGCATACAAAATACTGAAAGGCTTAGTGGTAAGTTCTGCAGAATTTTTGGAACAGTATCCCATGGTTTCATTCAGCATACATCCTCTTCTAAGTGTACGGAATAAGAAGTATAACTTCACCTCATGAATAGTCTTGTTTATTTCATACTTTCATTATGCACTTGACAAGGGAATTGCAGAGTCAGCTGCCCTAGTGATCACTGAAACATTTGATCCTGGAATTGAATAAAACCAATCCTGTTTGGGTGAGAGGATAGGGTATAAGTGGCTGTGCCACTGTCTTGATTAAGTGGAGTCCAGCAAGAATGCTCTGGACTTACTTGTTGTGACCATGGTTATCAAAGTTACATGATAACTAAAATAGAGTCTTGTGAGTTATAGCAATGAAGCTACTGCAGAAGACCAGGGGAGGGACAACTTTTTCAGGAACGTTTCCTAAAAGACCTTTAGTGGAAGCTGGTCCAGCAGTACTGACGTTGTTTTAGGCATCTAGGCAGTATGTGAAGGAATTGAGCATCAGACCTTTTTGGTTGGGAATAGACCCAAGACAAGTCAGTCAAGGCATCAGTGAGTAGTAAGATAGGTGTTTAATGGGGGGGGGGGAATCAAAAGATATGTATAAGTACCAATTACTTGGATTTTGTCTTTAAGTGACTTAAAAATATTATAAACATTGCAGAGCAAAAAGAGGTGACTATGGCTAGGTACAGTGGCTTTCATTTCTATTTTCCAGAAACCATTAAGACAGTATCTAGCTTTCTGCATGTGGGAAAAAAAACTTAGCAGAAGTAATATGAGAAAAAATGCAAATTAAAGCTGAAGAACTAACAACCCTGAAAATTAAAATAATATACTCATCACAATCCCATCCCTATTTATATCTTTAGCTGGTTTTAAGTACTCTACATGTTTATGTTAATGATGATTATTTTTAGTAGAAAAGTATATAAAAGCTTGAGGTAAAACTTGGTAATTATTTGTACGTTTTATTAATATAAGAAGTATTTTAAAATATTCTTTTTACTAGAGATGTGAATTGCATTCATTATTTTATCTTTGAGTCAATTATTTCCCTTTGATAACTTTGTACTTTTTCTTTGGTGTGATTTAAATTAACTTAAAATAATGGAAGAGAAACTTTGTTCCAGCAGTCCAAAGAATTAAATATTGAATATGTCAGTGAACATAACAGAAGATTTTTGCCATTGTGGAGTTTAATCTCTAATGGGGACTTTTTATTCTCTTTCTGTTCTGTTGGTTTATTTGTTTGTCCTTGCACCAGTAGCACACTACCTTAATTACTATGGCTTTATAATAAGTCTTGTAGGAAATCTCCTTCTACTTTGTACTTCAAAAGTGTCTTGAGTATTCTTGGCTCTTGACTCTCTCACATAAAGTTTAGAGCCAATTTATATATTTTTAATTGCATTTTCTATCTTTGTGTGCTGTTTTCCCCAACTTTATTGAGATATGATTGATATTGTATAAGTTTAAGGAGTACATATGTTGATTTGATTTACTTGTTTATTACAAAATGATTACCACCATAGCTTTAGCTCACACCTTCATCACGTCACACAGTTACCATTTCATTTTTGCGGTGAGAATATTTATGACTTACTCTCTTATCAACTTTTAAGTGTATAATATAGTACTGTTAACTATGATCACTGTGCTGTATGTAACATTCCCAGAACTTATTCATCTTCTAACTGGAAGTTTGTACCCTTTAAGCATCATCTCCCTGTTTCCCCCACTCCCAGCCCCTGGTAACCACCACTCTGCTGTCTGTTTCAGTGAGTTCTGCCTTTGTGTTGATGATATTTAGATTGCTCTTATAGTTGAAAAACTTGCTGGCTTCCTTTATTAATTGAAATAATTTGTCTCCCCATTATTTTGAGTTTTCTGTGTAGATACTCAGATTATATGTGAATAAGAACAGTTTAGTTTTTTCTTTTCAATACTTATATAGTTTAAACCTTTTCTTGCCTTATGTTGTTGCTGTAATCTTAAGTATTGTATTGACTAAAAGTGGTGATAGTGGGAATCCTTATATTGGTCTGAATTTCAAAAGGTTTGAATGCTTCTGAGTATGTTGTTCCCTATATGGTTTTTGGTAGATTCTCTTCATCAGATTAAAGAAAATCTTTTTAATCGTACTTTGCTAAAATTTTTGTCGTGAATGGTTGTTTAGTGATTTTCCTACGTCTATGGATATGATCATATAGTTTTTCTATTTTAATATTTTATGTAGTTAATTATATTAATAGATTTATGTTTTACTCTTGCTTTCCTGGCAGCCAAAAAAAGTATACCCAGCAAAGTTATCCTTCAGAATTGAAAGAGAGATAAAGAATTTTCCAGACAAGTGAAAGTTGAAGGAGTTCATAACCACTAGACTAGCCTATAAGAAATGTTAAAGGGACTTCTTTGAACTGAAATGAAAGGATGCTAGTCAGTAATAGTAAAATGTATAAAAGTACAAATTCCACTGCTTAAATTCAGAATACACAAATGTTTTAATGGTGGGTAAATCAGTTATACGTCTAGTATGAAGGTTATAAGACCAGAGTAGTAAAAATAATCACAACTACAATAATTTGTTAATGATACACAAGGTAAAAGATGTACATTGTGAAATCAACAACATAAAATGTGATGGGGGGAGGGTAAAACTACAGTATGGAAATCTGAGAAGCAGTAGAGCTGATGGTGTCCCAAAATGAGTTCAAAGGCAGTCAAAGACCCATGTCCCACCTTGAAGATAGGCATAGGGTGAATTCTCCCTTACTCCTCCTCTTGTTCTGTTCAGGCCTTCAATAGATTGGATGAGGCACACCCACATTGGAGAGGGTAATCTGCCTTACCCAGTTTACGGATTCAAATGTTAACTTCACGCATAAATACCTTCAAATACATATCAAACTAATGTTAACCACCCCATGGCCCAGTCAAACTGAGCCATAAAATTAACCATCACCCATATCAACTTGGGCACCCATATCTCCTTAAACTATACTTAGTCTCCAAATAAAGACAATAACAAGGTCATAGTTCTGCCTAACGTGATACAGTTATCCAGCACACAACTGAAAATGCGCTAACCCCTTCCCCAGAAGATGAGGTTAAGTCCTTGCGTGACGTTTATACTTCTCCTTGGTGTTCCTAGCTTAAATACTATGATATAAAATGAATAACAATTAAATACTGTAAGGCCAATACATTTTATGTTACATGATGAGGGAATAAGAGAGGGAAGGAAACAGATATTTCCCCAACACTCACATTCACACACACACACACAAACGTATTCATAACAAAATAAGGGAATACTCATGACCGTTAACAATCCTCTTTCTATAACTGGTCATGTGGTTGTAGCTGGTATTAATAACTACCTTCTTCCACTACCTAATCTGTATTCCCCTGCCTTCAGCAAGCACCTCAGCTGGTTGTGTTTCTTTAACTGGTGGAGTGACCCAGACCTTCATTCTTGAAGGATCTGAGCTATTAGTAGTCCTTCCTGGATTGGGTTGTAGTTTTCCATTGACCTTAATCACAGGGCATGGTAATACTATGAGACGTCCTAAGGGATCTCCTATATTCCAGAAATACTCTTTCTTACCTCCACTGTGGAGCACCAGTCTATTTTCCACTGGGTAGTCAGTATCACTCACCCCAGCCAACACAGTAACTCCTTCTTTGCTTGTTGATTCAGAAGCATGTGGAATCCACAGTGACTCAGCTGCAGTCTTAAGTTTCATTTCAATGGAATAATTGTGTCAATGGCATAAATGTGAAAGCATTCCTCCCTCTGGAATTAAGACCTCTAGGCCAGCAAATCATAAGGCCATGGGAACAGAAAGCAACAATTTTGCTATTGGGTCTCTAGGAGTAATAATGAGTGGTGCCTCTCCCATTCTATCCCTTGATTCCTAGACCTGTGAATTCTATGTGTGGGAGAAGCAGCACCATATATTGGATGCTGGTTCTAGACTGTATAGTCTTCTGGAAAACCTTGCCCCAGATCTACAAGGTATTACCAACTTGCTGGCACTGTAACTCAGTCTTCAAAAGGCCATTTCATCATTCCGTCAAACCAGCTGCTTCATGATGGTGGGGAACATGTTAAGAATAGTGAATTCCATAAGTGTGGGCCCAGTGTAGCCCTTCTCTTGCTGTTAAGTGAGTTTCTTGATCAGAATCAATGCTGTATAGAATATTATGACAGTGGATAGGCATTCTTTAAGTCCACAGATGGTAATTTTTGCAGAAGCATTGCATGCAGGGATGCCAGTTCCATATCCAGAGTGTCTATTCCAGTAAGAATAATACACTTCCACTGCCATGATGGAAGTGGTCTAATGGCATCAACCTGTTACCAGGTAGCTGACTGATCACCCTGGGGAATGGTACCATATAGGGAACTCAGTGTTGATCTCTGCTGCTGACAGATGGACACTCAGCAGTGGCCTTGGTGAGTGGCAGTCCATCCTTCCCACCACGGCCACCTTGTTCATAAGCCCATTGGGCAGTGATGGGGTGATTCGGGAAAAGCTGATGGTATCCACTTGATTGTTAAAATCTTCCTTTGCTGAGGTCACCTATGAGCATTCACACAAGACACAGATATCTTCATTTTTTTTTTAGTTTTTTTTAAATTGAAATATAGTTGACGTCTTCAAGTTGTTGTTTTTCCTATTTAGAGACATCTGTCTACCTCTTCCCCAAATTTACCAATTTCCCAAACATACTCCTTCCATGTCCCTTTCCATTAGCCACTCATTGCTCATAGCCCATGAATCAGTATAAAATTACACATCTAACTATTTCTTCCTTCAAGTAAACAACTAAGTGCACTGCTGTAAGTTCTGTGCACTGGGAGGATTTCCCTTTACCACTGTCTTTCAGGGATGTTCCAGAAGGGGACTATAGCACTACAGCTGTTCAGTTTCGGGTGGTGTCTACATATCATGCACATTTCCACGGTGGCTGCACCATTTTGCATTCCCACCAGCAATGTACAGCATTTTCAATTTCTCCATATCCTAGCCAACACTTACTATTTTCCATTTTGTTGATAATAGCCATTCTTATGGGTTTGAAGTGGTATCTCCATGTTTTTTTTCATTTGCATTTCCCTAATGGCTAATGATTTTGAGCATCTTTTCATTTGAAATTTGCCATTTGTTTATTTTCATTGGAGAAATATCTATTCAAGTCTATAGCCCATTTTTAAGTTGGGTTTTTTTTTTTTTTGCGTTGTGGGCGTTCTTTGTATATGCTGGTTATTTATCTGATATATGAGTTTCAAACATTTTTTTTCCCATTCTGTGGGTTATCTTTTCTCTCAATAGTGTTCTTTGATTTATAAAAGGTTTTAATTTTGATGAAGTCCAATTTATTTTTTTCTTTTGTTGCCTGTGCTTTTGGTGTCACACTTAAGAAACCTTTGCCAAATCCAAGGTCATGAAGATCTCCTCTTCTGTTTTATTCTAAGAGTTTTATAGTTTTAGGTCTTTGATCTATTTTGAGTTTATTTTAATATATGGTACAAGGTAAGAGTCCAACTTCATTCTTTTGCATGTGGACATCTTGTTTCCCTGCACCAATTGTTGAAAAGACTGTCCAGATTGGGTGCTCTTGCCACCCTTATTGAAAATCAGTTGACCATTATATGTTTATTACTAGACTCTCTGTTCTTTTCCTATAGTCTGTTTGTGCCAGTACCACATTTTTTTCTCTTTCACTCAGCCTGGGGTAAGACAGGCAAAGTGCCTTCCTTGGAGTGGTATTTTCCTAGCTCACACACTGAAAGTATCACCATCTGGGTGTTGCTCTTCTCAACTTCAGAGTAGTTTCCTCAAACTGACCTCATACCTCTCTTGAGGTCCCAGCCCTCTTTCCTATACCTTGAAAACTGTGCTGGTTGAAATCCAGGCTATAGGCTACTATAAAGAAGTAGATGCTTTCAGAATAAATTTTGGCTCCAGGGCTCTCTTATCCTGTGAAACTGTGTTTTCTCATTTTCTCTGACTTCTTTTTTGTTTTCTCTCCTGCTGGTTAAAGCATGCTTTAAATATAAGTCTTTAATATATTACTGTATATTTTCAAATGTTCTTTACCAGGACCATCTAGTCCACAATATGAAAATTGAGAAGAGGACTTTTAAGATCAGCTTTGTCATCCATTCTTGATAATCTGCTTGTATATAATTTGAAATAATAGTTTACACCATTTACATGCATTTTTCTTAGCAGTTTTCATTTTAATTACATCACATGCTTTTTTAGTTTTCTATGTGGCTATTATTGTGTTACTGTACAGTTGTCCCTCAGTGTCTGAGGGAGATTGGTTCTAAGAACCTCCTGCAGATACCCAAATCGTCAGATGCTCAAGCCCCTTATATAAAATGACATAGCATTTACTATATAACCTATGCACATCTTTCCATATACTTTTTTTTAATTTAATAAACAGAATTATTATTTGTAGTATTTACACACATAGTCTTCCATGGTAATGTTAAAGTTACCATTTTCTTCAAATGCCTCTCAAAATAACACACTTTGCCTTCCTAAGTGAATCTTGGACAAGGAAATTCAGTGAAAGTGATCTACTCATGACTGTGTCCCATGTCTCTTCTTTTTTCTTTTTTGTTTTTAACACCTTTATTGGAGTATAATGCTTTACAATGGTGTGTTAGTTTCTGCTGTATGACAAAGTGAATCAGCTTTATGTGTACATATATCCCCATATCTCCTCCCTCTTGTGTCTCCCTCCCACCCTCCCTATCCCACCCCTCTAGGTGGACACAAAGCACGGAGCTGATCTCCCTGTGCTATGTGGCTGCTTCCCACTAGCTATCTATTTTACATTTGGCAGTGTATATGTGTCCATGCCACTCTCTCACTTCGTCCCAGCTTACCCTTCCCCCTCCCTGTGTCCTCAAGTCCATTCTCTACGTCTGCATCTTTATTCCTGTCCTGCCCCTAGGTTCTTCAGAACCATTTTATTTTTTTTCTAGATTCCATATATATGTGTTAGCATGCGGTATTTGTTTTTCTCTTTCTGACTTACTTCACTCTGTATGACAGTTTCTAGGTCCATCCACTTCACTACAAATAACTCAGTTTCATTTCTTTTTATGGCTGAGTAATATTCCATTGTATATATGTGCCACATCTTCTTTATCCATTCATTTGTTGATGACACTTAGGTTGCTTCCATGTCCTGGCTATTGTAAATAGGGCTGCAATGAACATTGGGGTGCATGTGTCTTTTTGAATTATGGTTTTCTCAGAGTATATGCCCAGCAGTGGAATTGCTGGGTCATATGGTAGTTCTATTTTTAGTTTTTTAAGGAACCTCCATACTGTTCTCCATAGTGGCTGTATCAATTTACGTTCCCACCAACAATGCAAGAGGGTTCCCTTTTCTCCACACCCTCTCCAGCATTTATTGTTTGTAGATTTTTTGATGATGGCCATTCTGACCGGTGTGAGGTGATACCTAATTGTAGTTTTGATTTGCATTTCTCTAATGATTAGTGATGTTGAGCATCCTTTCATGTGTTTATTGTCAATCTGTACATCTTCTTTGGGGAAATTTCCATATACTTTAAATTGTCCCTAGATTACTTATAATACCTCATACAAAGTAAATGCCATGTAAATAATTATAAATACAATGTAAATGATATGTGAATTGTTGCTACCACATGGCAAAATCAAGTTTTGCTATTCAGAACTTTCTGGTCTTTTTTTTAATTTCGAATATTTTCAATTGGTGGTTGGTTGAATCAGAGGAACCTGCAGAACCTGAAGATATGAAGGGCCAGCTGTATTGGTTATTTGGATATGGTAACAGTTTTCTGGTTGCCAATATTATGAAGTGGTTGTCTTTAAAATTTTGCATTTTGAAATAGTAAATGCCCTCAAAAATGCCTACACAAATCAAGAAATAACATTGATGACACTGCACTTTTCTCTGGAAGTTTCAGCTTATGTAGGAAAGATGCAATTCTTTGTCCATAGAAAATTGTATACGTACTCTGTCATTTGAGAGGACAATTTGTACTTTATTAAACAGTATTATGATAAATATTTTTCACTTTTGCCTTTCTTAGTTTTACAGTCCTTAATATTGGTATGTTTGATTTTCTTTGCAGGTTTTCTCTAGGTGATTCTAGGAGGCCTCTTCATGAAACAGCAGTTTTGGTAGAAGATGTAGTACACACTCAGTTAATTAACCTGGTAAGAACATATAATCTTATTTGGTATCTCTCCTCTGCATTCCGCTTATATTGGCATCACAACCCAAGATATTTTTAAGAATTTTTTTTTTTTACATTTTTTTACATTTGGAATTCTTTTTTTGTCAGCTCTATTGAAGTATAATTTTCATGTAACAAAATTTCACCAGTGCATGACTTCTGACAGATGAATATTGTCATGTGACTAGCAACGCAATCATTATATAGAAATATTTCCATCATCCAAAAACATCCCTTTGTACCCTGTGTAATCAGTCTTTTCTCCAGCTCCTGACCTTGGTTAACACTGATCTGTTTTTTATCATTATATCAGTATAGTTTTTTCAGAACGTTTAAAAAAAACTTTTATTCTGAATTTTAGATGTCTGGAAAGAGAATTGCACAAATATCACAGAGAATTCTCATATACAATTCACATTCCTCTGTTAACATCTTGCATAACCATAGTACAATTGTCAAAACCAGGAATAACATTGGTACAATACTGTTAATAAAATTACCAACCTTATATGTATTTCATCAGTTTTCCCATTAATGTCCCTTTTCTGTTCCAGGAGCTAATCCAGGATAACACACTGTAGTGAGCTGTCATGTCTTTGTGGTCTTCTATCTGTGGTAGTTCCTCAGTCTTGCTTTAAAGTCTTTCATGACCTTGACATTTTTGAAAAGTACTAGACAATTATTCTGTAAAATGCTCTTCTTTGTCAATTGGTCTAATGTTTTCTTATGGTTAGAATGTGGCTATGCCTTTTTGGCAAGAATACCACAGAAGTGATGGGCTTTTCTCACTGTATCATATCAGTGGGTTCATGTTGTTGATGTGTTGTTTGTGATCTTAAATTAACCTTGATAACTTGGGTAAAGTGGTATATGCTAAATTTTTCCACTATAATGAAGTTTTTTTTTTTTTTTCATTTTGTTGTTAATAAATGTCTTGTGGGAGATATTTTGTGACTATGCAAATACTGTTTCTCTGCAAAATTTTGCCTATTAATTTTAACATTCATCAGTGGGTGTAGTCTGAGACAGTTATTACTGTGGTATTTGCATAGTAATGATTTTCTATTTTCTTCTTTCCTTTTATCTTTTTTAATTGCAGTTATTCTGAAAGGAATAGATATTCTTTATCACCATTTATTTATTAAATTTTTAATGTACATATGTACGGACTAATGTGTATTTAAATTTTATTCTTTGGTTCATTATGCAGTAATATTATTATTTATTTTTATTTCTCAAGTTGTTTCAGTGTTGGCCGCTAGGAACGCTTTCGTGTCCTTTCCTCATTTTTCTCTCAAGTTTTTGGTCCTGTGTCTCATAAATATTAGGTATATCAGTCCTTTGTTTGTGGCATATGATACAAATATATTCTTCTTCTGTGTCAGTTACAGTTATCTTTTGACTTTGTTTTTATGAGCTTTTGGGGGGCATACAAGTATTTTTATTTTAATGTAGTCAAATGCATCAATCTTTTATTTCCTTTGGATTTTGAGTTATAGTTAGGAACACTTTTCTTATACTGAGTTTAAAGAGAAATTCATCCATATTGTCTTCTAGTATCTGTATGGTTTCATTTTTAACATTTAGAGTCCTAACCATTTGTGGTTTATTCTTGTTATTGTGTGAGATATGGATCTAACTATAGATTTTTCCAAATGACTACCCAATTATACCATCATCATTTATTAAAAAGTATCTACTTTCCCTAATGATTTGAGATGCCTCCTTTATCATTACTAAATTAGCATATGTATTGGGGTCTATTTCTGATTTTATATTCTATACCAGTGGTTTATTTGTCTACACATGTGCTAATACAACATTTTTAATTATATAGGTTTTATGGTATATCTTAAAGATTGTTACAGCTAGACGCCCCTTCTAATTTTTCTCAGTGTGTTCCTGATTATTCTTATATGTTTATTTTTCCATGTGAACATTAGTATTGAATTTTCTAGCTCCATAAAATAACTTGCTGGTATTTTTATGGGGATTGTGTGAATTTATAAATCAATTTAAAGAGAACTGCATCTTAATGTTGAGTCAGTCTAAGAAAAAGGAATGTCTACATTTTTTCAAGACTATTTTTGTGTCTTTCATGAGTGTTTTAACATTTCTTTTTATAGGCTTCATGTATTTCTTGTTAGATATATTCCTAAGTATTTAACCTTCCTATTTGCTATTGCAAATAGGCTTTCTGTATAATTACATAATGGCTGAAAACGTCTGGAATTTACTAAAATACGTAAATCTATAGATATAAGTAGCTGAGCAAACTCCAAAAAGGATAAGCCCAAAGAAATGCATGTTCAAACTGCTGACTATGAACGGCATAATATAAATTTTAAAAGCACCCAGATTTATTACCATAGGGGAACAATGATTTGAAAGACAGCAGAATTTTCATGAAAATATGGAGACTAGAAGGAAATAGCACAACAGTTTTAAAGTACTGGATTCCCTTTTCTCCACATCCTCACCAGCACTTGTTATCTCATGTCTTTTTCATAATAGCCATTCTAACAAGTGTTGGCCTAAAACATACATGTAGATCAGTGGAACAGAATAAGAGCCCTGAAATAACCCACATATATGGTCAATTAATTTACGAGAAAGCAGTCAAAATTGGAGAGCCACATGCAACAGAATGAAACTAGATGCTCTTTTACACTGTACACAAAAATTAACTCAAAGTGGATTAAAGACTTAAATGTAAGACCTACAACCATGAAATGCCTAGAAGAAAACATAAGCACTAAGCTCCTTGACATAGGTCTTGGCAATGATTTTTTGAATCTGACCCCAAAAACAAAAGCAAAAATAAACAAGTGAGACTACATCAAACTAAAAAGCTTGTGCACAGCAAAGGAAACCATCAACAAAATGAAAAGGTAACCTACTGAATGGAGGAAAATGTTTGCAAATCATATATCTGATAAGGGGCTAATATTCAAAATATATGAAGAAGTCATACAACTCAATAGCAAAAAATAAACAATTAATAAATGGGCAGATGATCTGAATAGACACTTTTCCAAAGAAGACAGACAGCTGGCCAACATGTACCTGAAAAGATACTCACCATCATTAACCATCAGGGAAATGCAAATCAAAACCAAATGAGATATCACCTCACACTTGTCAGAATGACTGTTATCAAAAAGACTAAAAATAACAAGTGTTGGTGAGGATGTGGAATAAGGGAACCCTTGTGCGTTGTTGGATTGTGCATTCGTGCAGCCACTGTGGAAAGCAGTATGGAGGTTTCTCAGAAAATTAAAAACAGAACTGCCATATCATCCAGCAGTTCCAATTCTGGGTATTTATCCAAAGAAATGAAAATACTAACTCAAAAAGATGTGTGCATGCCCATGTTCGTGGCAGCATTATTTGTAGTAGCCAAGATATGGAAACAACCTAAGTGTCCATCTATGGATGAATGGGTAAAGAAATTGTGGTATAACTATGCAATGGAATATTATTGAGCCATAAGAAATAATGAAACCTTGCCATTTGCAATACCATGAATGGACCTCAAGGATATTATGCCAAGTGAAGTAAGACAGACATAGAAAGACAAATACCGTATGAGCCCTTTTATATGTGGAATCTAAAAGAAAAACAAATCAACTTCGTAGAAACAGAGAAACAGATTGGTGGTTGCCAGAGGCAGGAGGTGGAGTGGGATGAACTGTTTTTTTAGTTTAAATAAATTGAATTAAAAAATTTTTTTAAATAAATTAATTTTTAAACATTATGATAACTGGTAATGCTGATATTCACAGGGAGAGATGGGGGTTTTGACAAGAGGTATCTAGCCTGGAATTCTTCTTGTTTTTGTATATACATGTCTATATAAAAATATATGTTAAATCTTTCATAGGATTCAACATATATTTATTAAATTTAATTGAGGAAAGTAAGCATCAGAATAGAGGTAAAAAACTCTTGACCTATGCATAGATGTAGCATAGAATCTGGTTTTACTTGTACTATATTAAGATACAAATTTAGTTGCCAACATTTTAAAATTAGATCACTTTTACATAAAAACTTAGGATTTCTGGCTATTCTTGAAAGATTAAAATTGGAATGTTTGACAGCATAGGTATGACTTTTAAAATGGAAATCTGAGCTCAGGAGCCACTTCTACCTGGTTTTTACCAGGTCGACTTCATTTGCTTAACCAGGAAGGTATTCAGTGTTAATGGATTTATATAGCACATTGTTGCCATATTTCCCATATCCGTCTTCAATTTCAATTTTTCAAGAAAACATACTTTTTAATTTTGGAAGGAAATGATGTTTTTTAAAGGAATTTTAGTTTTCCTCAAAAGCTGTGGAAACAGTGTTATGTATGTCACAGAAGTTCGTAGACAAATATAATAAGGAAGTTGTTTTTATGTGATATACTTTTTCCCCCTATGACTTTGCTCTGTTAATGCTAGAGTGATCTGTCAAAGTGCTTTGATAGTGTACTATCAAAGGGAATACATAACTTATAGAAGAAATAAGAAGCATTTAGATTCTTGCTACAGCCTATTTAGAAGAGAAGAATGTGATTCCACTCTTACAAGCTCTGTGGTGCTGTGTCTCCTGTTCAAAAAGCACCTTTAAGTACTGGGGTAGTGAGCTAGAACTTCAGTTGAGTCATTCTTTCCTCAACTGCCGGCCCTTAATACCTTAATCTAAAACTTTAAAGGGGAAGAAAATCCATTCTTCAGTCTCTTGGATCATTTTGGCAGCGGTTGCGTGTTGTTTCATTTGGGAAGAGGTTTTCTTTAAATCTTTTCTTTTGTCTCTTGTTTCTTGGACCTATGATTCCCATTTGAGACCTGTGCCCTCTCATCCTACCCCTGATTCTTTCTCAGTTCTTCAGCCAGGCCTGCCCTGCAGTCTGAGTGATTCCACCTAACTCTACTCTGTTCCACTTGCTAGGTTGTGACCAGCTCAGGCCCCAGTTAACTGTTCTTCACTGGAGTTCTGCGTGAAGATTATAGAATATGTTAAATCATGAAAACATATAGTTTAAAATCTATATAAAGCTTTTGACTTTATTCAAGAACAAGTTAGAATATTAAAGTCATAGGACTTTAAAGTTGAATTATACTTCAGAAATTATTTGTTATATAATAGTTTGAACCAAATGAAATTGCCTTTTTTATAAGTCATGAATGGTTAAATATCAGCAATTTTATGATTCAGTGCAATACTAATTAGTTGTCACTAGAGAGAGTTTTCAAAACTTTTAATTTTCTTATTTTGTAAAATAACAATACTAATATTTACTTTTTACAGTGGTTATAGAGGGTCATAAAAATTAGATATATTGTATATTAAAGGACTTAGTGAAGTTTCTGGGGCATAGTATCCTTTCTCTAAGTTAGTAGTAGTAAATGGTTACTATCGTGATTAATTCTAAGATAACAGGGCTATTTAATGGCACGATTTAGGTTAGAATTGGATTGAAAAATCCATTGAAATGCTCTTTCAAATTTTCCGGAAAGATGCAAACATTTTCATATCCTAGGCTTCCCTCTTCTCCCACTCCACAGGGGGAGCTACATCTGTTTGAAGTAGGTAAAGATTTATGCCAACTTGAAATTGTGTGATAGAGTTGCTATTATGATGCTGTCAATAATAATATCCTTTCAAGTTCCAAAACTGTCATGACATCTGATGGCTATATAGCTGCTTTCATTTTTTTATTCATTCAAAGTTAAATATCAGAGGACCCTCTTCATTGTATGCACAAAGTATAACTATCTACATTCCATTTCAAAACATATTGGATTTTCACTATATAATCTACCAGGCAACTAGTAAGCTCCTCAATTTGTTGTACTGTTTTCACATCAGAACCACTTTCTCAGGGTTATTCTAATAGTCTTTAGTTATGAAAATTAATAACAAATTTATATGTGTCAAAAGTGATTGCTTAAGTCTCCCATCTAGATTAGCATACACTGAGTCATCGCTTCCTCCACCCCACTTACTTGTAATGCTTTTTAATTTGACAGTTTATCTTCCTGGTAGAAGGAGCTCCTGCAAGGCAATGTTCAGTCCTCATCACCACTTCTGTGGGGCTGTCACTTATGTCACCTCCGTAATGGTTTATGAGTATGTTTTAAAATAGCGATAGAATTTCCTGTGCAGAACTTCAGTTATAAGGGTTATAAAAATAGGACAAACTAATATAATTTGTGATTGCATAAAATAAAGGAAGTAGAGGTACCATGGGGACCTAATGAATCACAGAATGGAAACAGTCTTTTAGCTGACTAAACATTCAGACTTTGTACTAAGTCAGAGCGTGGATATGTAACTCAGCAAACCGGAACACACCACTCTGTGTTTACATGGATGGGATAGAGAAATTCACAAATACCATCTGGGAAAAAATTCTTGGCTTATTTGTCTGTTTCTACTGTAGAGTAAATGAAGTACCACATATTTAGCATAAACAGACTGAAAGCACACCTGCTTTGTGGAATATACACACACATGTGCACACATACACACACAGCATTGTTCAAAATATAGAACATTGTATGTCATGAAAAGTGTTTCCTTTCCTTCTTTTTTGCTTCTTTTTAAATAATGTATTGTAGAAAATGTACTAATTGTTTTCAATGGCACTTGTTTCTGATCGATTGCTCTTAATATTTTCTATTACTTAGCTGGATTTTCTCTCATATAACTACCTCATACCTCAAGAAATAGTATTGTATCTTCTCTTTTTTAAGAAATAATGTTTGTTTTGCAGATGACAGATATTTAGTTTTTAGTCTGTGACACAAAATGGGCATATTCTAAGTAGATTGCCTCTTTAGCTACGTTTTCCCCGCCAATTCCCCTGGGTAATTTGCTACAGGCATAACCTAGAGGACCAACCAGGAAAGAATTTCCAGTCCTTTCCCAACTCTCAGCATGTCTTCTTTTTCTTCCTGTAGTATATTCTACTAATAGTCAATTGTTCAACTTTTCAAGGTAAGAGAATCTCAGAGTACAAATTGTTCATAGTTCCAAGTAAGTTAAAAGCACCATTTCATATTATTATACATGGTTTTCTTCGCAGAGGTATAAAACTGTGTCTTCCCTCCTTTCCACGTGTGTCAAGGCTTTTCCTTCAGTGTTCTTCATTTATTCCTGCTGGTCAGCTAGGATCCTGTTACCTAACTTAAGCTAAGCTCTGCTAGCTACTTGGATCCTATGCCAAGTTTGGATTTCTGACCTGTGCTGAAACTCAGTTCTGGCTGCAGCTCCTATTAAATGCCTAATGTGTAGTTTCCAAGAATTTCAGATTTGCCAAAGACATGCAGACCGTTCATAAAATACCCTCTCTCCAGACTGAGTTGCATCAGTTAATTAAAATAGGTGCAGATTTGTGCCAACTGGAAATTGTGTGACTGAATTGATATTATATGCTGTCAATAATATGCTTTTGATAATACCCATTTTTGCAGTTCAAAAAATACCATAATTTTTGATGGCTGTATAGCTACTTTTATTTCTCTATTTACTCACAGTTAAATATCAGAAAAATCGCTTTGTTTTATACACAGAATATAATTATCTACCATTCTACTTAAAAGTCATACTGGGTTTTCACTATATGAATTTATCAGCCAAGTAGTAAACCATGCAATCTGTTAAATTCTGTGTTCATATATGAATTGGTTTTCAAAGTTATTCTAATAATCTTTATGAAAACTAGTAAAGAATAAACTTAACATGTGTGAGGAGTAACTAACCTCCCATCTGGATTAGCAGGCACTGAGTTTCTCCTCCCCTATCTGTTTGTTCTTCTAATGCCTTTTACTTTGGCAAGTATCTCCCAACTACTGTATTCTCCTTCATCACATTTTGTGTTCTGTTCTGTATCTGAACCAAGAGACTTGTTTTCAGACTCCTGTTCTTCAGTACCTTTTCCAAGGTCTTTGAAAGTCTTTTATTTATTCATAACCCTGTATCTTCTTTTCCCAGAGTTGCTGTTTCTCTTGATTAGTGTGGAGATTATGCAGAGAAGAAGGAAATAAAAGTTAGTTCATATCTACTTTGTGCCAACCAGTTTCCTAAACATTTTTTATATATTATTTTATTGTAGATACATAGGCCATTTTCCAGGTTTAAAAAAATAACAACTATTATTTCTATGTAGCTTTCTAACGTAGTTTAACCCAATTTGACATTGCCTTATGTGTTATATAGATATCATTAGACAACTTTATTTATTTCCCAGATCCAAGTATTATATATTAGTCTACACTTGAAGAATATGTAACAGTTCTTTTTTTAAATATGTTTTTTATCCCTTCAGATATTCACATTCATCCTGATGTTTTATTAGGGGTTTTATTTTACTGATTGTGATAGGGAGCAATTTGTTTATGCTTATAATTTCAAACGTTTCTAGTCATTTTTATATCTCTCGATGAATTTATAAATCACATTCTGTTTCCTAAGAATGCACTATCCTTAGATACTTCTCTAGAGTAAGTGGTTCTGAAATTCTAAGTGATGTAGATAATCTGAAATTCAAAAGATACTATTTATGTTTGAAGACTGATATAAAATTGACTTCAGATTTTTAAAGTGAATAGAAAGAGAAATAAGGTCCATCAAATAAATGTGTCAATTAGAAAAGACTTAAGAGAACATGTTAAGAATGTTTTGAGACTAAATTTGAAAGTAATGTTTTATTATCAGTAGAATCTTACTGACTTTGTGCTTCTAATCCAGCTAAGGATCTGACAGTTAATGACAGAAAGGCAATAGACACTACCGTAATCATGCTCATTACTCAGAGTGGGTTTAATCTAATAGTTTATATATTTTTCTTTTTCACAGTAGAGTAGATGCAGCAGAATGGTGAGGAGGCAAGTGCTGATAAGAAGCAGCAAGAAGTTGGGAGAGTGTAGGAGCTAAGAGCGAAATGATTGCTAAAAAACAGAACTACACAAAATTATAGGTATCTAATTGGTCTAGGAGTACAACTTATAAACTATGTTCCATAAAGTATGCATTGAAATAACTAACGTCTCCTAATACATTTCTTTGGTTGTAGAGACCATCACTCTTATATACAACAAGTATATTGATTGATATTCATATTGAAGGCTTGAAACAATTAGAAAAAATTGATACATTCAGGATACTCTTTGATAGTAAAGATAGTGTGTGATACACTTAGAAAGATGTCTCTCAATAATAAAGTTTATTTTTTTTAATCTGGAAATTTAATCATATATAATATAGCATATATTTCTTAAAAGATCAAAAAACTTTTTTCCCTAAAACTTTGTATAAAGATTCCTTGATTTAGTAATGTCCTTAAGAAAATTTTAAAAGTATATTTTCTTTTTAAACTTTCAATTGTGCATACTTTGAGAATGACATCTCTTATAATAAACATTTTACTTAATATTTGCGATAAACCTGGAGAGTTAGAAAATATTTTGTAGGTGTGGAAACTGAAGAACAGAAAGATTAAGCAACTTGGCAAAAGTCGCACAGTTTATAAAGTAGGAGATGTGAAATTCAAGTAATTTCTTTTTCAGAGAGTTTGAGGAGTCTTTAGGATGAAAAATTCTGATTCTTTTATTCTGGTACTTACTGACTGAATTTACTATGTATCTCTAAGGTCCCTTCTACTTTTGAATATTCTGTGGTTCTCTGTAGTGAAAAGTATTGATTTCAGAATAGATTCATATTTTGCAGAGGGTTTATGGAGAATAGTGAACAAAAAGAAATGGTTAGAAAAGAGAAGCCCCAAGAAAAGTAAGTAGAACCTTCTTTTGGTGTGGAAAATACAAATTCAATATCAAGTATCTGTTAAAGATATCCTGTATTTTAAGTCTGTAAAGAGAAAAAGTAACATTCTTCAACATGAGAAATGGTCGTAATAGCCAGCAAAACATTTTGGGCATAATGAATAACTTTATAACATTAAAGTAGGCAACATTTGATAGATCTCTGGACAAAGGTAATTAAATGTTAAGAAAGAAGAGATTAAAACATACTCAAAAAAGATAATTTAAGATATTGTGAGCTTTTCTGGAAATTTACCATTTGCTGCTTGCGTTGGTCATTGGCTTCAAGAAGAAAAGTTTTAGATGTTGTCAGGAGTAGAATTCCTATTTTTAAATGTCACATAAATTGCCCAGAGCTTGCATTTTATGCCAAGAAATCAAATTTAGCCATTGGTTTATATGAAATCACCTTGATCAAGCCATGTGGATTTCCCACTGGAATATAATTGTTTCTTAAATGCATTCTGTAGAAAGGGATGAAAAAGAAGGTTGGGACTAGATATTCAAGGTCATTGAATTTCAAACTGAGGAATTTTTATGTAATTCTATAGATTGCTGGGGATATTGAAAATTTTAGAAAGTGGCATAGTCAGGAAAGTGGATAAAATAACCTGGCTGTTTTATATAAGGTAGTGAAAGACTCAAGATGCCACTTCCAGAGAGGTCTGTTTGAAGAAGGATGTTGAAGTATTTAGGTGAGAGATATTACTACCTCTGAGTTGGATGGTGACAGGTTTCTGAACTATATTTGCCATCTGTAAACAGTAATCCACTATGGCGGTAAATTAAATCCTGTATCTGTAAGAATAAACAAATTCAAAACAATATATCAATCAAATCCATTATGATGGACATCAGTGTTTATCTGAGTAAAAAACAGGTAGAAGTTCTGAGTTCTAAGTACATTTAGATGTACCAATTTGGCATATTCTCACTTACTAGTCATTGTTCGAAATGTGACTCTCCTGGTTACTTTTGCAAAACCCACAAGAGCTTTTGAACCTTCAGCTGGGAAATGCTGGTAGAGTGGAAAGCTTTTGGAGACAGACATCCCTGGGTTTGAATTTTGGCTTCCTTCATAACTTGCTAGTTACGCATTATTGAGCGTTATTTCTTAATCCCTTTGAGTCCTGGTTTACTCATCTGTAGGAATTTACCTGCCTTGTAGGCATTATATAAGATGATGTGCATAAATGGCTTAGCACTCATCGACACTGTTGATGAAAACATGATTTCATTAATGCCAGCCAAAAATTTTAATCAAAAAACTATACAATTGGAGTAACACAGTGTTAAGGGCAAAGACACTAAAGAGCCAAAAGAGAGCTTGAAGAATCATATGCTATATGTATTTCTGGGGCCACTTTCCTGGCTTTGAATGTCACACTATATACAGTTCTGTCTTGATTTCTCCTACTTCTACTTCTCACTCCTGGTATGCTTTAGATATCTTAACATTCTTAGATACCAGTTTAAATAAT
Source organism: Balaenoptera musculus (assembly GCF_009873245.2). Taxonomy (NCBI): domain Eukaryota; kingdom Metazoa; phylum Chordata; class Mammalia; order Artiodactyla; family Balaenopteridae; genus Balaenoptera; species Balaenoptera musculus. The sequence continues at coordinate 30,684,674 of NC_045795.1, forward strand.
TTGTTATATGTGAATTTCCCTGTTCTTCCTTGTCTGTTCCCATCTAACTTTATGTCCCTGAGAAGAAACCGTCAGATACAGAGTGGCTTAAATTGCCTTTGTTTGAATCCTGGGACTTGGAAGGCTTTTCCATAAGCTTCATGCTTTCTCCTCTTATGACTGCAGTTCAAATAGAACTTAACTGTCAGTGAAACAAGAGTTTCTCCATTGAATACTTGAATGTTCTCCTAAATGATTTTTTGAGTCCCAACATGTTGTATTTTAGTGACGACTGCTATGTTTAGTTTTTTCCTTTCCCCCAAATGAATGACTTTCAGAATATTGTATGAAAAAGTTTCCCAACATGCTTGAAAAACACATGGAAAGATTTACTAAGTCGATAGTAATGTCGACTTTGAGAGATAAAACAGAGAAATGGATAAATGGGTAGGTGAGAGAGGGTTCAGAGGACAGAAAGTTCAAGCCCCCAAAATGACCACTGTGCTAATGAGTATAGATTTATTGTATAATTATTTGGGGGCCTAAATCAGGTATTTATGAATATAAATGAATATACTTTATAAAATATGAGGCACTATATTTTATTATTATTGCTAATAATAATATTTTCAAAACCTATTTTGAAAATCTTTACCCTGAAGAGTCTATAGAGAAAGCTTTTTATCTGAAATATTGTTATAGTTAATAGATGCAGTTTTTATTATCAGTATTAGCATTCATAGTTAAGTTACAACCTCTAGGTACCAAAATTTGGGGAGAGTCAATCATCCTTCCTGTGTTCATGTGTTCTTTTCTCTGTGAATTGACCCTTTAAGCATCTTAACTTCTAATACCTTGGTATTTATGTAGGAGACTTCGGAGAAAAAGTTAAAATTCAGTGTTTTCAAATTAATCATCCAGCATTATTTTTTTAAATAATTGTTTTCTACCAACTAAAGTCATGCAACATAATACTTCCATACTTATACCTGTATTTAACACCATTCTTCAAAATATGTATTCTTAAAAGTAAAAGTACTTGCTGTGCTTTATGTAACTGAAGTTACAAAAGACTTGTAACTTCTAATAATCAGCTTAATCTGATCTTAAACTCTTGATGGTTTTGGAACAGGAATTTTTGTTTGAAAGAGCTTGTTAAATGAATTATGCAATTATAAGTAAATGTGGTCACAGCTGTTTTTGATTTCTTTGTTATACACCTGATTGGAAACAAGTTTTAAAAAATATTTTTCCATTTCTTACACTGACACCTAGTGTTCACTATTCCTGATATCTTGAATATCGAAATTTAGTTATTAATAACTCTGGAACTAGAATTACATTAAAACTTTTTTTTTTTAGCAGTGCACCTGTTCACAGACCAATAACTCCTATTTTCAACATCAGTGAGACAGAATTTTTCCTAGTTATGTGTATGACACCGTTATGAATCAATTGCTGAGGCTATTTTGAACACAGCAAAACTCAAAGAAGCATAGAGTTTTAGAGGTGAAAGGAGCTTGAGGACATTTTTAAAACCAAGATTCTTAAGACCCCAGTGCTTTGTTATGTACACAATTCCTTCAAAGGGTCCAAGTGGATGGTTTTGTTTATGTGAGTTTGGTTCCTGAGCGATAGAGGTAACAAATCACATTTAATCATGTAAGCATTTAAGATTTGATATTAGTAGTTGGCCAGGAAGTAAGACTGAGTTGTTTCTGATTTTTTTTTTATTGAGGTATAATTGACATAGAACATTATATTAGTTTCAGGTGTACAACATAATGATTCAATATTTGTATATATAGCAAAATGATCACCACAGTAAGTCTAGCTAACATTCGTCACCATACATAGTTAAAAAAATTTTTTTTTCTTGTGATGAGGACTTTTAAGATCTACTCTCTTAGCAACTTTCCAATTTGCAATACAGTATTATTAACTATGGTCACCATGCTGTACAGTTTCTAATTTTTGCAATGGGTGACCTTGTGATGTTACGTGTTTACTATTTCCTGTGACTTCCTAAGGATGATTTAAGTACTCCAGCCTTTCTGGTAATACACTTTAAAGATCTAGAAGGTTAGTATCAGATTATCTGCAATTAAGTGAAAATGTATATATAAGTTGGAGAAAATTTATTTATGCAGTAAGCAATTGTTAAACCAGAAATCCAGGTGGCCAGTGCACATAGTGAAATTTGTTCATTTCATTTTTTATATTTTTTGTTAAAGTAGGGGATGATATTATCGGTAAGATGAAAATTTTAAAGAAGCTTGAACATTTAATTTGCTTAAGTATTTACAAAGTCAGTGACAGAGTAAATTTCAAGTCATTTCTAATTTAATTTGCTACAAACTTCAGAGTATTTGAATATAGAAATGTATCTTTCAATGGAGTATAGTTTTCTCATAAGTAAAAATCAAACATTTTAAATATAGGAGATAATCATAATTGAATTAGATTTATTGTTAGTAATAGTTATGATGTTTCTAGGTAATCTAAGAACTTTGAGAGGGGAACTCTGTCACATAAGCTGTTGTTTTATATATAATTTATAATTTATATTTATGTAATTAATATTTATAATTTATATTTAGCATCTGCTATTTGATAGACACTGTTTTTGATGCTTGAGATAAGTGTCTAATGAGGTCTTCATTCATATTGTTTTGGTTAACAGAAATGATAAGAATAAAGAAATGTAGAAAGAAATTACAAAAGAATTTTGATTACCATTTCTTCATTTTTAATAATTTCCAATATATTTCTCACATTATTTGGGGGGTTGGATTTCAATACATTTCTGAATTAGTGTTTTCAGGATTATCAAGTTCACCCCCAAATCAACCAAGTTCTTGGAAAAGAGGTGCCCGGTCCCTTTAACTATGTGACATGAAAGGACCTTGTCAGATATAACAAAAATGAGTAATGAAGTAGGCAGCAGTTGTGGAGTACATAGTTTTTCCTTGGCATAAATGTGTTGAAGTTTTTAATTTGGAATATCAGCATCCATTAATGTTGAATGAAGATTGAAGCAGTAGTAGATAATGTACATAAATACAGTGATTCTCTGTGTATAGATACTTCAGAATATTTAGTCAAATATTTAAGTCTTTCTGTTGTAAGTCAGGGCAGTAGGATTACAAATCACATTTTTCCCAGGCACTTAATTAAAATGCGTAATGTGGCACTTTTTAAATTTATAAGTTCATTGGCTCCCATTTTATTCAAATTGCTTATTTCATTTAGAAGCCCAAATAAAATTAAAGAAAGGCATCACACTCACATATAAGTGAGTAAAAGTTCACCTGGCTTTTTCCCCTTTCTGTTCCAGGTGCAAAAATTGGTCGAAACTGCTGGGACAGGCAGTTATTTTAGAATAGTTTCTGGTTTAATGTTTTATCAGGCCCAATAGTAAAATATTCTGCAACTACGGCAATTTTATATTGCTACTCTCAAGGCAGAACTCTGTTAAAAATAGTGTATAATTATGTGGATTCTGATATAAGTAAAATCCTGTCTCCTCAATATACTGTGTATACAAGAGGTAGAGTTAGACTGGGTGGGATTGTTAGCCTCACATGGGTTCCATCATTCATTGGTTCATCAAAGATTTACTGATGAATGTGCCAAAGCGTTGTTTCAGGCATTGGGGATGTCATGGTACATAAAGCCCCTGCCCCCATAGAGCTTATCTTTTGGTGTGCAAGAAAGATAATAAATAAATGAATAAGTAATATCAGATAATGTTAACTGCTATGAAGAAAATAATGCAGGGTAAGGAAAGGGAGAGGTAAAGTTAGATTACTTCAGAGGAGATGGTATTTGAGTAAAAAATTGAATAATGTTGAATAGAATACCATACAAAGGTCTAGGGGAAGAGCATTCCAGACTGAGTGACAGGAGGTATAAAGGTCCTGAGACTGGAATGTGCTTCAACAACAGAAATATCAGGGTATTTGGAGTGAAGTGAGTGGGGTCAAATGGTAGGAGATGACGTGTAAAAGGGAGACAGGGGCCAGATGATGCATGCATTGTGTTTCTCTGTGTCACTTTCACTGTTTGACTTTGTACGGACAGAAGTTTTTAAAAGGTTTGATTTACATTGATAAATCTTGCTAAGGAGTTGCATTTTGTTCAAAGTCTGATAGGAAACTACTAAAGTTTATAAGTAGGGGAGTGATTTGTGCTCTCATTTAAGGGTATTTTATTTATCGTTTTTTAGAATTTATTTGACTTTGAAACAAAAGCACTTGAGTTTCAAAAATATTTTTGTCCAAGTGAAGTAAATTCACTAATTCTTTTTTCACCATTCCAGCAATTTCTAAATGTGCAGTACAGTATTTTCAACATGTACATTGTTGTGCAACAGATCCCCAGAACCCTCTGGATGATTTAAGATTTTTAAAAGATCACTCCAGCTGGCTGTAGGTGTTTCGGAGTGGAAGCAGGGAGACTAACTAGTTAAGAGACTTCAGTAGTGGTTTCTGGTAGCTCACTCACTGTAGTGGTGAGAAGTGGTCAATCTGGCTTTATTTTGAAGGTGGTATCAACAGGACTTGCTAATAACAGAGTGGATATTAGATGTGAAGATAGGGAAGAAATCAAGGATGACCTCTAGAATGTTTATCTGAGCAGCTAGATGAATAGCGGTTTGGGGCCAAAATTTAGCATTTATGTGTTAAATGCATTTATCATATTAAAGTTGAGAAGCCTGTAAGACAGCTAAGTGGAGGAGTAGAGTAGGCAGTTTAATATATGACGTGAATTCATGAGAGAGGTTGGTGCTAAAGATAAAAATTTTGTAGTCATTGGCATATTAATGGGATTTAAAGTCATATAAGGTAGTATGAGGTCTCTTAGGAAGAGAAGAGAGAAGACTGGAGAGCAGCCCCAGGAGGTATCCCAACACACACAGGTTGAAGAAATGAAGACCCAGGCCAGGAGATGAGTGACACCAACTGTATGGTATCCTGGTAGCCAAATGAAGAGAATGTTTCAGATCCTGTTGAGAAGTTGACTAAAATGAGGACAGCGAGTTGATTATTGCATTTGATAAGTTGTGGCAAGAATAGTTCCAATTCAGCGGTGGGAACAAAAAGTCTTCAGAATTAATTACCAAGAGCACTGGAGACGAGAAAGTGAAGGCAGAAGTAATAGTCAACCTTGAAGGGATTTTTGCTCTAAAAGTAGTATAAACGCATCCTGGCTTGCTCAGGGAGTCCTGCTTAGTGCCCATCATCCTAGCATAATTATTATCAGCACTCCGTTTACTGTCAAAGACTGCGAGGGAACGTGGTATCAAGGGAGGATTTTAGTGAACCTGATTATTATTCTAATGGATCTAATAATATAAATGAAATCTTACAGTGTATATTCTTCTGAATCTAGCTTCTTTTACTCAACATCATGTTCGTGAGATTGATCACGTTGTTATTCTCGTGCAAGGTGGCATTCCATTGTATAAATTTGACACAATTTATTTATCAGTTTTACTTTTGATAAATACTTGGGTTAATCCAATTTAGAGCTATTATTAAAAGTGCTCCCATGAATATTCTTGTACAGGTATTTTGATGAACACATTTTTGTTGGTTATACTTAGGGGAAGAATTTTAATATAGTAGGATTTGCTTTTCTAATACTCATATAATGTAAGGTAGGTTGGTATTCTACAAAATGATTAAGGTATTATTTTATTTTATAATTTAGACATTCTCAAAAAACAAAGCAAGACCTGATTTTAAGTCATTCCTTTGGCTCAACTGTATTGAGGTCTTCTGAATGTCTTATATTGTACTTTAGGGGTCCAATGAGGGCTAAAACCTTCAAAAAGTACCATATAGGATGACTTCTATGGATACCTTACCAGAGAGGTTATATATGGTCCAGCAGAGGATATGATAAATTATTAAATGAATATACTACTAATGAAGATGTAATATATGAGATGTTACAGTGGTTCAGTGAGAGAGAAATTAGTTCTTCCTCTAAGAATCAGGAAAAACCTTATGAAGGAAATAATTTTTGTGCTGGGCTTAGGAATTAATGTTATCTGATCTCGTAGAGACTAGAAATAATCTTGGAGTTAGATAGTGGAAGGTATAGATAGGAGAATAGTTCGAGAAAAAGGAGTAGTTCATTATGAGGGGAGTATAGCATCCATGAAGAGAAATGAAAGGAAATAGAAATTTTAAAACTCTGAGACCATATTTAATAGAAACTGAGAGTCTCTTGAAGTTTTGACCTTATTTTTCAGTTGCTGTTTTTAGATGACAACCTAATATCAGTACATGGAATAATTTGGGACAGAGAGACTCTTGTTGGGGGCCCTGTTAGGATACTGGGCATTTAGACTCCCCAGGGCTTGACCTTAAGTTAGATGGTTATAAGATATGGTGTGGGAGCGTGGCGTATGCAGTGGAGAGCGAACCTTTTGTTCTGAGCTGATTGTAAGAAAACATTAATGTTACTCAATAGGCTGCAACTTAATCATTTTGACAGGAAGGAAGAGCTAATAATTAAAAGTGTTCATGTAAATTTTTTAAATGTTTGGCCATGTATGCTGATTGTAACCTTATTTCACTCTATTATAAAAGTACAAAAGCATTCTGATGCTAAAGAATCTTTGACTTTGCTGGCCAGTGTTAGGTGGGAAGGGCCTATTTGTACCACAGAAAATATCCGAATTTCTGCCCAAGTTGTTTTTTTCCCTTCTTATAGCGTATGCTCTATGATGTCAGACATAGTAACAGGAAGAACATCTCCATCTGGTAATCATTACCTGTAGCTTGTATGTGTCTTCTGGAAGTTAACTTCTAATGTTAAACAAAGGAAGCTGATCAAAACCAGCTGTAAAACCTTTACATAGTTCATATTTTATACAGTCAGCATTAGGTTACCATTCACATAACTGCATGTCTGAAGTTTAAAAAAAATAATAAGGTAAATCTTTTCCTTTTATTAAAATAAATGTAATCCTGATTTTATAGTTGACACAACTTTAATTGTTTTCCTGTTTGGCAGGAAAATTTAATGCATTTGGCATCATTATGTATGTATTTTACACACCTTGGAGAAATAATGGCTCATTTATTAACTATATGTGCCACAATTAATATATTTTGGATGTAGTCAAAATAAAAACGGTAGGTTGAAATAGAATTTTCTAATATAAAATTATGGGGTTAGTAAATGTAGAAACTCGCCAGCTAAACACGTAACAGGCCATTAAATGTATTATGTGAACTAGTTCTATAGATAATGAAAATTACTCTAGTAATACCTCCTTTGACACATGGCATTTATTATAATTCTAGATACATGCAAACACAGTAATTTTAGATCATTATTGGTTATGATAAGAAATGACTCAGAATTTTAAATCAAGATGACTTTTTTTCTTTAATTGAATTTAGAAGAACTAAAGAATTTGGAAAAATCAGAACATTCTGGGCCATGTTTTGCCTACTGTTGGTACATTGTGTATGTTTAATAATAGTTTCTTCTGCCTGGAACTTGGAGTTGTTAATATATATAGAAATTTTGAAATCACAAAGAAGCACATGAATTTGTAATAGCACATACTTTTGAAATATCTGTAACAGCAGTATTGAGGATTTGCTATCATGAAATGGAATTTCCTATCAAGAAAATGCAGCAGATAATGTAATGACTCAGGCATAACAATCTAGGCAGAAGACAGTAAGCATTTCTCTACCAAAGAAATATTTTGAAATTCAGTGGTTCTTTTGCAAGTGATTAGCAGTGTTTTGTTGGAAATGTTCTAGTCTGTAGCAACCTAAGTATTGCTCACAAATACCATTTAGGCAGAGAAGCCAAGGACAGTTCTGACCATCCAAGTACAGCGCCATATCAAGTGTGACCAAGATTTGACAATCTGTTGTGTAGGTGCTCTTCTCAGGCCTTGGTTAACTATCTAGCTTTAGAAAGGTATTCTAAAATGTATAAGCACATAAATAGAAAGTAATTGACAGCAAACATTAATAATTATTAAATAATGTAATTGTAGTTTTCATTTCTGCAAATAGGGGCGTATTCTGTTTTTAAAAGATATGGGATATCTTGTATGCAGAAAAAGTACTGAACAATGTTACCATCAGAGAATTGACAAGTTACCATTCCTTAGGAGGGAGATTTAAAGAGTGTTTTACTTTAATCATAGTATTTGTATTGGAACATTTTTTTTTTAATTTATTTTTATTTATTTTTGGGTGTGTTGGGTCTTCGTTTCTGTGTGAGGGCTTTCTCTAGTTGCGGCGAGCGGGGGCCACTCTTCATCGCGGTGCGCGGGCCTCTCACTGTCACGGCCTCTCTTGTTGTGGAGCACAGGCTCCAGACGCGCAGGCTCAGTAGTTGTGGCTCACGGGCCTAGTTGCTCCGCGGCATGTGGGATCTTCCCAGACCAGGGCTCGAACCCGTGTCCCCTGCATTGGCAGGCAGATTCTCAACCACTGCGCCACCAGGGAAGCCCTGTATTGGAACATTTAAGTCAATTTAAGATATGTTCATTTCTAACACAAAAACAAGTAATTTAGCACATGCTAGGAACTCAGTATATGTATGTCTATTAAGTTACTCATTGTGTAAAGAAGGCTTAGCTAAACTCAGTACTTTTTCTTAGACTACATATATATATATATATATATGTTTTATATATAGAGAAAGAATATATATAAATATGTACATGTATGTAATATAAGTAAATATACAAATTTGTACATTTAAAATTAGCACAAGAAAATGCACATTTTAGTTGCTCAGTTCAGGGAGCTTTTACAATTCTATATTACTGTGTAATCATCACCCCAAGCTAGGACTAACATTTCCATTCCTTAAGGAAATTCTCCTTTCCAGTCACAACCTGCCTGCTGCCCCCAGGTGATTGCTCTCACCATAGATTAGCTTGTCTGCTCTTAGATTTCATGAAAATGAAATTGTATAGAATGTACTTTCTTGTATCTAGCTTCCTTGGGTTTGTTAGTCTTTTTATTTCATACATTCTAGTGGGTATGTAGTGTTATCTCAGTGTGATATTTCCTTAATGATGAATGCCATTCAGTACCTTTATTTCTATTTCCTTAATGGTGAATTATATTCAGTACCTTTTAATATGTTTATTGGCCATTCATACATCTCACCTTGTGATATATCTGTTCAGTTTTTTTGCCTGTTTTTTTCATGTTATTTGTACTTCCCATGCTTCGTCCAATGAATCTTTGTGTACACCAAGATCATGAAAATTCTCTCTCAGGTTTTTTTCTGGTATTTTTATCGTTATCGATTTTATGCTTAGGTCTGTGATCTACATTGAATTAATTTTTACTTGTGGAATAAGATAAATATTGGAGCTTATTTTTCCCATCCAGTACTTACAGCCACATTTGTTACCCCTGTTTCAGCAACATTTTGGATAAAAGACCATATGACTTTTAAATTATTTGTACAGTTCATCAACATTTCAATTCTCTTAGCTCCTTTTAATTTAATTACAGTTTGTCCACTAGTGAATTCACTAAACAATACCTGCCCACAACATTTCAACGAGTTGGTGTCATCATGCATTCTAGTTCTCTGTTCTCTTCCATTTGTATACTCATAGACCAATTACTTCTATTTGTCAGTATGGAGTGACTTTTGGTGAATTTGTATCTAACTTCTATCTTAAAGTTCTCCTCAGAATCTCAGTTAATCTGTTTTTCCTGCTCTTCTCAAAGCTAAGTGTAAAGACCAACCCCACAAGCCATAAGATCTTAAGTATTTTCTAAAACTATTCAGCTGAATTTTTAGAACATGATGTCCCTAACGTGTTTTAGGTGTGGTAGTGTAATGTAATGGTTGAAGCCCAGTTGCTCATCTATATAAGATTTCTTAAGTTTCTGTGTTCATTTTAGAAACATTTTGATGACTCCCATAAGTGAAGTTATCAAAACACTGATTTGCAGTTTTTCAAATTAAATAATCTTATTTAATTGAGTAGTCTATTTTCACCCTAGACTTAATTTATAAACTGATTATAATTAATTTGATCTTTGGATTAAGGCTGATTTTTATCTTTATTATTCTTCTCTGTAGTTTCCAAGCTTTCCTTGATAAACATGTATTGCTTTTATAACCAGGAAAGAAAGAGTAGCCATTAACAACGTCCACGAGTGCAGTATGTTCTCTAAACTTCTGGCAATGCCTAATTAACTAACAGGACATATTTAGATATCAGAGTATTTTGGCTAATGAATTTTCAAACCAATATAGATAGGAGATGGAGAAAATTGGGCTTCTAGAATGCTTTGAGTTGGTGTGTTTAATTATATTGTTTGGGCTATATAGATCTGTATATTTCAATAATACTGCTTGTGGACTACCCATCCATCTTCTATGTAGATAATGAAGACTGCTGAAGTATCAGCCAAAATGTTGTTTATGAGGGACGAAAAACAGACTACAGGGGGAAAAGTAGTTTTTTTCAGACTTTTATTTGGGTAAATAAACAGTTGAGAGCATGAAGAAATTTTAGAAATGACAGGGGAACAAATGATACCATTGTTTTATGAACTCTGAGCTGATTTCTTTTTTACCCTGGAACTTTCTGATGTTTGAATGTGTAGTGACACAGCTCTCATTGCCTGAGTCCTTCTTGTAAGATAAAGAGGGGATCCAAGTTTGAAGAGTGCTTGTCCCTGTCTGTGATTAAAACCCAGGAGCTGACTGTGGAACAGCCTTGGTAACAGAGGAACATGAGTACAGATGGCGCTGCATCAGAAACAGATTCAGAAGAGTCAAAATTCTAAGTCAGTGCTTCTTAAACTATTTGAAGTAAAAGTCCAGTTTTTATTGTTATTGTTGGTATTTTTTACCTTTACCACATTTATAAAATATAATAAAAAATCATAGTGATGTCAAAATATTATAAAAGTTTCTAAACATGCATTTTCTGTTCTTGTCTTGCTGAAGACTGACAACAGTTTGTGGTGTGGTGCTAGTCAGGGCCCGTATTTTGAGTGGCGCTGATAAGAAAGCATTGTATCAGTTTAATTGGCAGTGTATTTTTTTTCTTAGTGCTAAAATAATGGTGATCTTAACACTTGATGGTATTAGAGGTTTGATGAAATATTTGGTATATGTGGCTTAATTTCTCTGAAACCAGAGTTTCTGGGGTCAGACTGCCTCATTAATTTGGGGGCAAGTCCTGTATCCTTAATCTCCTTGTTGTAAAGTGGGGATATTATCATTCCTAACCTCATTGCATTGTTTTGATGATTAAATAAGAAAATTCATGGCAGTTGCTTGGCATGACATAGTAGGAGTGTTATATATATTAAGCCATATTGTCACTCTCACCCAGACGTTTTTATCCTAGGAACTCAATGACAGACCACTTTAGAGAAGTGATTAGCATGCTAGGTCCCGTTGGGAAAAGTCACAGGAGATTACCTCTCTTTGTAGAGCTGGCTATCAAGCACCAATAAACTCAGGTTTAATTCAGGGAATACCAACAGCCTGTGAGTTTCTTCTGGTAGGTCTGGGCATCAGGTATCTGTGTCAGATTTAAGGAGGGATATCTATACGGGCTGAAGCAGGTCTTTAGGAAGCAATTAATACAAAGTCAAAATCTGCCTTTCCAGGGGAAGGGATCCAATAAAAGCTAAGATGGGTCACCAGGACTCAGTTTCAAGAGACTGATGTTCATGACAAGACTCTAGCCCTAGAATAAAACTGGAGTGCATGCTAATAACCAGAAGAGGTACCTGGTCAGGTGGTATGGTATACATGACAGAGTTCTGGGAAAGCTGTGTCTTGGTTGACATGTGAACATACAAGAACTTATTGTGCATACTGGATAGCAAGCTAAAACAAGAGACTCTCTTTTGCCTTTTTTTGGCTGATGACTCGTTCTCATTGGCTCCATACCTAGGAAGATGTGAGTTTGCAGGTTAATGGTCTTTAATAGATATAATGGGGCAAGGCAAAGATAGGCAAATAATGAAGAGTTATTTGGTTAGGTAGGTTCCTCACCTGTGACTTTTGCAGCTTTTTCTAAATGTTTTCTGAACAATAATTTTAAAATGTAGATTGGAGCTTCTTGATGTTGACCTTAAGGAATCCTCAGTTCACTGTCCTACGGAATGAATAAAAATGTGGATTTCCCAGATATCTTTTAACCATGGCTTCGTTATTCCTGTCACTCAATAAACTTGAAACTCTTGCCAAATAGGAACCTGCCTGAAAAGAAGATACATATCTTTCTATTACTTTATCCATTTTTCTTCATCTTACATTTTCCAGAAGGGTGGACAGAAAGAAAATACTGAAAAACTTCTTTTTCAATCAAGGGTTTATTACTCTTTATCATATTTATTTTAATTTAAATATAGTGAACATACTGATTATGTTAAGAATAAATGGCAAGAGAAGACATAAAGGAATAGGAAGTTTGTTTTGTGGCTCAGATGTTTGTTGTTTATTCATCTGCTTCATTTCCTGTGATTTCATTGGTGGTTTTGAACTCGTGGGCGTCTTGCTGTATACTGGTAGTGACAGTTGCTTCCACGTCATCACTCCGGTTTGTAAAAAGAAATTGCTTCCATTTTGAGATGAAAGGATTTCGTTTTCCCAGCTGTTGTCCGTGCATGCAGCCCCTTCAGCAGAAACTTAGGTCTCTGAACACTGAATAAGAATAGATTGATCCTACAGTTTACAGACCGGCTTTGGGGTGGTCTGAAAAAATCAGAAATCTACCTTTTGATCTAAAAGCTCTATAAATTTTCATAAATTTCAACATGTTTTAACTCCCGTCTAGATAGTTAAGCTATCTAGACTGTTCCTTGGATAACATGGGTTTGTTGGATAAGCAATGATCTTTTTCCCCTTAAATTTCCAGATTATATGAAATAAATAATGATATGCTATTTACTAGATTCATAGCCAATGAAAATGAGCAGATTTTCTTCAGTGCATTCGGTAACTTCAGAGCAGGCTCTGTTAGGAGTCCTTTCTTGGAAACAGCTGGCCAAATGTAGTGTTTTGATACATGGCATTGATCTGAGGTCTCTTCTACATGTGGCCACTTTGTTGCATAACTTTGCTGAAGTGAGCGGAGCCATTTCCCTCTCCCAGCAGTTAACAAATGCTGCTACCAGTAGCTACTGGTGGTCTCCTCTCTAGGCATAATTGAAGAGGTGGAATGGAGTTACTGTGTTTTTCCTTTGTGTCAGAGTAGTTACCTAAGACCTGCAGAGGAGAAGGTAGCTCAATATTACCAAATATTTTTCAAAAAATAAAACCAATTCAGTTACTTTAAGGGTTCTCTACAAAATATAATTTTGTTAAACTGTGGATTTTTTGGTGGTTTCCTCCCACTCTACTCATGTATCTCAGATTCTTTTGGTATAGTGCTGAAGCAGTTACTCTCTAAAAAAAAATCTCTTAACAGGAACTTTCTAGGAAATATGGAGGCGACTATGAGTATACTGTTTCCTTCCATTAGTTTACATGTACTTATATGAATCATACGTACATTTTTTCCCTCCCAAACTTCCTAAACCAGGCCAAATATGCTGTGCCAATTTATAAGGGCCTATAAATCTAAGCAGTATTAGGACCGCAGATCCATCCTTTTTTCTCACTCTTCCTACAACTGTAAAATTAGTCCATGTGGTGATCTCTGGATTTCAGTTCTAGCTTCCCTTCTGACACATGCTGTTAGTCCGTAAACACAACTTTTATCATGTCACCGCCCCCCACCTCCCACTCAGAACGCTATACTGTTGTTTAACACCTCCTGCTTTTGTTCATTTAATACCTTTGTTTGTATTGATACTATCATTGTGGTATTCACAATTTGCTGCCTTGTTTTACTATCTTTGTAATGTTTTTGGTGGCAGGATCCATAATTCTCTTTATCTCCCCAACTTCTAATTCAGCATTTTATAGTCACATATTCTATATTTATTGACCCTCTGCTGTGCTCTGGGCACTGTAAAGTACATTGAGGAATCACAGACGAAAGCTGTAAAATACACTCCTAAGAAGCTTGAACTACTTTGATGCTCCATGTAATGTTTGTTGGCTGTAATGTTGGTGAGTATCTCATAATGCTAAGGAATTTGTCTAAGAATAATAATTGTATAACATTTACCAGCATGCTCTGCTTTATGCTTTTAAAAATTGAATTTATTACAGTATACTAATTTTTATTATTTTAATTTTTGCAGTGTTGTATGTGTTACTTTATTTCGTAAGTACTTTATAAATTACTTTGTAAGATACATGGTTCAACTTTTGAAAAAAGTGCTACAACAGCCTTGTGCTTATCATGGGCTGGATTGAATGATTAGCTTAAAAGACGCATCTGTATCCTTTACCCTATCAGACTCCAGTGTAAACACTAGGTAAGGTGTATATTCATATGAAAATTTGTGTACTCTCTATTGGGAAGTAGATTGACTCTGGGTACTGCTTAAATTGTTTAAGAAAATTTGGTATGGAATAACTCTTTCATTTTAACAGTGTGTAGATGTTCATACAACACATTATCACTCAGTTGAATCCCCTTCAGTTAGAATTTGGGCTCTTGCCAAAAAAGCACCTCAAGGATAAAAAGCTTACTGTACCACAATTGGTTTTGGAACAGAACTCTGAATTTAACAGCTCAGAACAGTGGGTGCCTCTTTCAACAGTGGATAGCATGGCTAGAATTCTTTTAGACATGAATGTTATTTAAAATGTATTAGTCTAATGTTGATTTATATACTCATATATAATGGATTTTTAAGCTATTATACACATATAACATTGCAAAAGTTTAAAATAATAAAAATTATGGATATACATTGTAATAAGTTCTAGTTTTAAAAGTATCAACAATTGATCATTTCTGAATAGGATATGTTCCAATGCAGTCTACCAAAAATTGTGCTAAATGTTGAAGGAAAGCAAAGCACAGATGAGCAAAACACAGATCCTACCCTCCTGATGCTTCCTGTCTCATTTCTATGAAACATTATAAGTACCATAGAAGAATACAAGGCGCTTAGATATTCAACCAAGGGAGAGATCAGATCTACTTAAAAGATCAAAAACATCTTTATAATGCATAGGGAATTTTGGGGTGAGTTTTGAATCGGATTTCAAGTGGAAAGATGGATAAATGAAGAGGGCAGACATTCAAGGCCAAGAGGAATAGATAAGTGTGAACATGTGCATTTGAACAACTTCACTAATTAGTAAATAGTGAATAATGAGTTTGGCTAGAGCTAAGAACGATGAGGGGAAAAGGGTAATGAAACTGGAGAGTAGCTGGAGTCATACTATAGACTTCTCAGTGTTTCTCAATGACAATTATGCCCTCCTTTTAGTGGGAAGGGTTAGAACCTTAGGATAAAAGAAAATCAATGTGTATGTGAGGTTTTAAAGAGCCCCACAGGTACATCTAATATGGCCTTTCAGGTATGTGTGCTCCCTAAAATTGAAAATCACTCTGTAGACTCTAACGCTTCATGTCAGACACTACTCTAAGTACTTTGCTCACGTTGTTAATACCATCTGTATTACGATGGGCCTGAGCCTGTCTCCCTAGTCTTAGACACTTATGAGCCCTTCACATATTCATCTGAAACAAAATTCCTTAGCTTACCTTCAGATTCCTCTTTGCCAGCAAATATTTAATTTCTCATGTGGGGATACTGCCTTTTACCGAGTTAATAAAACTAAAAACCATAAAGTCATCCTTGACTTCTTATTTTCTCTCCTTCTCTCTCCTCACTCTCTCCCCTCTCTCCCTCCTACTCCCCACTCTCTCTGCCTGCGCCTCACTCACTCACTCACACACACACACACACACACACACACACACACACACACACACACACACATATACCTTTTTCTTGCCTTCTGCCTTGCTGATACTTTCTAATGCCTAGAGCACTCTTTTTCTTTTTCATACTCTTCTCCCATCCCTCCTTTTCTGGTCTGTCTTGCCCATCAAAGTATGACCTCCCTGAGGATGAGGACCACATTTTAGTCATCTTTGCATTCCCAGCCTCTTGTGTAGCGTCCAGCACACTGGAGATCCTCTCAGGAGCATGAGGTAAGGTACAGTCAGTCTGTGGATTTGTTTCTCCTGACAGTAGGACTAAGGTAATGTCTGTTAGTAATAATGGGGCATTTTCTAAGAGCTGTATTTATGTAGAGGTTTTGTTTTGCTATGGCTTTAAACTTGGTTTAATAAGAGTGTCTGCATCAAAGGTGTTTAATTATATTGACAATCATCATCTACTGAGAAATGCAGTCTGTACAAAATTCTACCATTGGTATGACTGAATTTTTGCAAAGCTATTGAAATATACTCATGCCATAATTTGGAAATTATATTCAGCACATTCCTAGAGAACCTTTGAGTGAAATTTGGTATGAATGTGTATCTGTTTAACAATCTTTCTGAGCTCTTAACACCTCTGAGAAACAACATCTTATGCCCTTCTGTAATGTTAATTTAAATTTCTGAATGAATCAAATACAGCAAAACAAACCGTAACAATCTTATTTTAAATATGCTTTTTCAAACTTACAACTCCATAATGGCATAATTCTTCCACCCCATTAATTATCCCATTTCAGAAAATGTGTTTTAAGTCTTCTATCACTGACTCATCTCAAAAAACCTTTTTGTTCACCTCCCTATTATAACTAAAAATATTATTCCATCAATAATACCTAGATCATTCCCTCTGATTTCTTAAAAGATCTGGTTCATTTTCCTGTCCATCATACTCCTCTTGGTCAGTTCAGTAGTTACATACATGATCTTTCCAATACCCCGGTCTTTCACTTTCATTTCCTCTTCTCCAGTGATACGGTCATCCAGCCTGCTTCAGCCAGAATTCCCATGGTCATACCTGGGACCTTGTCAACAATAACTGCACTCCCTCTACAATTTCACTTTAAAGTGTTCTGCTCTCCAGTCACCACCTCCCCTTATCTTTATACTATTGAGTCATCCTATCTATAAATAGGGACTGTTTTTTTCATATGTTCAAGTCTATAACAGTTTCTAGGAGTTTTAAAAATGTTTTCCTCCTATAAGTTTTGCACATTTTTTTATGATGTTTAGTCCTAAAGTTTTTTTTTTTTTTCCACCGAAAAAGGGTGTTTTCTTCCATTATCTCTTTATAGTTATTGTTTGTGCATCACAGAGCTATTGATTTTTGTATTTTAATGTTATATATCTGTGTTGCCTTATTGAATCATTTTGTTTTTGAATCCAATTTTATTAGACTCTCTCAGTCGGATTTCACCCTCCCCCACCTCCTCTGAAACTGCTCTTATTGAGACAAGAGACCTCCATGCTGCTGAGGCTGGTGGTGATTCTCAGTCCTCATCTTACTCATCAGTCATATTTGATACAGTTATACATTCTCTCCTCTGTGAAACAGTTTTTAAATTTGCTTCTGGGGCACCACACTCTTTTATTTCCTTTGCCTCACTTTCCTCAGGCTCCTTTGCTGGCTGTTCTTCTCAGTCTGGAGTTTCCCGGATATCGGTCTTAGCACTTTTTTGCTTTGTCTTTACTCTCCCTCCTGGCTGTTCTTTTCTAGGATACTGCTTTAAATACCAGATATATGCTGGTAAGTCCCAAATTTGTATCTCTAGCCCAGACCTCTTAACCGGTCTCCAGACTTGTATATCCAGTTTACAGTAGGCTTTACAACTAGTCCCTCTGCTTCTCATGTGTCCTCCCTAGAGTTTACTCTCAACAGAGCAGACAGAATGATCGTTTTTAGATGTACATCAGATAGTGTCACTCTTCTGCTCAAAACCCTCCACTGTTTTCTCATCTCACTCAGTATAAAAACCAGAATCTCACAGTCACCTGTGAGGCCCTACAAGATCTAGTTTCCCGCCACGTTTCCTCATCCTTTACGACTTTTACTCTGTGCATTCCTGCCTCGTGGGCCTCCTTGCTGTTCCTTGCCTTTGGACCTTTGTATTCGCTACCCTCCTTGCCTAGAACATTCTTTCCCTAGGTACTTGCCTGTCTTGTTCCCTCACTTCCTACAAATCACCTTCTCAGTGAATTCTTCTGACTACTCTGTTACCAGTAACAGTATCCCTCTTCCTTCCCAGTGGCACTTCTTATGATCACCTGTCATACTTCTGTCTTTTCCTTATTTATTTACCTCTTTCTCCTTACTAGAATATAAGTTCTAAGGTGAGAAAATGATTTTAGACTGTTTTCTTTTCTCTTCCCACTGTTGTATCCTCGGCTCCTTAAATATTCCTGGCACATAACCAGTGACTGATAAATATTTGGGTTCTTACTGCAGAGTATCAAGACTACTTTTCTGTGGCTCATAAACCTTTAGAGAAGGCAGTGCTCTCAGTGATGATAGCCTTATAGACTAAGAATGTAACCATCTAGACAGGCAGCTTTAAGTGACACACTGGTTTGGTTTTATTTTGTTTGGATACTGACATTAGGAATATCTGATAAAATTCATTTATTAAGTCCTATTTTTCCAGAATGACTGGTGGTTCCACTGCTAAAACAGAAAGAAATTTAAAAAGCTAAATAAGAGCTGCGTTTTTGTGTACATATTCTGTACAGATATCCATGTTCACACATATTAGAAGTTCAGTGCCTTATTAATTACAACTGTATAACTACATCCCATAAACAAGGTAGTTTGGGGTTATGACAGTATTTTAGAAGAATTTAGAGGTCTTTAATACTTTGGTATTTTTGGCTTAAGAGGACAGTGTGTTCCCCCAAGGGGGTGGGGAATTGAGTTCCTGAGTTACTGAGGAGGAAGCAGTTTCATTTCTTGTAACAGTGGTTCTCAAAGTGTGGTCCCCACAGACCGCTGATGGGCTCCTCGGAGTCTCTGGGTGGTCTCCCAGCTGGTTTCTTCTAAGGTTTATAATATGACAGTTGTCTGTAGTCTGTTTTATGGCCTGGATTAATAATTTAATGACATTTCTAAAGTATTTTCTCAGATGCCATTCTTCCCATGAGTAATGATGAGGTTTCTTTTCAGTAGCAAGTGAGTATAGATGGGGTTGGTGGTCCACTCATTCTTTTTTCGTCTCATGAAATAATCCACAGGGTGAAACTGAGAACGGCTACCTTAGAGATAGCAAACTGTTTATATGATTATTAAAGCTTTGAGAAGTCCTTCACTGGCAATTTGAAACACTAAAATAATTTTTTTCTAAGTGAAATGCCAGTTTGCATGATTTAAAATGACTCTTCATCTGGCTAGAGGGTGGTGGCTCTATTTTCATACTGGAAGAAATCATGTCTAAGAATCTAAGATTATACTTTCAGTTGGCAGCATAGGGTCACCTGGCCTGAAACCCAGCAGGCCTAGATTTATTCCTGATTCCATCACCTAGTAACTATGAGACCTTAATCAAGTTATTTTCCATCTCTGAAATTACTCATAAAATGTTGAAGTATTTATTATGCCAAATTGAAATTCCTAGAATAGTGCCTGACACATTCATTCATTCAACAAAAATATATTGAATGTGTATTCTAATGCTAGATGCTGGATAAGATGTGATTCCTGACCTCAAGGAATTTTGCAGATAAGTGGTACAGATAGAAAAGGAAATCTACCCTTCTGGTTCAGAGCCATCATTTATTCAGCAGTGCTCCAGGCATTCTGAGAACAGGGGATTAGGAGGGGTTTCCTAGAGGACATGAAGTCTGAGCTGAGTTTTGAAGATTGAGTAGGAGTCAGCTAGACACAATTGGAAAGGTTATTCAAGCCTGATGGAACAAGAGATTCAAAGGCATAGCAGCAGGACTTATGTGGAGAGCTTTTGGCTTGGTAGCAGTGAACAATGGCTGGGGAGAGGGGTAGGCGATGAAGATAGAGATTGGATTTGGACAGGGGCTTCAGAAATCAATAACTAGATACTACACTGCCACTACTATTTTACTATTATCATTTCAGATGGCTAGATGAATGAGAGGGAACTGTAGCAGCTCCACTTGAATGAAATCATTTAGCTCACTTTGTTGCAATTACAAGTAGAGGAAAAAATGTCTTTTCCTTGACTCACATACCTGATAATCGTTAGATTCTCTTCCTAAGTTACATATTTCTGAGTTTCTCATTTTTTAGAAAGGCAATGAATGAGTGGTTCCTGAAAGCCCTTCCACCTTGGAAGGCTGACTTGTTTGTAACTTCAATACATTTAGTAGTCAGTTCTCTTCAGTGAGTAAAAGCTGAATTTCCATGACCAGCGTGTCCCAACAGTTACAAATTTGAAATTAGTGAAAGCTAAATTAATGTGATTTTATCAAATAATAGTTATGCAGAGCTATAATCAGGTCATATTTATTTATGAATTTCTGTATGTTTATTTTCAGCTTCTGAGATGTATGTATGGGCTCCCACACTGGGATAGGTTCCCTAAAGGCAGGCTGGGGCTTTATGCTTTATAGTTTTCCACTCTCTTTTATTCTTGTTTTATTCTTAACTCTAAATAGCATGTGTAACATAGTGCTGTGCAAGGAGAATAAAGCAAATGTTCAGAATTTTGTCAGAAAGGCTTTTTTAACTTAACGTATTATAAGTCTGATTATTGCTCCCTGTGGGAATTTTGCCTAAGGAGGAGAGGGGCTTTTTTAAAAGAACTAACAACATTAAAATACTTATTTCCACTTGTGTGTGTGTGTGCTTATGTGTATGGGTGTTGTTGTTTATCTTATTTTCATGGATGGAGAATAAAAGGCAATTAAATGGGGATTAATTAAGGATTTTAAATTCTCTTTATAGTCAGTCTTGGTTTTTTGTTTGTTTGTTTTTTAGATATGTCTCCCAGAACAGAATGCATTTTACATGATAGTCCAAATAACCAAGGAGACAGAAAAGATCCTTTTAATATATGTAGGCCAGATACTACACTGTTTTAAATATTTAGAAAAGGAAGGTAATGCCATTTTGTAAAGTCCTTTTTAGGACAAAATGTTAAGAAAGGGATACTTCTTTAATAAAAATAATTCCATGTATATAACTTAGTACTAGTAGTTTCTTAAGCACTAAGGTAGTTTTCCCTAATAATACCTTACCTGGTGTGTCCTCCCTGTTCTAGGCAGATAGTAAGCAGTCTTAAACCATGTTCTAGGCATTTTGCATACATTTACCACTATAAGGGGGAATTAGACTAAATGGGTTTTTAAGGAGGTTTGACTCTTTAAACGTCTTTTAATAATGAAATTTAATTCTGTACCATAATGTAATGTATTCTATACTTACTATCTAATACAGTTGACACTTCTGGAAGATGTGCTGCATGTTTCTTAATCTTTAGCTTTTTTTACCTTATTGCATAGGTCTCTGGAGTATCTTTGTACCCTTATAGGAGAAGCCCATAATCGTCTTATAATAACCTAAGGAGAAGTAATTATTATTATCTCACGTTTCAAATGAGGAAACTGAGGCCCAGAAAGACAAAGTCACTGAGTCCTAAGAATATACAGATACCTTTGTAATGTCCTATTGGCACAAGACAGTTTTACCTGGTTTCAGGACTTGTGACTAGTAGTGAGGAGGAGATGTTTAGACTTCTATTTTATCAATCAATGCAGGATAAGAATAAGGGCACATTCTCTCTTTTCATTTTGTGTTCCTTGAAATTTCCGTTTCATAAGCAATTTTCTGATTTGGAAAGTTTGCCATTTACAATTTATTAATTTTGAAGGTTTATAAAGAAATGCATCTGAGTTAAACTTTGAACTTATAGACTTGTAAATTAATGAAATATTGCAAATCTATGAAAACCTTATCTGTTATTGATTATATTGGTCTTTGTAAACTAAGGAAGTAGATATCCAGAAATCTGAGTTTAGCTTTACATATCTACTCCTTGAAGGCAGAGACCATGGCTATTTTTTTCAATATGGTAACCTAGCTCCTAGCACAGTGTGTAGTGTATAGTAGGCACTCAATAAATACTTGTTGAATAAATGAATGAATGAAGACAAATTGAAAGCCAAAGCTTGCTTTAGTCTTGCTTCTATAAGACATGACACAAAATTGCCACCTGTTCTCAGTTGAAATTTCTTGGCTAAAATCAATACTAACTCACTTTTGAAATGGAAGAAATAAATGACACATCAAGATCTTGACATCCAACTTTTTGACCGCACATACAAAGGAGGAAAAAATCTCTCAAGAGAGAGGAGATTGGGACTTCCCTGGAGGTCCAGTGGTTAAGTCTTCGCCTTCCAATGCAGGGGGTGCGAGCTCGATCCCTGGTCGGGGAGCTAAGATCCCACATGCCTCGCGGCCAAAAAACCAAAACATAAAACAGAGGCAATATTGTAACAAATTCAGTAAAGACTTAAAAAATGGTCCACATCAAAAAAATTTAAAAATCTTTAAAGAAAAAAAAGAGAGAGAGGGGGGATAATTAATTTAAATGTAACAAACCCAAAGCTATTGGCTCATTGTGGGTTTGTATTCTGGATTCCTTATCACTGGCAATATATTTAATCAATTATACATCTTAATGTTGTGGTGATTCTCTATCATTCAGCAGAATTATTGATAATCAGTATCAGGAGAATATAGTAGAAATACAATATTTAGTGTGTTGCTCAAGAGTACAAATTTCTATTTGAAAAAGGTTTTTGTTTCTGTTTTTGGTGCTATAGTCTGTGTAAGAGTAAAAGCATTCAGAGAAGATAGGACTTGGCAAGTGTACACTTTTCAAATAAAGTTCAGAAGTTCTGAATGCTATTTTAATAAAATAGTTTATAAGATCATATCAAAACTTCTGAACAGCTAATATAACTAATCATGTGTTTTTCCGACTATTCTGTATCTGCATGTACATACATGGATTACATATTTAAACTCTTATGTTTGTGTTGGGTTTTGAGTGCTTTTTTTAAATTTTGTTTTACTTTACAGAATAGCATTGTTTTTCTAACACAGTAGATTTTTATATTTTCCCCATGATACTTTAGACCAGGGGCCAGCAAACTATGGCCCGTGGGCCAAATCTGGCCCTTTGCCTATTTTTGTAAATAGAGTTTTACTGGAACACAGCCATGCTCATTCATTTGTATATTGTGCATGGCTAGATGTGTGCTACAGTGGCAGAGTTGAGTAGATGTGACAGAGAGTATGGCCTGCAAAGCTGAAAATATTTACTCTTCGGCCCTTTACACAAAGAGCTCGCTGGTCTCTGCTGCAGATCATATGAAGGCTGTGACCGCGTCTCCTCTGCCCATCACTGCTCATCTGCTTAGTGCCCTGCTAGAGTCTGGCCAACTCCAAAATCCTCTTGCAGGTTAAAAAAGCTGAAAGCCTTTATTCTTATTTCCATAACCATTGTCCTGAGCTTGGTACATCTTGTAAATTTTATCCAAGCATGGCAAAGATAAATCCTACTTGTCTAATAAAATTTTCTTAGCTGTGTTATGTCAGAGTTTTTTTGTTTGTTTGTTTTTTGTTTTTTAAGTAAACTGATGGAAACACTTCAGAGCAAAACCTAAATTCTTTAATACTACAGAAATACTCATAAATCACTCCTAACAAGCAGTTTTTTATTTCTTCCTTCAGTTTTGACATTGCTATTTTATGGTTGATTTTTGTTGAAAGCCTTTCACACCTTAGGAAAGTAGATTTGAAATGTTTAGGCAATGCCTATCCACATAGTAAAACACTTTTCTTCCCAGAGGAGGTATAGTAATTTATTCTTTTAGGGGTGTTGTGACTAAAATGCATCTTTTTCTTCCTGTTTCTTGATCCAATGTAATTAAATAATAGATTTTATTTCATAACTATTCAGAAGGAATAAAGGGGAAATTATGTTCAGCAGACTTGTTTATTTTTTTCTGTGCCCTTCTAAAGTTTAAATGGGATCCTTTCTCTCTATACTAAAGGGAAGTAAAATAGCCCTTTCAAATCAGTGTTCCTGGAAAATGAATGTTAATTAAAATACACTTTAAGAACAGAAACGTAATTTTTTTCTGGAAATATCTAATGGTTAAATCTAAGTTAAATGCTACACTGAAAATAATGCTAAGATTTTTAATAACATTTAAAAATCAGTGCCATAATATACACACAGTGAGGTGTAATTTAACTAGTTGCCAACTTAATCCTTATCAAGTAAGTCTTAGTTTTTATACCAAGAGAAGCAGGTACTTAAACCTTCTAAAAATCATGCCTTCTCTTCAAATTGTATTTTTTATTTAATATGCTACATTCACTTATTTGTGTTATTATGTATAATATAACATAATATACTTAGGTTATGTATGTATAAATATACAGAAACATCAACATATATAAGGTTTTTCCCCCATTGTTACTTTTTTATATAAAAATGGGACTATATTATATACACTTTTCTGCATCTTGTTTTTCTTGCTAAAAAATTCTTCATGGCAATTCCTTTCAGTCAACTAGTGAAACTCTATTTCATTGTTTTTTAATGACTGCAGGATGTGCCATGACATAGGGACACCATAATTTATTTACCTTTCCTCTGTTGATAAGCATTCTTTTTTCATCATTAGTTTATTTGATTAATCTTAATATATAGTCAGATTCTTTTCCTCATATTCCTGTTAGCAATAGAAGTTGTAACTCCTTTTCATTTTTGCCTGAATACTGACTGGAAGAAATAGCTCGTTTTACTTGAATTTGCAATCTGATTACTGGTAACTCTGAGCGTCTTTGTGTTGGTTGACATTTGGATTTGATCCTCTTTAAATTGCCTGTTCCTATTCTTTGTCCATTTATCTATTGGATTATTTTCTTATAAATTTCTAAAAACTTTTATTAGGTATATTACATCTCTTTAATTTACACTGCAAATTTTTTTCAAATATTCCATGAAAATATTTTAAATTTTTATATAATCAATTGTGTTTATATTTTCCTTTTTGAACTTCCAGCTTTCAGTAAGGATGTCTCTCTAAAACTTAGATTGTATACATTGTGTCCTAGACCATCTTGTAAGATTTTTATTGTTTTGTTTCTTGCTGTGTAACAAACCACCTCAAACATGGTGGATTAAAATCAGAACTTATTTTATTGTTTCTCATGGTTCAATGACTTGCCTTGACTGGGTGTTCCACTCGTCTTGCTTGTGGTCTCTCACATGGTTGTGCTCTGGTGGCACCTGGAGCTAAGCCATCTGGAGTCCTGGCCAGGATCCTTAGGAAGGCTGGACCTCTCTGCTTCACTGTGTAGACTCACAGCCTCTCCTCTCCATCTGGTCTGGTCTGGTCTGGTCTCTTTATATGGTCTGTCAAAAGAGTCTTACATGGTATCACCAAACTCCCAAAAGTTTGAAAGTAGAAGCTTCCGCAGCTACCCGCTTACCTAGGCAGGTAAGTCCTGGAGCATCGCTGCCTCTACACTCTGTCCATTAGTACGAGTTGCAGGCAGCCCAGATTCAGTGCTGGAGAGAAGTACATGAGGGCATGTGGCCATGAGGGACTTCTTTGGAGACCAGCCACCACAATATCTACATTTTCTATGTGAGCTTCTAGCCACGCCTACAAATGTCTTCCGTACTCTTGGATTGTATATATAGTTCCCTAGATAATCTTTCATGATTTTTATCATTTTGTCTTTTACATTTTAAGTTTTTCTTTTTTTTTTTTAAGGTAGTAATTAAAACTGCCCAAGCAGCAAAATTTATTGGTATTGCACTACTAAGAGTAAATTTAACATGGTAATGTTTTTACAGAAAGCCAATATTTGAACAATCAACTGTAAAAATGTTTTAAAATACAAAGGAAACCTTCCATCATTCAAACCGTATTTAAGGTAAAAGGTTTCTCATTTCTCAACTGGTGTTACTTACATCAAAAGCTTTCAAAAAGAGCATAACTGTTAAGACACAGGACTTTGTTCATTTTCTCAGTGGAGAGTGCAGCTGGCATTCTAGTCGACTTGGAAGTTCAGTAATCCTGCAAATATTTGAGCTCCTGATTCATAACATGAGTCACTGGAAATCCTTACTTATGATAGACACACTCAATATAAGTGAAAATCAATATAAGTAAAATCCTTATCCTTTCATTAACACTGAGGGGAAAGAGAAAACTATTCAGTCAGAATGTAATAAACCCTGAAACACAATAAGTAATACCACTCTAAAGATTATCAATTCATTTAACTATAAGGTGCACCAACAAGGTTGGTTTTGGGGTTCCTTTCTGCTTTTCCTAGATGTTTGACAATCAAAACAAGCACCAAAAACTTCATTACTAGCATAGACAGAATCCTCCAATGGTTTACTTACACCGTCTTTCTCTAAACATTAAAATGCCCTAGAAGGTAAAGTAATAAAACGCTGCTATAGTTAAGGTAAAAATTAAATGTTAAATCATTTTACACAAGACAAAAGTCATTACTGAATAAAGTTTACAAACCTATTTAGTTATCACATTTACTCTAAAGTTCAGTTTTCTCAAGTGGAATATCATGTTTAGTGAAACCATTTCATTAATTTTTTTCTACCAGATTTTGTACATCCCAAATTACTTGTTTAACATGACTCAGCATAAATATCTTCACCTTTTTCAGACTAAAACCTACTCCCAAGAAAACTGTTTTAAGACTACGTATCTTCCATGAACATCACCTAGTCTCCACAGCATCAAAGACACTTCAAATCTTGTTTTGGAAATAGGTGGGAAACATAAGGAAATCAATTCTTATTCCCTTTCCCATCCAGACTAAACTGTATGCCCTTATTTTGATGGTCACTTAAGTTAGTTAATACATGAACCATGATTCCATTTGATTAATCATTTTAGTCTGAAATAAGACTTTTAAATTTTCATTAAACAGGTAAAATTAAAAATCTGAGTTGTATGAATCAATAGATAGCAAAGACAAATTTTTTATAAAGTATTAAGCTAATAAGCAAACTTCAAAAACAATTAGAAAAAATATGTATATTGTGTGTATATATATATACACAAATATATGTATATGCAAAATAGTTCATGGTTTTATTTTCCTTCCCTATTTATTACTGAAGAAAAACAGTTTATAATATTTATAAAATGGAAGTCAGGTTAGCTGTCTCCTGTCCTAACTTTGGAATGAAATTAGCAAAAATGTAAAATTAAAGAATCAGTTCTTTGGGCTCTCACATTTGAAATTAAAAGGTACTTGTACAAGATCCAAACACAAACCTAAAATGACCACTAGAGACAGCAGTGCCCTGGGACAGTAGTGAAATGCACAAAGAAACTCTGCCGATATGTCTTTTGTGCTTTTCTATCAGTGCATGTCGTATGTGTTAAGACATGAAGAGTACTGCTACTCTTTTGTTCCAAAAGTATTCAATATTAACACATCTAACTAATCAAACTGCTGAGGAATAGTTACTACCTTTCTCAATTTCATTCACAGTTGAGAACCTTTGCTTCCATTTCCTGCCATTTTAAGTTTTTAGTTCATCTGAAATTTATTTTTATATATTGAAAAAGATGAAATCTTTTTTCTCTTCAGATAGTTAGCTGTTTTTCAAACCATTGATGAAAAATTCTGTTTTCTCACTGAAATAAACTGTCCCTTTCCTTCTGTCTTAAATCCTCATCTATTTCTCATTCTGTTCTACTTTCACACATAACCTCTTCCTTCCTTTCTATTCCTTTGCCTTTCCTTTTCTCCCTCCATCCATCACCCCCTTTCACTGCAGCCACTTCGACTCCAAGTGGGAGGTGTTCTCCTCCAAATAAACTGTGATCCAGCGATAGAAATTGTAATTACAGATTACAGTTATAAGTTCAGTAAGTTTTTTAGTCATTGTTTACATTGTTTTGACTCTCAGATCACCTGACTTTCTTAGCTGAGTTGTGTAGTATACCATATTTGCATTTCTTACTTGTAATTTTGTTTTAGTTTCCTTGAAACAATCGTCTTAACTTCTTTTTAGTTTTATATTTATCTACCAGTAATTCATACCCAGATCTCCTCAAGTGTGTATCTCCTTTCAGTATAAATAAAAAGGTATGTCCCATAATTCCATCTTTTTAAGGAACACCTCTCCCAGCCCCCTCCAGTCTGGAGAGGTTGCTCTTTCGGCTCGTTAACATCTGCCATCCTGGGTAGATCTACCTTCACATCATGGGACTTCCTTCATTCTCTGTGGGATCACTTATGTCTTACATTACTTCCTACAAGGCAGTAAATCAAAGAAAATTCTTCTTGTTTCTTGGTTTATTCCTGTGTTTTTGTTGGAACACATTGTCCCTTAGCTTCCTAAGAAAGAGTCCACGGAAGGTGAATGTTTTATATAGTTTGCGTGTCTTAAATTACTTTATTCTACCTTCACAGATTTTTGACGGTTTGCCTATGTGTGAAAACTTATAGGTTAGAAATTATTTTACCTCAGGATTTTGAAGGCATTTCTCCATTACTTTCTGGTGTTAAAAGTTGTTGTTGTAATGACATTCTAATTATTTAACCTTTACATGTAACCTCGTTTTTTCCTTTCTTCTGTAAGTTTTTAATATCTACTGTTTGTCCTCAGAATTCTGAAATTTCATAATGATACATCTAGAATGTTTTACATGACATGCACCACTCCCCCCTTGGCCGCTTCTCTGATTTTAACCCTGACTGTTCTCCTCTCCACAGCCAGACTAGCCTCCTTTCTCTTCCTCCAGCATGATCATGCATGGTCTTGTCTCAGAGCCTCTGTGCTTCCGGTTCCCCCTGCATGGAAAGTTCTCCCAGATATCCGTGTGGCTCACCCCCTTATTTCTGCTCAAATGTTACACTAATAATGAGTCCTTCTCTGATCACCCTGATAAAATAACAACCCACAGGCACCTCTCCAGTACACCTTATCCTACTCACTCTTTTTATTTTGGCAAAGGGATTATTATGACATCTTAATTTGTTTATTATTCGTCTCCTGACCACTAAAATATAAGCTCCATGACAGTGTGGACTTTGTCTATTTTGTTCAGTGTTGTATTGCTTAGAATCATGCCTGGTTCTCAGTAGAAATTTGTGAATGAATAAGTGAATGTGACTTGGTGTGCCCTTTTACTAAAATCCATCGTGTTGAGCAATTAGTAGATTCAGTTTGGAATCTTATGTTCTTCAGTTCTGGGAAGTTCTCTTGAATTATTTCTTCACCTCCTTTTGTCTTCTAGACTTCTGTTTCAGGATGGTAGACCTGGATTAATCCTCTAATTTTTCATTTCTTGTCTTAGTTAATTACTTATACTATATACTAGGTTAAGTGTGTTGGAGAAGTAAAAATGCAAAGTGAGTTTTCTACTTAACGATTATTTTTTAATCTGTAGTAATTACTTATTTATTTACCAACTGGCATTATCACAGAAGTAAATCGTTTGGGGTGGTTTTTCGTTTCTAATTCATAGCTATGACTGTGGCAATACATATGTAAAAAAATTATTTAAACAAATACATGTCATAAATATTGATAAGGGCAGGGGAAACACCAGAATCTATAAGTATATGACACCTGAATCCAATTAGTTGGTGAAAATTCCCCTTCCAACCTCCACCCTTACCTATAAGGGGGCAGAGAGAAGAGCTTCTAGTCAGGTTATGTGCTAGTAGTTTTCACATTAACTCCTACATACATCCTTTTGGGAAGAAAATGACTAAGGTACAGTAGGAATGAATATTTCTTGAGAATTTGATATGAGAAATGGTACCAGCCACTTTGCATATATAATTTAATATGGTCCTTACACAATCCTGAAACACAAATGTCATCACATCCATATTAAAAATGGGAAATTGCAGGTAAAACACATTAATGACTTAGCAGAAGGTCACACAATCAGTATCAGATCTGAAACATCAACTGGTAACTTTGAGTTTAAAGTTTTTTATTTTATTGAAGTATAGTTGACTTACAATATTATTAGTTTTAGGTATACAACATAGTAATTTGATATTTTTATAAATTATATACCATACAAAGTTATTATAAAATATTGACTATATTCCCTGTGCTGTACATTACATTCTTGTAACTTTGAATTTTATATCTAGTAGTTTGTATCACTTAATCCCCTTCACCTATTTTGTCCCTCCCCCTAACACTCTCCCCTCTGGTAACCACTAGTTTGACCTCTGTATTTGTGAGTCTGTTTCTGTTTTGTTATAATTGTCTAAATAGCATGTTAAGACTTCTAAAATAATTGCTATGTGTCTAAGAGTAGATCTGTATGGGCCATATGAAAAATTCTTTTCCTACTCCAAAAAACAAAACACGCTTACTCAAAAATATTTACAGAAACGTACCAGAGACTTTAAAAACTCCATTAAATCTATACTGAACTGCTAATTCTAAGTCCTGGAAAGTGCTACATGTTGACTGGTCGAGTTTACTGAATTTATGTATTTAAATATTATTTTATATAAGGATACTATTAAGTATAGTTTACATGAGGAAAATGGAAAAGTTAGCTGTCAACTAGCTGTGGAACACAGTGGAAACAGAGAGATATTGTCTGACAGACTTGGTCTAATCCCATCTTAGTCATTTAAATGCTCTGAGCTGCTGATTCCTTATCTATAACAAATCTATAAAAAACTAATATCGCTTAACCTGTAAGATTTTTGTGAAGATTAGAAAAACTAACAATTTTTAAAATATGTAAAAAATGTCAGACATCTTGTAGTGTATTCAATAAATGCTAGTTTATGTTCTTGTTACTCTTAGTATTGGTGCTATCCTTTCTAAAATTAAGTATTGAAATCTGTAGTTACAGTTTCTATCGCTGGATCACATAGTTTATTTGGAGGAGAACACCTCCCACCCATTTCTATATTTAAATTGTCTGAACAGAAATATTTTTGGCATGGGATGAAAAACATTCTGCTTTAGGTGTTTGGGGGAAAAGTGGCCCTAGTAAGGTTATCCTTGATAAATCTGAAGACTCACGTGATAGTGGATATCTCATATTTGTCCCTCCAGATCCACTATTCACCCTTCCTCCTTTTCTGTAACCTGGGAGGCTCACCTCTTTTAATCTGCTTGCCCTCTCACTTCTGGTTCAGTGTGGCCAGTGGGAGACGCCAGCAGGAGACCTGAGAGTGGTATGAATGTAAGGCCAAGGTTGCTTGTGTCCCTGTCAGGTGACTTTTCCAGCTTCTAGGTTCATAGGACAACTGCCTTTCCCTTAACCCTCTAAGCCTAATTTAACAGTGGTTTCCTGTTGTTGTTAGATCCAGGAGGATACCACACTATCCCTAACCCTCCCCTCATCTTTGTAAATAGTTTCTGTTTCAGCTCTTCCTCCAGCTACCGGGTTTAACTATGCTTTTTCCTTCCAAGCCCCTGACTGATAAACATCAAATAACTATCAAGGATCCCATGTGGGTCATCCCCAAAGATACCCCAGACACACATACATTAGCTGAGACTCGGCCAGATAAATTCTAAAAATTGAGGTTTTCTCTAAATCCTGATTAGAGACTAGGAGGCACAATTTGATTTGCCTTTAGGCTGGAAATTAATCATGGCTGATATCTTAACTGAACTAACTCCAGTGGAGTCAGGATATGTTTTTAAGGCATTTTAGATAATGTGAAGCAATGTTTTGGGTCTCTTTTCAGATTAATAACCTTAATGTAGTGTGTGGCTTCCTTGTGGAACATTTGCAAAGGTGTTAGCTGATTGTACTCTTCAACACAGTATACAAGTTATGGTACTTATTTCCCAGTTCTTTGAATTTCAGCATTAACTTGTTTAACTTATTTTAAATAAAAATTTTGTAATGTATGCTATTATTTATTATGCATCTTTACTAAAAAATAAGCACAGTCTATAAAATCTATGAGATTAGGAAACATGTTTTAATTTTTTTTTCTTGTTGTTTGCTTGCTTGCTTTGCTTCTGACCAGTTCCAAGCCCAGTGGTTGGCCTATACTAGGTGCTCAATAAATATGTATTGAACAAACCAAGGGCCAGTGTTCAATTAAAAGTGATAGATTTTTAACCTCCATGCTTACTTACTTCATTTTCGCCTCATCTACAAGACTACAGTTTGAAAGGCTGCCCTTCCGTGGCTTCTCTTTTTGTAATATCACTGCCCTGCAAATCCACAGAAGGAAATAAAAGACTAATATTTGGGGGGCAGATAATTATGTTTTAGGCATTATCTTTTCTGTGTTCATTTTTTCTTCCTCACTTGTTCTTTTTAACATTCCTGTTACAGGATGTTAAAAGATAACTGTTATTATTCCTGGATTTGTTTGTTTGTTTCGGCTAACACAGTCTCAGTTATGTTTACTTACTGGCCGCGTTCACACAGAGCTCACACGAGGACCAGCAGCCCTCAGCCTTCTCCCTCTAGTCTCTGCGCCAGTTTCCACGCGCCAGTCATGCCGCTTCTTGTTTTACGTGGCTTTTGCCAAATTGCTTAACTACCATTTCACTTTTTTCTAACACGTTTTAATGGAGAGTTTGCATTCTGGAAGGGAAGCCTTTATCTCGTAAAAAGATCTTTACAAAATAGGGTGATGATAGTAAGCTGACTGAAGTCATACAAGGTCCCCAGGAAGCACAATGGAAAGGGGATGATTAGGTCTGTGCTTGAGTTAGAGGAGATCTCAGAGGCTGTGGCACCTACCTTGCATTTTTTTTTTTAACATCTTTATTGGAGTGTAATTGCTTTACGGTGGTGTGTTAGTTTCTGCTTTATAACAAAGTGAATCAGCTATACATATACACATATCCCCATATCTCCTTCCTCTTGTGTCTCCCTCCCTCCCACCCTATCCCACCCCTCTAGGTGGTCACAAAGCACCTGCTGCTGCTTCCCACTAGCTATCTATTTTACGTTTGGTAGTGTATATATGTCCATGCCACTCTCTCACTTCATCCCAGCTTACCCTTCCCCCTCCCCGTGTCCTCAAGTCCATTCTCTACGTCTGCGTCTTTATTCCTGTCCTGCCCCTAGGTTCTTCATAACCTTTTTTTTTTTTTTTTTTTAGATTCCATATATATGTGTTAGCATACGGTATTTGTTTTTCCCTTTCTGACTAACTTCACTGTGTATGACAGACTCTAGGTCCATCCACCTCGCTACGAATAACTCAATTTCGTTTCTTTTTATGGCTGAGTAATATTCCATTGTATATATGTGCCACATCTTCTTTATCCATTCATCTGTCGATGGACACTTAGGTTGCTTCCATGTCCTGGCTACTGTAAATTGAGCTGCAGTGAACATTGTGGTACATGACTCTTTTTGAATTATGGTTTTCTCAGGGTATATGCCCAGTAGTGGGATTGCTGGGTCGTATCTACCTTGCATTTTTGAAGGACATAGGGTTCTATCTTCTCTATGCTGTCTGCTTTCTTAGGATGTGACTGTATGAATATTGTTGGAAAGTTGTACCCTTTTATGTCTGATGTGAATGAATCTTTTAAGAATATCCTGGTTTGGGTTTTAATAGCAAATCTAAAGTTTTCTCTGCCTACCAAATTATTGGTAAATTTTGTTTCTTTTCTTACGTCGACTGCTATTCCACCTTATTCATCCCCATGCAGTATCTTATGCTGGCAGAGTGCTTGGTAGCTCTCCAAGTGCCTGCCCCACATCATTTCATCTCATCTTCACAGTGACCTATGAGTGTAACAAGATCTGTACTATGTCACCTTCTTGAGCCCATTTTAATAAATAACCTTTTTAATTCTTGAGTGGAATATGGGACTGACGTCTGAGCCTCGGAAACCTGATTCTCATTTAGTTTTACATATACTACAGCTAATTTGATAAACTACTATATACAACATTGATTGGTTTGCCTATGTAAGCAGTGTTTAGATACAAAATTTGAATAAGGGCTACTTTCTCTGACAGACTAAGGGGGAAGTATATACAAATTACCTCTGCTCATCATATGATAAAAGCATAGGGCACAGTGGAAATGGATAGAGATCAGTCTCTTCTATGCATTAGTAACTGCATTGCTTTAATCCCATTTTGCAACTGTCTTTGGCTTTCAAATGTATCTGGAACTATTGGCTAGGATACTGGAATAGTTAACTATATCACCTGTGCCACACTCATACAGATAGTTGGATTGGTTGCCATTTCCACTGGTATAACTAAGAGGATTTTCCTTTGAAAACTGACTCCCATCTGCCTCTCACCAAGTTGTACTATTTCTCCTTGCATTCTTCTTTTTTATTTCTTCTCTCATTGATGCAAGTGCTTAATTATGGAGCCAAAAGTAAAGTACTCCTAGGTTTAAATACTAGAATCAGAAAGGGAAAGCCAAAAGGCTTTTCATCATTCACATCTGTTCAGTTCCCACTTGAAGAACTTGAGGATCAGAAAGATCAGCTGTTCTGTTCAAAAGTATAGCTTCAAAAATGTATGCACACGAACACATGCATTGTACTTCATGGTGAGTTGATTCCACAAGAGAATTTATTAGAGAAGCTATTAGTTCTCTATCAAAAGAAGTCCATATAGTTTTCCCCATTAAATTTAGGTAGAGTTACTTTCTTAAAACTTGTAAGAAAGTGGTTCTAGTGATATATACACATGTGTATATGAGTGTGTATATACATACAAATAATATATGTGTGTGTGTGTGTGTGTGTGTGTGTATATATACACATACATATAACTTATCCACACAAATTATTTACATTCTAAATTTGTTTATGGTAAAATCATAAGTGCTAAGTAAGAGTCCAATAGTAGCCTAGAAGTTATAAACTTTTTTATGATGACCCTGAAATTTAATTTCTCATTTCTAAATAAATGTAGATAGCCTTTATTCAGGGCTTACTATATGCCGCATGATATAATCTCCCTTAAACATCAAACCGTAGGCATTTTTAAAAATTTTATGAGAGGAAAGAAGTTAAGATGGTTTTGGAAACTTTTTTAAAGTAATGATTTTTTAAAGCTTCTTTATTAAACTACTTGTGAAATCAATTTCTATAGTGCCTTACATGGAGATAATCTGTTGAGTTAGTTAGATCTTAAAATGGAGGCAATAATCTAAATTCTCTGGAACTCTCTTCAGGATACACAGTACTGACAGAGAAAACCAAACTTTGAGTTTCATAGCAGACCCTTGCCCTCCTTGTGCATGTATGAGGTTCTGAGACCCAGCATGGGTGCAGTGCTAAAATTCTAAAGTTGGCACTTTATCCATGTATTTTCTCAACAAAAAGACAAAATTATATAATTGCTTTTGTCAAAATAAGGGTGATAGTAACAGAGATAAGAAATCAGTTTTCCTCATTCCTCATGATTATTCTTTAACATTATTCTTTCCATTTGGTAATTTTACCAGTCATTACATTGGTCTGTGTGTGGTCTGGTGTAATTCAGTGCTTTTAATACCCTGATCTAAACATGAAGATTTAGGACAAGACCTGTGTTTATTCCTAAACACTCTAGGGTGAAATGAAACCAGGTTATCATGTGAAAAATTAGGTAGCATTCTGAAGAAAAGTAATTAACTGAATCTTTGTTATTTTTTTGTCCTTTGGAGAAATAAGTAATGGCTACAGTTCTTTTGGTAGATGCCTTTTTAAAAGTGTGAACAGACGGGAACATGGAGGGAGGCACAAAGATGCCAAGAAATAAGCAGAGAAAAAAAAGAGACATTATTAATTGTAGATAAGGAAAGTATACATTTTGTAGGCTACCAGAAATTATGCTTCTAAAATTTTAAGAAATACAAATGAAATGTACATATTTGTACATGTAAACGCTATCGTTTTTCAGTTATTGACTAACGGAAAGATAGCTGTATATAACATTGAACAAATTGAAGATCTGCTACCATCTGTGTACAATTTTAATTGTATTTTAGTTTAAGTAGTTAAGTAGTAGTTTAGTTTTAATAGTTAAATAGTAAATAAATTTTAAATAGTATTAACTGTAGTTAATAGCATAGTATTTAAACTATAGTATAGTATAGTATTTAAGGTATAGTATAATATTTAAATTATAGTCTAGTTTATTATTTTAATTTCAACCTTAAAAAATTTTCAAAATATCCTTTTGCTTTCAAAACCTGATGTGTTTAGACTTGAAAATTGCTTATGAATAACTTATATGCAAAATAGTTTAAAAGAAAACTTTCAAATGGTTGTTGTTCTCCCACTTTCACATTTAAATAAGAATAACCAAAGAATTAGTTTCTTGTCAGGGTTGCTGTTCTCATTGGACATTTTTTAAGCATTGCAGGCTTATATTGATTGTGTCTTGGTCATTCTTTAAAATGCATATATAAATAAATATGAATTATTTGAGTCATGAGATACTGATAATTATAGCCTTATCATATTTTTAAAAACTTGACTAACTGTGTTTGACTTACTATTCTAAAAAGAAGAGTTAAAATGGAATTCTAAAAAGTTAGGCACATCTTTTATCAATTTATATACTTGTTTATGTTTCAAATGTCTAAGACAGTGGAAGACTAGTCACCAAAAAGAATAAGGAGATCATATGATAGGAAAAGACTAAGTCAAATATCTTACATTTATAGTATTCTGAATGTTGACTGTATTTAGTTACAAATCCCTTTCCTTTCAAACATTTGCTGAGTTCTCAATCCTTAAGCTGTGTCTGCATGAAGCAACTGACTTGAATGTTTTGATCCAAACCTTCTTTTTTGGCAACCATTTATTTGCCAGCAATGAAAATGTTTTGAAAGGCAAATAAATGTTTTTGTGGGTAGAGTTTCTATGCAATGTAAAACTTCATTAAGCCTTACATACCTTCCTGTATTCCGAATAAGAAATTAATCTTGGAGAGAAAGATGAATGGCTTGATGTTAAGCATTTATTAATTAGTACCAGTTTTGTGTACCTGGACATCTCTCACAGGTTTGTTGTGAGGGTTAAATGAGATGATATATAGAAGGCAGGAAGCATAGGATAGTACATTCAGTAAATGTCAGCACACAAAAAGGAGCAACAGCTTCTGTTTAAACATAGGTGATACATTGCGTATCTCCAAACCTTCTCAAAACCCTACTAAATGACAGCAAAATAATTTTTAAAAGCATAAATCTATGAAGATCAAGAAAATGGGAGATTAAATAGCAGATGAGACATATCAAATAATCATGGACGTTTAAAAGTGGATAGAAATGCTTAAAGGTTTAACAGATTTGAGAAAAATGAAACCTTGGAACCTAGAAAAAAACCAGCATTCAAGATACCTCTGAAGAAACAGGAGCACTGGTAGAAAGTAAAGGAGCAGTTTTATTCCAGTGCCCTATCACAACCACATAGGCAGTCAACTGCCTCTTTGCCATTCTGACAAAACAATGTAGGTTTACCTCTGGAGAGGTTGACTAGAAAGAACTCCGGTATTAGAGATCCCAGGCACAAAGACAACTGGCATTTGATTAATAGATATTCTGAAAAAAATCCAGGAAACAGAAGGAAGGAAATTTTCAGAGTAATCCCAGAAAATTTCCCAGACTTGCAGGACAAGAATATATAGGTTACAGTATCCGTGTGAGTACCAGGAAAATATATGAAGAAAGAGCCTCACCAAGGCATAGCACTGTGAAATTTTAAAATTTCAGGTATAAAGAGAACAGTAGTAAAAGTTTCTCATTGGTGGGGGAGGGGGGCGGTGCAGGGGAAGTCACCTAAAGGCTTAGGAATAAAAAAAAAAAGACACCTGACTTCTCAACAGCAACATTTTAAGCTAGAAGACAATGGAGCAATGTGTTTAAATTTCTGAAGGAAAATGATTTTTAATCTCAAATCCTATATCTAGGTAGATTATAAATTGAATATAAGGGTGGCCTAAATGAATTTGCAGACATACAGGATCTTTAAAACTTTATTTTCCATGCACCCTTTCTCAGGAACCTATCAGAGGTATTTTTCAGCTGCAGCCCACCACTGGAGGAAGGAGATAGATACTGCGGTTTGAATTCATTTTACTTATCTGCCTGTTTAAAAAAATTGATCAGTATTCTTCAGAGGAGCATAGCAGAATCCAGAGTCCTTACAATGTATCATTTATAATATCTCAGATAAAATCACAGATTATCCTTAAAATATGAAGTAGCAGGGAAGCATGACTCATAGCCAAGAGAAAAGACAAAATAGTGACTGACTCTAAGATGACCCAGGTATTGAAATAGCAGACAGGGATTTTACAAAGCAGCTATTATAGCTATGCTCGAAAACAAAAAAGAGAAACCTCCAGGGAATGTGCTCTACCAAAATAAAGGAAGTAAATTAAGAACAAAATGGGATCAAGAAAACAAAAATCCAAAATGTAATTGTTGAAGAGAGTCTGGCAGACTCCGGAGGAGTCTCTGAGGAAAAACAAAAAACAATGAAATTGAAAGAAATCCTTACATGTTTCAAATCTTTTAAATAATGTAGATGAAATAGTGTTAGATTCACAATAAATTAAGCAAAAAAAGAAAAGGAAATTCGGAACTACAAAAAAAATTTTTTTTAATTTATAAAAAGAAATTTGATCATGGTGGCCAAGCTGTAACAGTGTCTATGCAGTCATAATAATATAAACACTAGATATTAATTTAAACAAAAAATTACATTTTAAAATAATATCAAGAGGGGAGGGAGAGATGTAAATATGAGACATCTGTGAACACTAAATCTTCATCTTCCATAGTAAAAAGTCAATCGATAGTATTTAAAGCTGAAAAATAAAACAGCCTTGTAAGCATATTTGAAATGTGGAGGTAAATAACAGAAGAACAAGCTACAAAAGTTGAAAGTGTTTTCCTTCGGAAGTAGAATTACAGATTGGAAAGAAGTATGGCTAGGTATTTCTGTCATTATAAAACTTAGAGTATTATTTGACTTTTAATGTTATATACATTTTAACTTAGATAATAATTTTAAAATTAGAATTAAGTATTTATAATGCACATAGCACAGTTCCTGTACTGCCTAAGAACAAATTAGGTACTTAATAAATTATTACTACTAAGGTTTTTTATTAACTCTCCTTCTAGTCATTAAAATCATGGCTTATCCATTTCAAATGAAAAAGAATACATAAGCCTACAAATCTAGGGAAGTTATCTGAAGTATCTGAAGTTGTGTAGTTACTTAGTGGCCAGAACTGGAGTCCAGATTTCCTATCTCTTAGTTCTTTCAGTCACAACGTGGAGGATTCAGAGAGGATCTTCGAGGTTATCCGTGGCTGACAAATATGGTTGCAAGCAGAGCTGTTCTTTCCTAGCCTAATCTCGTATCTGGCCCAATAACTAGTGTGTGATAGACAAATGGATAGAAAGACAAATAAACCCTAGGCCAAGTGATAACCTACCCTAAGATTTTACCTCTTCATCACATAGCTTTTAACAATTCCTATATGTACTATGTATTCGTTTACTGTTTATTCTCAGAAAGGAAGGATCCAGAGATTTAGCCAGAATCCAAAAGAAAGAGGTGCAATAGAAGTGTAGTTAAAATGAAACACCTTCAGGATGCTAATGATGTGAAATCATTGAATTGATTTTGCCTGTACTTTTGAAACCTTTTAAACTTCAGAGAAATCTTTCTGCTGAATTTACAATGGGCCCCAGCCAATTGCGGGGTTATTGACGTCATCTAGCTCAATTTATTTATATTATAGATGGGGAAAACTGAAACAGTCAAGGGGAAATGGATTGCCAACATTTACCCAACATTTATAAAACTGCCTGTTGGGGGAATGGTGGTCCTGGACCTAGAGATATTATTCAGAAGGAAGTTGGGAGGTGAGAGCATTAGGTAACTAACTGGTTGAGGAAGATAAAGAAGAAACTTGTTCACAAGTACAATTAAGATACTGTAAACTGAGCATTGTAAGTTCCATGCCTAGGTTAGGTAATAAACACTATTGTATGATGATAATCATAGATCTTTTATTTTTTTGGAAAATTATTTTGAAGTCTGTGTTTTAAAGGAGAAAGTGCTGCATCCCATAAAGAATCAAGAATTTCTCATAATTCGAGTATAGTACTATATTAGGATTCTCCAGAAAAACAGAACCAATAGGATACGTGTGTGTGTGTGTGTGTGTGTGTGTGTGTGTGTGTGTGTGTGTGTACACAGATAGATAGATTTATTATAAGGAATTGGCTCGCATGGCTTTGGAGGCTGAGAATCCCAAGTTCTGTAGTTGGCATGCCAGAGACTCAGGAGAGACAGAATGTAGTTCGAGCCCAAATCCAAAAACCTGAGAACCAAGAGACGGTTTAGTCCAAGTCAAAAGGCTGGAAAGGTCTATGTCCCAGTTCAAGGCAGTCAGGCAGAAGGACTTCCCTCTTATTCAGACTTTTTGTTCCATTCACCTCTTCAACTGATTGGTTGAGGCCCACTAACATTAGCAGGGGCTGGTGGTGGGGAGCGGCAATCTGCTTTACTCAGCCTAGGGATTCAAATCGTAATCTCATCCAGAAATACCTTCACAGTCACACTCAGAATTAACATTTGACCAAATGTCTGGGCACCCTGTAACCCAGTCAAGTTGACATATAAAATGAACTGTCACAAGTACACAAAGGCTTAAGATAGAACTGAAATTATTAGAGCTTAAATGTAGAATAACGACAGAAAAACAAGAACTATAATGAAGAGAATGAAGGTATACGGAAAAAAATCTGTCAGTCAGTCAGTCTTTAAAGACCGCACTGAAGTCAGTAACACTGAATTATCATAGATCCTGGAACAAGAATTGTGGACATTATATTTGAAGAAGATCATGTTAACACTTAATATAGGAGACATTGGAGACATTGAAATTTAGAAAGCAGTAAGCAAAAAGCCCCAGAGGCCTACATTCAGATGAATACTGTGGAAGTAGAGAGCAAATTCAAGACCCTGAGCCAATTAAAACAACAAAATCAACAGAAGTTGGTGAAAATAAAATAGAGAAAAAAAAATTGTTCGATTGTTAGTGTCATTGATAGAAATGAGAAATTGAGAAGAGATTTATTTGTGGTCTCAAAGATGTAAAGTTTAAAGTGTACCTTTTATGCTCAACCTGCAAATACAGTATCATAAAGTATTTAAAATGCAAACATGATGAGTATTAATATGCTAGGGGAAATTATTTTCTTTGAAACAGTTGTTACAAGTATAATATTATTTTTAATTTACTTTGAAAAATAGAAATAATATTTATCAGAAATAAATAAATGCTGTGAAAGAGTTCCTGTTGTAGAATAATGCTTTTAGCAAAATATTTTACTAAGTTAC
This sequence comes from Balaenoptera musculus, assembly GCF_009873245.2. Lineage (NCBI taxonomy): Eukaryota > Metazoa > Chordata > Mammalia > Artiodactyla > Balaenopteridae > Balaenoptera > Balaenoptera musculus. The sequence goes on from NC_045795.1 coordinate 30,725,885, forward strand.
AAATAAATCTATAAAGTTACTATCACCATACCTTTATCCATATAGTTAAAAAAATTTGTATACCCATTCAACCAGTAATTGGTCTTAAAGGATTCCTCTGCTCTGTCAATTCTTGCGTATTTTATAAATGCAATTAAATGTATACTACTTTCATTGTAATAAAAAAATCATAAAATATACTATCATTTCATGTCATTTTAGTTACTGCCAGAAATACTTGACTTGCTGCAGTGAATAATGAAGTACAACTTCCATTTATTTTCAGGGATTAAAAAAATTGAGGGGTTTCTTACAATATATTGATAGAATCAACTTTTTTTTTTTTTTGAACACTGAAGGTATTAGAAATATTTCTTGATTTTGGTTTCCTGGTTCTAGTATTGTTTTCACGCTGAGTGCACCCACCGGTCCTGAGCTCAGCCTCCTGTGGAACTGGACTGCCAAGCTGCTAACTTGCTTTTTAAGCTTACGTTGTTAAAGAGAAGTTTCTTTAGTCTTTTTGGTAATTGTAGACAAAAGTTCTAGAAGTTAGCAAGTGGGCAATACACACTTTAGTGTGATCACTGAATTAGGTTAAGGAGCTTGCCCTCCTCACTTGTAGAGAAGAGGAGGTGAGAGTATGGAGGAGGTGATTTTGGAGTGTGGGACACGTCGGGGCCAGATGGGCTTGCGGTGCAGTTACACAATGATAACTTTCAGCCCTGAGGACTCACTGCATGGGAGTCCAAGGCATACTGGAGAGTGCCAGCAGTGCCAGTGCTAGTGAGGCTACTAGGTTGGGTGAGGGAAATTAGTAAATAAGGTAGATGAAATGAAAGATAAAGTTTTTTCCTGCTAATTATGACACATAACCTGTGACATAAATTCCAGATCTCTACAATAGTTGTGTACTGGTTTCGAAAAGGTGTTTTAAAATGGCTAACTCTTCTATGGTTTATTTTCCATTTTCTTCTTTTTTTTTCCTACTGAATGTGTTTATACACTGACATTTTGGAGAGTGTTATAAATACAGATTATTTACATGTATTGTGGATAAACAGTTGATTTATTGGGAAGACAATTGAGGGAGGTATACTTATCCTGGTCCTTTCTTAACATGAGTAAAATTACTTATATCTGTATAGTATTTTAGAGTTTTCAACTCATCACCATCCTGCATTTAAGAAAATAAAAAGTTACTTGACAGTGCGGCCTCCTGGTTCTCTGTGTCCAGACAAATGGATACTGAGCCCATATTCTTCTCCACATTGATTATGTGTATTTATTCTGTCATAGAAATGTTTTGTTTGAAAAAACACCTGTACACATATTTCCCTGACATTCTTTCCGTTTTTAGAAAAATACGTTCACATTTTTCCCACTGAAAACTTAGTTTCTTTCTGGGTAGATATATCATCTTTTTAAAAACCTTTCCCCCAAGATTTCTTTTTAAATGGTTCACAGTTAAATTTAAATTTCTATATTTAGGTAGAATTATGTTTATATACCAACCACCAGTATCCAGGAAATTCAGTGGTAAGGCTGACACATAGGGAGTTTATAGTCTATTTTGTAGTCTGTGTATTTAGACAAGGTTTGAAGCTTACTTAGCAAAATCTCTTGACCATTCAGAATTTCTTTAGTACAAATGCACTATTTGATTTCTTATACTTGTTAAGATAACAGTGTGTCATTTTTTAAAGATTAGTTCTTAGGAATATGTGTTAGATTTATTCCTTTCAAAGAAAGATGCATTCAGGAACAGCTTTTATATGTAAATATTTTTATAATATTGGATAGAGTTGGTTTGGTGCAATCACCATGGTTTGATCAAATTTGGAAGAAGTTACAGGCACATTTTTGCAGTGTTTTCTCCAGCATCTTTATTTTTTTCAGCTGGATGTATTTTATGTTCCTTCTAACTAATCAAAATAAGAAACTGATTTTGCCTGTGCCAAAAAATAGAACTATCATTTTTCACATTCTTTTATTTTCCAGGTCATTTTCAAGTAAGATTGTGTTTCTAGGACTTCTGAATCCCAGAAAACTCTCAACTTTGTAGATATAAGCGCCCAGATGAACATTTCAGGGGGAATCTAACTTTTCATGCAGTATGTTTTTGTTGTGCATTCCAGATACAGTTAACTTTTTGTGTGTATATGATTAGTGTGGAAAGAAATTAATGCAGTCCAGTATTATGATTTATGGACTGAATCCTTTGCCCACTGAAGACTTGCCAAAACTAAAACTATTTTTTTTTCCTTTGGATATTAGAAACAGCTACTGTTTTTGTTGATCTTTTAAAGTTCTGAATGGGCCTATTTCAAATCATACCAGCATGGGAGCTCAGATTAATAATATACTTATTCAACTAGTGATACTGAGCGAAACCATTGCTCACATGGATATGAGGATAAAATTTCATAAAATTATTTTCAGGTGCATTAATGCATTTCTGGAAGCTGCATATGATTTTTCTTTGCATGAAAGAAGTCAAGGATTTCTCTTTATTGTATCAGTTACAGGTGGGCGTATAAGTTAATTAATTGCATTTTGTATACCTTAAACATAAGACATTTTGCTTTTAAAAGCAGTACTGTGATTGCTGGATTATTCCCAAAGGTTTTTAACTCTTAGAATGTTTATCTCTCTTGAGACATCATGACTGTAGTATATTTAATTTAGATTATTGAGAAAAATTTCCTTGTTGTTAGTTACAGCAAGCTGCTGAAGTTTCTCAGCTTCGGGGAGCAAGGTAATCTCTGCTGAAGATCTTCTGTTTTTGATACGCAAAGATAAGGAATATAAAATCATTTCATCTCGTATTGAAATGCCAGCTTGGTGATAATTACACTTATGTAAGGAAGCTACCCTTGTTTTCTAGCTTTCACATTGGAATCATAACCGTTGAACTGATATTTGAGTCCTCATAGTTTGCACAACTAAATGGTTTACTACAAAAGATTTATTTTTATTTTTAACATGGACAAGGGCACTTATGTAAAAGTATGCTGACAACTAATTCTCACTTATCCTTAAATATATATTTAGACCTTTTCATTGCTACATAATGTGCACTCGATATTGACCAGGTGCTTTGTTCTGGTAACTGGATATAAATAAGTGTCATATTATTTTTCTTCTAATTTTATACAGGCTTTCTTTCATAGAATAGTTTTTTTCACTTGAAATACAAAGTTTTTCTGTGACACTGGTTTAAAGGAAAAAAAGCAAATCAATCAAGATGAATATTGTATAAGATAAATATTACCATAATACTAGGTTTTTTAATAGTTAAAGATCTATCTTTCTTACTCTTTGAACTCTGGCATTAAAATATTTATGCTGGTATTTACATGTATAATTTTGTCATAACTATCTTCCAAGAGTAGCTAGTTTGAAAATATTTTGTGACATTTTGCATGTTTTTAATAAAATTTTCATCTAAAAGTTACATGTGGAAAAACTAACTGAATAACCACAGCATGTTATGGTAGACTCTAACCCAAGTGAGCACGCAGTGCTTAGTTCCTAATGTTCCATCTTTCATTCTCTCCATTGTTTTCCCCTGGCATTTAATTACATTTACCCATTTTTGTATGTTTGTGGCTCTGGTTTTATCAGAAGGCATCCATCTGACCTTCTGGATATCCTGGTTAACATCCTGTCTGTGATACCCAGTTACTTTATATCTGTGAAACCTGTCCTTCTGACTGACTGAAGATTGACTAAACTTGGATGACTAAAACTTCTCTTCCTTCTGCAGTGGGATTCAGAGATCTACAAACTGCAACCTTGACCAGTCTACCATTAAATTTTATAAGTTTTAGTTCATTAACTCTTATATGGTATGAGGACTATAAAGAGAAAAGAAATGTCTTCACTATCAAGAAGCTATAATCTGGTTTAGGAAATCTGTATGATTTAGTTGAAGAAGCATTTTGAGACTCACAGCATTTTAAGGTTGTGTGATTAGATTGGAGAGGCTGTAGGATTTGTTGAAGTGGAGGTTTCTGCCTAGGGTGAGACGCATGCAGCTATATGCAGCTATATGTAGAATGGAACTAACCAGGATGCAGGCTCAGTATCAAGGCAAACTGTGATTAGTATGATGGCTCTGAAAGCGGATGGGAAGGAAGATTCAGAGAGATGGTGAAGAGTAAGAATGTTGAGGATTTAGTGATTTCATTAGGAAGACGGAGAAGTAGGCACCATATAGCTGTGGTGCTGTGAGGAAAGAGCTGAAGGTGCCGTTGGCAGGAGCAGGGACCTTGAGCCAAGATCCTTTACGAAGGCAGCTGGAGGGCAGTGGAGTTCGCATCAGTACTTTACAGAATATGTCCAGTCGGTTTTTCTTTTCATCGACAGAGGTAAACAAGCCAGCACAAAAAATCGTCACATTGACACTTTTTCCTGCCTTTCGGGGAAGTCAGAGTTTTAAATCCTATGGAAACTTCAGGAATACACACTGATTGTCAAAAACCCTTCTATTGTCTAGAAGGACTGTTATCAGAACCTTTTAGCAAACCAAGAGCCTAGCTGTAATATGATAGTTGCCAGTATTCTCATCTTTCTCCTCAAAATAATAATTTTATTTATATGCTGGTGTGTTCCAAACAGAATTTAAAGTAGTTTACATGACTGTAATATAAGACAAAATAAAATCTAAAGAACTGAATTTTCAGGAATCAGAGGAAAGAGAACAAAGGATAGCAAACACCTATATACAGGTATATGTTTTTTCTCTTAATAATTCTGGTTTATATTCAAGCAGAAGTCATTGACTGCCTACTATGTTTTTACATACTGCACTAGGCAGCTTCACTCATTTTCCATTTATTCCTCACAATAGTCCTCTAAGGTAAGTACTTACTTACTTTGTAAATAAGGAAACTGGGGTTCAGAAGTCATGTTCTACTTCTGGTCCTGCTATAAGCTCCAGTTTGTGAGGCTATCTTACCCTCGGTTTCCCTATATATAAAAGATGATTATATTGTCTGTATCTCAGGGCTATTGAAAATTTCAATAGAATGCATGTAAAAGAGCTTTGTAAAATACAATTTATTTCAGCTGTCATTAGGAATCTTAAACATGAAGACCAGGAACCAGTAATAATCCATTCTAAGTGTAAGCATACAACAGATGACAAAGTATTATCAGTTACTTTTAAAGTTAAACAGTATTATAGTCTTCTAATAAACCTAAAGAAAGCCATCATTAAGACTCAACTATCATTCATCAGCTTTGAGTTTCATAAAAATATGTTTCTCAGATTACAGAATGTTTTCCAGAAATATAAAATGTAAACCAACTCTTCTAAATAAAAGCTTCTCAGAGAATAAAAAAACAATAAAAAGGAGAGTGCTTGGCTTTTTAAAGCAGTTGTTACAAACTCCTTGTCTAGCTGTTTGTAAATCATTTTAAAAAATAAAATTGGTTCTGAATGTGTACAGAATTCCATAAGTCAGTATTTCAGCATAGTGTGGAGAGTTTATCACAATCTTCAGAAGGAATTTAACCAAAAAAAAACCAAAAAAAACAAAAAATCATTGTGATTCTGGAGTATCTGGATACTTGCAAATGAAAAGTGCTTTTTAAAAATGCTAGTGTTGTAGCTTTTATGTTTAATTTGATGACTAAATTTTGTATTCACAGTACTATGCTGAGAATTGCTATACCCCCCCCCCTGCAGTGATCCTGGGGTACACATTATTAAATTTAGTTATCATAATAGTCTTTAATCAGTAAAGCGAATGTATGTGTAAGGTTTTTTATTTACTTATTTCATATTTTTAATAGAAAAAACTTAGAAGACTGCTAAAATACATGTTTTTCCGAGACTACAAATCAAAGATTGTCAAAGGCATCGATGAGGATGATCTTCTGGAAGGTAACTTAAAGCACTAAACGAAAACCAATATAACACATGTATGCTGATGGCACATTTATACAATGTCAGTGTAGATATTCCCATCACAGTAGAATATATGTACTTCTGTTAAATAATGTAGTTTAGAAGCTGTCCAAATATTTATATAGTTGGCAGTTAAATCTTGTATTTTCCAGTTATGTGACTTCAGAGTAATCTGGTATTTTAATTCTTTTTTTAATAAAATGACCTGCTTTACACCAGAATATCATGAAACTAAGAAAATTGTGTTGATTTAAAACATAATTGATTTTAGCAAGCATAATTTTTCTGTCCTGAATGGAGGGAGCTAGAACTATTATATCTTTGAAATTGGCATGTATGGTTTTTTGTTAATTTATTACAGAAAGTATCTGATATGTTTTATAATGTAAAGTCACCTCATTTTAATGTGTTATTTCTGTGCTGTTTGAAATCTAACAAAAAGTCTGACACAGAGTGGGAAATTTTCCTTAGCTGATTTTCCAACTCAATTCCCCATTTTAGGATATTTAAAGAAAATATTTATGTTGCAAAATCAAACAGTGATAAGCTGAAAATGTATAATTATTAAATAATACTTATTAATCAAAATAAATATGTTGTATTTTTAAAGTAATTCATCTATTTTGTATTGAATATAGTCACTGCATAGTAGTATCCTTTGCTAGTAGATACACTGATAAAGTAGCTAAACAAACTCTACTGTATTCAGAAGAATTCCAGAAAATTGCTCAAAACCAACTGAAGAGTTAACTGAATTTGAAAGAGAACCAGTTACTTTCATTGATCCTCAGTAAGTCAGCAAGTGTAATGACGATGCCAAAAAAAATTCTGATCAAATGTCTAATCAGTGTTGTCTATTTAATATTCCTGTAGTTCTCATAGAATTTAACTCCAAATGAATTTAAATGCTTCCCTTTATGGAGAGCATAAAGAATACAGACTTGGAGCAAAACAGACCTAAATTCCTATTAATCCCAGTTCTCTGCTTTCTTTCTATGTGTCCTTGAGGGTCAGTTTTCTCATTTGTAAGTCATAAATTATACTACTGACCATGAGAGTTCAACATAATGTATGAAAAGCACCTGATACATTCCCGCCACTGAATAAGTGATAGCTGTTAATACTATGCTTCGAATACCAAGAAGCTCAGAGTAGTGAGACTAGTATTCAGTTTTACTAACACTGTCATATCAGTTTGATGCCTTCTCCTCCTTATTATTTCCAGCCTCTCCTCTTTATCATTTAAATTTTCTAATCTTGTGTGTCTCATATAAAGTTTTAAAATACAGTTGACCCTTGAACAATGCAGGGGTTTAGGGTGCCAACTGTCTGTACAGTCAGATCTGCCGATAACTTTACAGTTGGCCCTCCATGTATGCAGTTCCATGTCCCCAGATTCAACCAACCTCATAGAGTCACGTAGTACTATAGTACGTATTTAATGAAAAAATTCATGTGTAAGTGGATACACACGGTTCAAACCTGTGTTCTTCAAGGGTTCACTATAGTTGATATAATTTGTAAGATAAAATACTCAGGTAAAATACATCTAATACTGAGATGGGAGTTCTAGAGTGGCCTTTTGAGGAACATGGTAGACTCTTTTCCCAGTGAAACACATTTAACTGGTGAACATTTAAAAAATAATAGTTTAAAATCTTTAGAAATTGTCCTAAGGGTAGACAGCAAATGGAGAAACATATTCAAAAAATCTACTAAATCTAATTAAGAACAGTGAAAGTCTGTTGTGTTTGAGCCACAATATACTCCCCTCATTTCTCTCCTCCCCTCCTACCCTGCTGCCCCAGATCAAAATGATAGAAGCTTTACTCTGGGCAAATGTGTCCAAGAACCATGGGCACCTGCTTCTCTACCTCCCAATCTAGGGTGACAGGTTCACCCCAAGAGAGGCAGGAGATCAGCATCTCTCATCTCCTTCATCTCTGTGTTGCAGAACCTCTGTGCTAGGCAAGCACAGCTAAAAGGACTGGACCTTCCTCTCATCTTCTAGTCATAGGGAAGCTCTACCCCAGATGGACCCTGCTTGCCACATCCTGGCTTGCTCACAGGGAATAAGCTTCACACCAGAAGAGACAAGCCTTGAAGACAAGGGGCTACCATCTCTGTCCAGATCCTCACTCTTAGATCCAGGAGAGTCTTTCAGGGAGAAGCTGCTTGCTATTCCCAACCCCAGCTCTAGTACTGAAGTACAAAGATTCAGCCTGTAAGAGAGAGCCAGCCCTTAATAACAGAGAGCTCTGCAGCTCTCCCTGTAGGGACTGACTATTTGGAAAAGAACACTTGAAGTTCATGGCTAAGGGTGTTTTAAAACAATGGAGATCCTGGTGGTGAACAATTAAGGGGAAGCTGGTCACTCTGTGATACTAGTAACAACAAACAAAACAGTGCACTGGCTAAAAGTTTAACAAAGGAAAGAGATAGCTAAAAAGAGTCTTCCTGGGGTCAGAGCAAAACTTAAAGGCTGGCCAACCTTGACTCTGCAGAGTGACCTGAAATTATTTAGATTAATCTGTGGAGCAATTTATGCCCAAGAGTATTATCAAAACAATAGAACTATCAGCCAGCAGTTAGTGGAAGATAACAGCTGTGTATGATACCAATAGAGTCACACCAGCCAGAAACTTAGTGGAGAGATCAGGAAAAGTGACAGGTAAAGAGAACTTGACTAAAACCACAGTCATCCCTGGTGATTGAGGAGACTGTTCACATGCTCAAGGCTGTACCCTCTGAGGAGCAACATCCAAGGCTGCACACCGAGAGGGAAAGAGACTTTACTGAATTAGCCCAGCCAAGTCACTAAGCAAATAAACAACCAAACAAGCAAACAATAACAACAAGCCCCAGGAAGGAGAGGGAATAATTATCTAGAGTTGCTCCAATATATTACCTAAAATGTCCATTTTCAACAACAACAACAAAATACTAGACGTTCAAAGAAACAGATATGTATGATCCATGAAAACAGGAAGAATAAGCAGACAACACAAACTGCCTTTGAGGGGGTCCAGATGTTAGGCTTAGCAGACAAAAACTTTAAATAGCTATTATAAATGGTGTTCAGAGAACTAAAAGAAACCATGTGTAAATAACAAAAGGAAGGTATGGTTACTGTGTCTCACAAAATAGAGAATATCAATTAAGAGATAGAAATTATAGAAACAAGTGGAAATTCTGGGGTTGAAAAGTACAATGGCTGACATGAAAAATTCAGTAGAGGGACTCAATAGTAACTTTGAACTAACAGAAGGAAGAATCAGTGAACTTGAAGACAGATTGTTAAACATTATACAGTCTAAAGAACAAATAGAAAAAAGAATGAAGAAAAATTAATAGTGCTTCAGAAAAATATGAGACACCATTAAGTGAGCCAGCATGTGCAATGGGACTACAAAAGGGAAGGAAAGAAAAAAAGGAGCAGAAAAAATATTCAAAGAAATAACAATGGAAAACTTCTCAACTTTGGTGAAAATTATTAATCACATCCAAACAGCTCAGCAAGCTCCAAGTAGGATAAACATATAACGATCCACACTCAGACACATTCTAGTAGAAATGCTGAAAGACAAAGACAAAAAGAAAATCGTGAAAGATGAGAAAATCACCTCATCAAATACAGTGGAACCTCAACAATATTAACAGCCGACTTCTCATTAACAATGCAGGTCAGATAGCAGTGGGATGACATATTCCAAGTGCTGAAAAGAAAAACTGTCAACAACAAATATGTCAAGAAACATGTTCAGCAAAACTGTGTTTCAAAAATGAAGGCAAAATAAAGGTATTCTCAGATACACAAAAACTGGAGAATTTTTTTGCTACCAGACCCATATAAAAAATACTAAAGGAAGTTATTCTGGCTGAAAGCAAGTTGTACCAGACAACAATTTGAATCCACACCTACACACACCACACACACACACACACACACACACACAACAAAGAGTGTCTATAAAGATAATTATGTAGGTAAATATAAGAGAATATATAATTGTGTTATTTATTTTCCTTTTTTCTCTTAATAGATTTAAAAGCAATTGTATAAAGCAAGATATATAATTGTAATATTGGGTCTATAATATATAGATGTATAATATATTTGATAGTAGCAACATGAGTGAGGTGGGTGGTAACAAAGCTGTATTGGAGTAGGGAGTGGCAGTTTTTTTTTCACCCTGAGATGTTTGGGTTGTCTTTATTTGGTATAGGAGCACGTAATTTGTCACATTAAAAAATAATCTAGCTCTTCCTCACTAATTCACACTGATACTTTTTGTGTATTAAACTGTATTAATTACCTTTTGCAATATTACATTCTTCCTGACTTTTGCAGTAACTTTCTCAGAGTTATGTTTTGCTTTTAAATAAGTACGGTAGTTTTATCTCTTATGAGAAAAAGAGTAAGATCTCATCCCATAGGTTTCAAATATATTGCCACAGTAGTGTATCTAGTATTTTCTTCTTTTAATTTCATGTCTCAATCCTGATGTTTTTTATTTATGTCTTTGTTTTTATTTATTTTCTTAATTAGGCTTGCTGTAGCAGGATTCTTTTTCCAAATCTGAGAGCCTTTCCTTTTTCTTTTTTTTGTAAGGAACTTTATTCAATCCATTCACACTTATTGTGCTAATTGATCATTTGGTTTTATTCTCTCAATCTTATTCATGACATAAATGATGATTTAATTCTGCATGACATATGCTTTTGTTTTGGATGCAAGGATTCTCCTTATGAAGATTATTTTGAGAGAATTCCAGTTCTGAATTTTATATGCAGTATTCAATACATATGATGATTGGGGCTGATGTAAACCTATTTAAGAACATTTCTTTTTTCCTTCCCTTATCTTCATGAAGACAAATTGAGTGGCAGTAATAATGCGAACAAAAGACAAAAAATCGCTCAAGACTTTCTCAACTCTATAGACCAAACAGGAGAACTCTTGGCAATGTTTGAAGATGATGAAATTGATGAAGTTAAACAAGAAAGAATGGAGGTATAGTACATGCTTCCCTTTTTAGGGTAATAGAATAACTGCAGTGCATATACTATTTGGTTCTATTCTTATGTTCTTTAAATGCGGTCTGAAATGTCCAAATCAGTGGTTTCATGTCTGAAGGCAGCATTGTACAGTGGAGTAACCCTGGAAAGGATGTCAAACTCTGCCTTCATAGCTGACTTTGGGAAACAACTTCAGTTTTCTGTTTCTTTGTTTCCTCCTTTGAATATGAGTAGGTTTCCCTAAGCTTCCTTCTGGATCTTACTTTTACTGATATTATTTTATTCCATAAAAGCTAGTTTATAATTAAATATTTACTTAGTTTTTGTACCAAACCATCCAGTTATCTTTGTGGACGAAGGTAATCCTTACTGATTTTGTGTTGGCATATAGTGTGAAGAGCTATTTTTCCAGCTGTAGTTGCAGCCTCTGGTTGGACTCACCAGATAAGGTAGGATCCAGGGCAATTCCATGCTTTATATCACTATAAAACACAGTTAGTGACATGTGTTTGGATTCCCTGGGTATGTTTTAACAATGAATATGAAAATTGTATGCCTTCTATTTACCCTAGCTTTCTATTCATAAAATGGTTTCCTTAAATACTTGTGGAAAAATAAAAGTAGTGATTGATTTCATCTGAGTGCCTTCCAAAATATAAGGCATTATTCTTATCATTCTTATTCTTATAATACTTTTACATGTAAAAAAACAAATCTCCATTTTTCCCCTTCTCTTTAAATTGGTCAAGAGAGGTAATTCCAGAGCTCCGAAAGATCGTGCTAAGTGCTGACTTTATCATAGTCTCTGTGCATGCTAAAAATATAATTATTTCATGTTAAATTTTGGAGGAAGTCCAATAGACATATATGCTTTATAAAATTTAACCACCTTCTTTAAAGAATTAGTATGCTTAGATCATGAACTGTGATCTAAAGGCAATGTTCTTCTTAGGTATCAATTACCTTAGAAATGTGTGGTTATCTTGGTTTGAGGCAACTGCAAATGATTTTAGTTCGCCTTGGGCCAAAAACATGCTAAGTTGTCCAACGCAGATGATAAACATGTATTTCTGATGTCATTATGGCCTAAACAGGATATGATTGTTTCGTGGCATGGTTTCACTTACGATGCATTACACAGAGAGCAAATATTGTTTATGCTTTATTTTTTAAACATTTTTATATTATACAAATGGGCATTAAGAAAAATTTATTAAGGAAGGACTCTACAGAAAACATTAGTAAAATTGAACAAGTAGCTTTTCAGTTTTGAAGGGAAGATCTCTGTCAACCAAGCCTGTTGCCCGGAAGGGCATTTCACAGTCAAGGAGAAGAGAAGAAATGGAGCATGTTGTAACACTGAGCTCATAATAGCAGGCTACTGTAGGCCTGGAGGAGTGATGAGCCAGTAAGGTACAAGTTCAAGTGAATAAAATATTTGGAAGTGCAGGATAGAAAAAGCTTGGGAGCTTATGTGGTTTATATTTCTCTCCCCTGTAGTTATATTGTATATTACATAGTGGTAACCAGGATAATAAAATATCAGTAGTTGATAAAAATAGTTACAAGAAAGTCAGCTTCACCTATACAATAAAAATTAAAGATTGGCAGTTTCTCTAAGCTTTGTATCATAACTAAGATCTCTAACCAAGATAACAAAGAGTAGTTTTGAGATTCTGTTCATCCAAATAATAGAGTTTAAACTGGATAAAAAATGCTGAACTTGTAGACATAACTATAGACAGTAAAAAGTGGAACCGTTAAGAGCATAGGCCTTGCCTGCTTCTAATTTGACAGGTTATAGTTTCAAGCGTAAACCACAACTGTGGCAGTCCATATGAAACCACTTTGGACTCACAGACTGCAATCCCTTGCTTTTAAAGTGCAGTAGAATAATCAGTCCTGGCATCACTCAGTGATTTAATTTTCCTCTAAGCATCACTTACAGTTGTAGAAACTTTGTTTACTACCTTCTCCCCTAGAATGTATGAAAGTGGTATGGACCTACCAACAAAGCTTGTTATTGGTTTTTTTTTTTTTTTTTTTTTCATTTAAATGTAATTTAGAAGACAAAAAAAATTTATAGACACAAGCTCACTTGGGACCCTAGATTTTTCTCAAAATATTGAGCAAGCATATGAAAAACTGAGTTCTTTCCCATTGTTTTCAGCTGATTTCTTTGTGTGCCTGGCTTTGTGTTTTACTCATAATTTACTTCATTAAGTATTGTGTGATTTGAAATATAAAAAATGTCTGAATTTTTATATCCATTTCTACTTGCTAGTCCATTATCATATTAACTAATGCTTGCCCCATTTATTTTTCTCCAGCACCAAATTTTTAACACTTTGGTGTGTGTGTAGTAGAGATCTGTGATCCATGACCTCTGAAGACCCTTCTAAATTATCAAATAAAGATTAAATAATGTTCAGAATTGCTTTAGTGTATTTGAGGGACTGGGAAAGAGAAGCAGGGAAATGTTAAGCATAATACATATAAATACTCACAACTCCCCTCCAACCACCCCTCAGACCCCCTAAACCCACCCCAGAATGACCCACGTGTGTTTGGCCGTTGATCCTGTTTCTTACATTCTAAGTTTTTGAGATTTAATCAACTAAATGTGACTGTGTCAACCGAAGGCCAAGGAAGGGTCACTAAAGCCTGCAGATAGCTTTGTGTTTTCTTACCAGAGGACCTGTGGTCACTCACAGAAGAGCTTGCCTAAAACCCCACTGCTCTACTGTGAAGGAACTTGGAGAAGCCCAAGTTTGTCATTAATCAAGTAAAATATCTGGTCTACTGAACCTGCTAGGTTTTGTGAAGAAGATGTAAATAAGGAACGCCTAAAAAATTGGGTGAACTCTCTACCTTCTGACTAACCCTCAAACTGGTAAAATAAACAGGAGAACAAAGATTAGAGCTCACCAAAGAGCAGCCTTTAAACAGCTTAGGGGGCTGAAAATCCCAAGTGACTGTTTATCTTGTATTTTTAAGTTAGAGGCCTAATCCTGGAATCTAGAGAAAAAGCAGAATGGAATACATAAAATGTAAGGCAGTTTAAAAATTGTTTAATTGACTGAAAGTTGAGTAAGATCCCAGGTGGTCATCTGAATTTAACCTGAAGTGACTAGTCATAGATTTTTTTTTTTTTATATACCCCTTTTTAATTATTTATTTATTTATTTATTTATTTTGGCTGTGTTGGGTCTTCGTTTCTGTGCGAGGGCTTTCTCCAGTTGCGGCGAGCGGGGGGCCACCCCTCATCGCTGTGCGCGGGCCTCCCACTATCGCGGCCTCTCTTGTTGCGGAGCACAGGCTCCAGACGCGCAGGCTCAGTAGTTGTGGCTCATGGGCCCAGCTGCTCCGCGGCATGTGGGATCCTCCCAGACCAGGGCTCGAACCCGTGTCCCCCGCATTGGCAGGCAGACTCTCAACCACTGCGCCACCAGGGAAGCCCTAGTCATAGATTTTTTAAATACAAAGTTTCTCATAAAGGTTGAATGATCACAGAAATCAGGTATACCATTCAGTTATGCTCCAAGTGTAATACGCTTATGATCCCTGGGGGTTTTGAGTCCCAGTGTTATAGTTTTTGGAGCTAAGTAGACTGGAAACCTCGGTGAGAGAGGTGGATGACTATAGAAGTTCTCCATCTTCTCCTGTTTATGAAATGTGATAGTTCAACACTTCCCCTTTTCTATCTGTCATGGATTTTTTAGTTATAAAGGAAAGTAAAATAAAATGCCTTCAAGACTGAGTTCAAATATAATATCTTAGATAAGATTTATCATAAAAAGGCTAATCCCAATAAGATAAATGTTTACAAATACCAAAAAAATTGAAAAGATTGAGTTAAAAAACTGAAACCCAGAACAAAGTTTAAAATATACATATATATGGGATTAAGAAATGCAGAATTTATATACTAGAGAGATATAGTTTATATACATATATACATTCATGATATATATAAATATGCATATATATTTACACACATGCATATACTATGCCTACATGTGTGTATGTATGTATCTTCCAAAACCCCTCCCACCCACAGCAGCTGATAGGGTGACATGCCCTGATTGGCTTAGCCTAAGTCATATGCTCCATCTCCAAAGAGGGTGCAGTTAACCTCTATAAAAGCATGGATCCCTGAAGCTTTAGGAAGAAGGAATGGATGCTGGAAAGGCAGCCACGAAGGTTCTTAAGTGTAAAGGCCCTCTACGTTATGTGTAAGAATTGAGAGTGGCGCATCACAATCTTGACTCTCTGCTCAGATCTCTGGGAAGTCTTCCCTAAGAGACAGAATGTTAGAATGAATGGAAATCATTTTCTTTGGATTCAGGCAAACCATCGATCCATCCTTTCACTCTTTAATTCATTCAGCATTTATTTGAGCTTCTTTTGTAAATCAGTCACTATTTCTAGGTCCTGAGCTTATGACTATGAAAAAGACAAAATATGGTTTCTGCCCTCACAATCCTTTAGTAGTAACTGGCAAATCAAAAGGTAACTAAGTACTCTGGTGAGGGGAATACAAGCCCAATAAATGGTCGCCATTTTTATTATTATTACTATATTTGATCTTGAATTTTGAACCCTCTAGGTGGATTATTGGTTGTGTGATGGAGCCATGTATATTCTATTTCACTTGCTATTTTATTTGAAACTTTGTTTATCCTGAAGTAAAGCACATTACATCTTCAAGAAATTTTTTATTATTAACTTCAGACAGGTCCATAGAATTAACTTCAGTGTGGTTTGCTGAAGAGGACACAGAACAGAAAAATTAGAGGTAGACTCCATTTTAAAACATGAAATAGTGTAATATGTCAGGATTAGTTTCTGAAAGAGATTCAAGAGAACACATCAGTATGTCTTTTTTATTCTTTTGAAAGTAACTTCTGTTCAGATAATTTAAAAATACTGTATGAAATCATTCTTCAGGGAATATTAATAGAAATACCACCCAAAACCTTTGGTAATTCTAGCTACACAGAGCAGAGTTAATGTAATTTAGTATATGTTTTTCTGGCCTAGAAACTGCAGAACAGGGAGTATTACGTGACTTTAGGAGAACCCAAAGTTTGGTGTAATGTGTAGCTCTGAAACTGATTTCCAACTCTATCAAACTACTTTTTATCCACACCTTCTGATTATGTAATGGTAGAGATCTGTATATTCATTGCCATAAAACATCTGGAGAAGACATTTTTCAATTAATGACATGAAAAGTAAGTTACAGATCTTATAAAAATAGAACATTCCCTAACTCTTACCCAGGTACTTATCCTTCTGTAGCTTAACACATCAGATTTGACAGATGGTTCTCAAGGGATTCTTTTAGGCTTTTCTTAACCATGTGAACTGAGGGTAGAGTCAGACTTCTGCTTTGCTCAGAGTGCCCCACATACCAGGTGTGAAGCTAGAAGTGGTTGGGTGGTGGTGGTAGTAGTTTAATCATTCTCTTACATTCAAGATGTTTAATCTGTTGGGTTATGCTTTGCTATAGAAAAATTTTAGAGCAAGATCAGTCAAATAACTGCCATCTTTATGATAAAAAATTTAGTATCACTTCATTTATGTCTTCCACCCTCAGACCCATTTAGAATTTTTACTATTTAGTGTGGGTGAAATTTGAAAGATTCTTCTCCCTGCCCTTTCCCTAGTCTATTGAGGAGTAAAATACATGGTAACAGCATTGAAGCAGTACTCATAGTAGTCATATTTCCTTTAATGCAAATCAGGGCTTATGATCTGATGTCCACAAGTATCTTTTGTTATGGAGACAGCATATTTTAAGTCAGGCCTTGGTAGTAAAATATAGGAACAGTGATTGCCATTCACTTCCACCTTCCCCACCGAGGAGTTTCAGCTTCAGTAAAGTAGAGAATCATTTCTAGGGTGAAGATATGCCCCAGTACTGCAAACTGATCATCCGTGTCTCCCAGCGCTGATGTGCCGGCGCGGGCCTTACTGCGCTGCACTGTTCAGTCTTGCTAAGTGGATATTCGACTAACACATCTGAATATACTGTCCAGTTAAGTTTTTAATAGAATCAATCAATATTTTCTTTCTCAAATAATTTCAATTTGTCCTTTTGAAAATGAAACCCTTCTCTTTTAAAAGATACATTTCAAGGGTTTTCTCAGAGATCACTCCACCAGCTTGTTTATAAAACACCTTGGCAGGGAAGAGTTTTAAAATATCATCGAATTTCAGAACGCCACAGGATTTACCACTAATTTACATTTAATGTTTGTAGTTCTCAAGTTGTGGCTGTTGTAATAACCAAAATGTTTTTTCCCTGAATATTTTGTAGATTATGTTTCCCGATTCTTTCTCCTTCACCCACATTCCCCACAGTAGGCGGGCAGATTGTTGTTACATAGTCTGGCCTTTTTTTATCTTATTGGTTTAATCTCAACAAGTTAGTCCTTCTAAATATGAAAATAAATTTATTCTGTGGAAAGAGTTTTGTCTTTTTAATGCTATCACTTCTTTAGTGGCATTAACAGATCATTAATTGTTTGGTATAGATAATTTCCCTCTATCCCTTAATTTATTTGCTGCCTTAAGATCAGCTCTTATTATTCACCACTTTATGGTAAATCATGCAAATCAAGCTGCTTAATGCAATTAGACTTATTCTTAGCTCATTGTATTCCTCATTTAGAATTCTGGAGTAAGCTGTAAATATTTAGTGACCCGTGTAATCTGTTGCATGTGGATGTCTGTTGGGAACTCTCCTTTTCATAAGCATTGGTCCAAAGGACAGATCAGGTGCTGCCAGGCTTCTGCTTTTCATGACTCTCCATTTTCTACAGTAGAAACTTAAGTCCTTAGCACGTTATTCATGCATCTTTCATGATCTGGCCCCAACAGACCTTTTCATCTTCATCTCCCACCATTCCTGCTCCCCCCCCTTTTCCCATATTACCTCCCCAAACACACATGTATACACACACACACAACAACCACCACCACCACACACGATTTAAGGAACCCCCTCAGACTTATAGTTCCCTAAATAGGCATTCAGCTTTTCTTCCCTTCCCCTGAGCTTTCTCCATCTGGCAACATCTCAGTTCTGATATTTTAGTATGTGATAGATTGTAACTAGTAGTTTTTTCTTAGTTGGACTTACTGAATAAGGTCCTTGAAAGCATGGACTTATTTTATTTACTTTCATATCTTCTGTACCCAGCACAGTGCCTTGAACATTATAAACTTTCATTAAATATTTGTCCAAATATGGTGAATAAAATAGGTGATATATGCAAATATTATTCATCTATCCTTTGGATGATCTGAATTTTTTTTCTCTTTTGCTTAAAGAATGCAGTTTCTGGGTATATAAAGTTAGTCTTTTCTTCTGATTCACGTAGGATTACAAAGAAAGCTATAGATCTTTATGAAATTTTTGTGTCAGGAGCTCTTCAACACATCTTTTACAGGTGCTTTCCAGTTGCTAATGGTTTTCATTGCTTGGATAACTTCCTGTTCAAATTAGACTAGTGGCTTTTCCACAGTTCTAGCTGTAGAAGTTCTCCTAACCACACTGCTTCAGTATTGACCTGCAGTGTTCCAGATCTGTCTACAGGCTGATACTGAGCATCAGTTCTAATTTCAATTAACAGACTTTTTTTTCAAATGGACCAATACCATATGTGACTATTGGTTCATTCTCTCTAGTTACCAATTCAGAACATTTGGCAGTAAATGTTATACACTTTTCCTTGTGTATTTGCTATTATAAGATTTTATGATTTAGCATCTTCAAATAATAACATATGCTTATTCACTTCTCTGATCCATTAAATATCTCCTCTGGACAATTCTTTTAGTTATTGGTTGATTTCTACTTAGAAAATATCAATAGTTTGAATTTGCATATGCCTTAGGTTACTGTTGAATTTTTTGTGGCATGGAAATTTTGCATTTCCATTCATTCTACTTCATACAATAGGAAACTGTTGTTTCACTCAGTCCTTCTAACACTAAGGAACAATTGACCAACAAATCACCAGATTCACAAAAGTTACTTTTGCATTTATCTGCCTCATCTACTATATTGATAAGACTGTGGGCTTGAATTTAATATTCAATTCAAATTAATATTACATTCATCATTAATTTTTACCATCACTACTTTGGCTATTATATTCAGTTACAAAGGGAAGTGTTTGCCACACTCCCACAGTTAATAACATAGCCATGTAATGAACTTTTTAAAGTGTGGTATTTAATTTTAAAGTGACCAAGTAATAAGTATTAACAATTTGGGCATTTTATCCTACTCTTTAAAAATATTTATTAAATCTTATTTTAAACGCCCTTACTTTTTAAAATTTTTTATTCTTTTGGTTTCCATTCTTTTGAAAATTTTAATATATCTTAGACACTCATCATTGTACAAATCAATCAACAGATTATGTTAATTCTATTAAAATTTTATAAAAAATCTCAACCAGAATAGGTCTTTATCATTTCTCATGTTGAGTATGGTTAGCTGCTGCATCTCTCAGATGAGTCTAATATCATTTGCTTAGATCAGTGGTTCCCAATCACATGGGGAGTTTTGTTTTTTTTTTTTAATTGGAGTGTAGTTGATTTACAATGTTGTGTTAGTTTCAGGAGTACAGCAAAGTAGATATGTTATACATATACATATATCCACTCTTTTGGGATTGACATATACACACTACTGTATATAAAATAGATAACTAATAAGGACCTACTGTATAGCACAGGGTACTCTTTGCAATACTTTGTAATGGCCTATATGGGAAAAGAATTTAAATTTTAAAAGTCCTTTTAAAAGTCCTTGAAGAAAAGACATCTATTTCTTGTAGTAATTCTGCACCTTAAATAGAAGACAGCCATTAATAGTGGGTTTATTGACCTCTCAAATATGGAGAAGCTGTACATACAGAAGTGACCACCTTTGGGAAGACA
Organism: Balaenoptera musculus; assembly: GCF_009873245.2. Lineage (NCBI taxonomy): Eukaryota > Metazoa > Chordata > Mammalia > Artiodactyla > Balaenopteridae > Balaenoptera > Balaenoptera musculus. Next base: position 30,745,758 of record NC_045795.1, read on the forward strand.
CACTGTGGAAAAATCCAGAATCACTGAGGTAATTGTTTTAATTTTGAAAAAATATCTTATTATATAAAAGCTCTATCAGAGCTTTTAAATAATTTAAAATTAGACTTTATTTACCAAAATTCAGTAAGTACACAAATATCTCAAAATACTGCTGTATTCCTTTGTTATATCTGTGGAAATTATCCAAGTGAGGGAGAGATTGAAAGAGGAGTAAGAAGAGAGGGAGGGAAGGAGGGAAAGAGGGAGATGGAGATGATGGAGATGGAGACAGAGAGAAAGAGAGAGAGAGAGTGAGAGAGAGAGAAGGAAAGAGGAAGAAAGAAAGAATTGAAACCATTTTCCCTAGACAGTAGCTCTGTGTAAAGTTCTATTATCCATCTGGGTTTAGCAGGGAAGATATTTGAATCTTGGAAGACTTGTTCCTTGTAGCCCTACAATAAGTTTATTACAATCAATAAAATAAAATAGCCTAATGTAAGACAGTTATCACTCTTTGTTTAAAAAAAAAAAGCTTCAAGTGAAATTTTTGGGAATTTCCCCCATCCTCTTAAGCAGTTCTTTTTTTTTTTTTTTTTTTTTTTTGGCTGTGAATGTGGGTTCTTAGTTCTCCAACCAGGGATCGAACCCGTGCCCCCTGCATTGAGAGCACAGAGTCTTAACCACTGGACTGCCAGGGAACTCCCTTAAGCACTTAAGCAGTTCTTATTGATAATCCATCATATGTTTTTTGTTTGTTTGTTTGTTTTTTATTTATTTATTTTGGCTGCGTTGGGTCTTCGTTGCTGCGTGCTGGCTTTCTCTAGTTGCAGCGAGCAGGGGCTACTCTTCGTTGCGGTGTGCAGGCTTCTCATTGCGGTGGCTTCTTTTGTTGCGGAGCACGGGCTCTAGGGCACGCAGGCTTCAGTAAGTTGTGGCGCGCGGGCTCCAGAGGACAGGCTCAGTAGTTGTGGCACACGGGCTTAGTTGCTCCGTGGCATGTGGGATCTTCCCGGACCAGGTCTCAAACCCGTGTCCCCTGCATTGGCAGGCGGATTCTTAACCACTGCGCCACCAGGGAAGCCCCATCATATGGTTTTGAAGTAGACACTGTAGTACATCATTTGTATAATTAAATATTGCTTAAACTTTTCCTGTGACTCATAGAAACTCATCATTTAATTTATTGTAATCAAAGAGTGATGAGGTATCTTGATGGCCTGGATATTATTTCTTTGGGCTATCGGTCATCTCAAACTCATCAACTCTTCTAAAAAATTCTTCTACTAGTACCCCTTGGTATTATTTTAAATCCTTCCATCCACTTGTGTGGGACTTGGGTACTTTCATATATAATGACTATAGGCCAGCTGGTTATATTCAGGAGTTATTCAAAGAATTGTGGATTCTCTGAGGCAAGAAAATTTATAACTCATTTTAATACACTTTAATAATAATGAACCTCATCTCTCAATCTACCCCCTTCCTTCCCAGAAACCAAACCAAAGCTGGGGTGTGGGGGTGGGAATCACATTTTATTTAAGCTAGAAAATGTTTTTGTTTAAATTGTACCTAGGATTATTTAATGTTCACTTGGGTGTGGAGAAATAGACTGTATTAGTGGGAACATTGATATATAAGTTGATATATAGCTTTCTGGAGAAAAGTGTAGCAATATCTATCAAACACATTAATAAAAAAAAACCTATATGCCTTTGGTCCAGAAATTGCCTTTCTAGGTACTATATTAAGGATATAATTGAACAGAGACTTTTTTGAAAAATCAAATGTATTCATTGTCTTTTTATAGCAAAATTTTTGTTTAACAATGGAAATATTAAAGTTGTAAAGTTTCTTCTTAGCATAGCTTTTGCTATAGCCCATAGATTTTAACAATATATAATACTTCTATGATTTAAATACTATTTTCTAAATATTCTCTAGAATTGCCCTTTAGCCTAATTTATGTAGGAGAATATTTGACATATATAGGTATATATTTTCCAGGCTGGATGTTTTGTCTGTTTCAGCCTCTATTGGGTGTTTTAGTAGCTTTATTGCATAGTAGTCAGATTGTTAGCTATATTATTTTTAGTGTTAGGAATTCATTAGAACTTAGTAGGTATCCTAATATGTTGCGACTTTTTATAAATGACTCATGGACAGGGTAGGGAGATGTTTATGTATCTATTATATCATTATTATTAATAGTATTCACTTGCTTTTCATCTTCTTTCTTAAAAGTAAGCCTTTTATTGCTGTGATGTATTTGTAAATATCTCCTTTAATGTCCCACCATTTTTCTTGTATATAGTCCAGTTCTCCTACATTAGGAGGGAGAAGTTCAAGAGTTTTTCTTCATTGTTGATAGACTCTTCATCAGTAGAAACTGGTTCTCTTGGTCCAGTGAATACCAGGCTTGTTATATCTTTGCCTGTCTTTACTGTTAATCTTTCTGAACCAATTAGTTTGGGTGTAACTGTCATTAATAGTATATTAAGATTATTTCCTTTAATTTCTTTCAATTGATGACATTACCCTATTTACCTTTATTTACGTAGCACATACGGTTTTTTTTCTTTTTATTATTTTTTTAATTTAACTTTTATTTTATATTGGAGTATAGTTGATTTACAGTGTTGTGTTAGTTTCAGGTGTACAGCAAAGTGATTCAGTTATACATATACATATAACCATTCTTTTTCAGATTCTTTTTCTTTACTTCTTTTTCTTTTCCCTATAATTTTTTTTTCACACACACACACTGTATTTTATTTTTACAAGAGATAAATAAACTGACACCAAGCATTGTAAATGGATGACCACAACAAAAGCAACAATGATTGCAATTACCAAACACGAAACACACTCATACTATGTCATAATATTGACATTCAGTCCCGTAATCCTCCACTGTAACAGCTCCTTTACTTTGCAGTGAAAATTGATTTGTATATTTTTTGCCTCTGAGTCCTTGTGGGATTTTTTTTTTTTATTCAAACAGAAAGTCACAAAAATTATAATCATCCTCATCAGTTCACTCAGTCCCATGTAATTAATTTTTTTTTCATCTTGATCTTTTGTTAGCACTTTTATGAATTCATGTTTTCCATTAGAGTTCTGAAAATGCTTATTCATTCAGTTCAGCAGTATAGTCAGTTACCAGAAACCTGTACTTGTCAGAGTCTTTTCCATGAATTCCTTGAAAATGAAACCCTTTTATAGGAACATTTTTGCGAAAGCATCAGAGTACACCCAGAACTGTCTGTAACTGACAAAAGACTTAAAAATGACCATAGTTAAAGGTTTGATGAAAGTTCATAATAATGCAATTGAGAAGGAAATTTAGTTATTTCTGAGATATACATTTTAAAGTAATAACTAGAATTATGACTTATAACATTATACCAAAACATATAAGATTTTTAGAAATTTCATGTAATGTCTGAAACATTTGTATTAACATATTTCCAGACAAATAACCCAAAGAAAGTTCAGTATTAGTTGTTTTGTTTGTTTGTTTGTTTGTATTGCAGGTTCTTATCAGTCATCAATTTTATACACATGAGTGTATACATGTCATTACCAATCGCCCAATTCAGCACACCACCATCCCCACCCCACCGCGGTTTTCCCCCCTTGGTGTCCATACGTTTGTTCTCTACATCTGTGTCTCAACTTCTGCCCTGCAAACAGGTTCATCTGTACCATTTTTCTAGGTTCCACATACATGCGTTAATATACGATATTTGTTTTTCTCTTTCTGACTTACTTCACTCTGTATGACAGTCTCTAGATCCATCCACGTCTCAACAAATGACTCAATTTCGTTCCTTTTTATGGCTGAGTAATATTCCATTGTATATATGTACCACAGCTTCTTTATCCATTCGTCTGTCGATGGGCATTTAGGTTGCTTCCATGACCTGGCTATTGTAAATAGTGCTGCAATGAACATTGGGGTGCACGTGTCTTTTTGAATTATGGTTTTCTCTGGGTATATGCCTAGTAGTGGGATTGCTGGATCATATGGTAATTCTATTTTTAGTTCTATTTTTAGTTTATGTTTTTATCTTACTGTATTCCTCTGCTTTTTTTGCTTCCTTGCCCGTTTCCTTTAATTTTTTTTAAACTGTAGTTTCAGAATTAACTTGCAGTTAAATCTTTCAATGGTTATTTTTAAATTCTGAGGAATCATAAATCTATATGTCTTAGTTTATGAACCTTAAAAATGAATTCGGTTTTTGTTTTGTTTTATTTAGTTTGGCCATACTGCGCTGCATGTGGGATCTTAGTTCCCTGACCAGCGATCAAACCCATGCCCCCTGCAGTGGGAGTGTGGCGTCTTAGCCACTGGACCGCCAGGGAAGTCCCTATTTTATTTTTTTATGCCAGCTACTGTACTAGATCGTGGGGACATAAAGTAGTGTTCACAATACAGTTGTTTTCTTGACAGAACTTGTAATATACCAGAGAAGTAGACATAGTAGTAATAACAACAGAGTCCTATGCGGTACATGCCACACAGTGCCAGACACTGTTCTAAATCCTAACATAGACATCAGCTCACGTCACAGTCTACTCATGAGGTCGATTCTGTTATTATTCCCCTTTTGCAATGAGGACCCTAAAGCACTTGCCGAAGATCACAGTTACAAAGCAGAAGTGCTGGGAAGGAAAACTCATGGGTACCAGCACTATCTGGAAAAAGGAAAATAGCAGGAAAGTGTCCTGTTTCTTCCAACCTGGAAAAATGTATCTGGAAGACATTGAGTTATATTGTATATGATTACTAACCTCCCTAGCTTCAAGGCAAAGAAAGTTATTTTGTTTTACTTTTGCTTTTCTTTGGCCATTTCAGGTAACGTCTGAACAGAATCACACATTTTAAAAGATAACAGATTTTTTCATATTTGTTTTAAAAATGTGAAACCTCATTATCTTAAATCCACAATTTTCAAAGCCATAGTTGATAAGAGATTACTGTTTCTTCTTTCAAAATTTTTAAAAACACATGCAGGGCCAAGGACACTCGGTTATTTACATACTGATGTGAATCAGATTGCTTACCTCTTAATCATTAGCTGAAAGGGTCTTTCTTTAAAGACTTTTAAAGGTCAGCAAAGAGAATAGGTAAAGTAGTTTTGAACTTTAGAGAAATTTAAAGGGTAGAAAACATTAAGCAATGTGCTATATTGTATGTTTGCAGGAAAGAGAAAATTCAAGAGAGGTATGCTAGGAAGTTGAGATTTCAGAAATAAAGTGAGAAGACGTCAAACACCAACTTTGTGTTTTTATAATTTTGCATGATACTGGACATGGACAAAATTCTCAATTAATTTTGCCTCTTCTGATCCTTACATAAACTGGATATAGTCCAGATGCATGTGGGTGTTAAAGAGGTTTTTGTAAGATTACTTGGGAATCTACCCACCATTTAAGATAATATTTCTATGAGAAGATACAGTCCGAATTTAAAACAAACTTTCAGGATATAAGTTGGAGGATTTTGTATTTTAGTTTTAAAAGTGAATTTTTACATGTTCCAAATTTTCAGTGCAACAGGACTGCTTATCATCTCTAGAAACTGTGTTTTCCGGCTTGTTTTCTCTGGAAGCAGAAGACTACTGGTATTAGAGACCAGTAAAAAAAATTGGCACCGCCACCTGATATTTTGTAATGTTACTTAGGATGATCATATTTCCTACTGAGTGAAGGACTTCATGATTGCATTTAGGACTTTATATAATTTATGTCCAAGCTACTGGCAATGTCCTGATGGTAAATTAAAGAGGTGTATTAATTCAGTGTGCTATTAAATTTAAAAAGTGTTGGTTACATATAGGAAAGAGGTCAGTGTTTTTCAGGGTGATGATGCAAAGTTGTCATGGGAGTTAACACTTCAATGAGAGTTACCGCCATTCTTTCTGTGATTGGTGTACAGACTGTACAAACACCATGGATTCATTTGGAGGCTAGGGATGACAAGCTAACTTTGTTCATTCACTTATAACCCATTTGATATGTTGTTTAGAAAAATATTTAGCTCTGCACATAGACAAATTTACTGTGTAAGGATCTATATCTTCTAAGCAACCCAAAAACGGAAATACAGATGAGCCTCACGAACTGCAACTCAGACACCAATGAAATCAATGTTTTGTTCACTGTTTCTGATCTCTTGCCTCTCTCTCTCTGCATAGACTTAATTTTTCTCTTCCTGTCAACTTGCTGCTTGGATAATATTCCACCAGCAGGTGCTCCCAACTTAGCTTCCTCCCCTAGAGAGAGGCAGACCCAGCTCTCTGGGATAACAATCTCAAATCTCAGCAAATGACATCTGATTGACCCGGTTTGTGTTGGGTGTCCAGGCTGGGGCCTGGCAGCGTGGCTGGAAGCCAGGGCCATGCTGTAACCACTCTGCTGTGGAGGTTTGTAGGGCAGCCTTACAGTGATGGAGGCAGCAACACTTGGCAGCCGGTACGTTAGGTGCTTACTGCACCCAGCCATCCCTCCATTCATCCGCTCATCATTTATAGCGTGCCCACACATATGGTGGAGTTGACCTTGAGACTGTGAGTGTCTTACTTCAAAAATGATTATCTTAATCTAAATCTAATTTCATTTTAAAAGCTACAGGGGATACTATCCAGTTATCTTAGACTTAAAAGAAAATGGCTAATGAAAGAGTAAATATAAAAATCCCGCTGAAGTTCACAGAACGACAAAGAAAGTAAAATATTCTTCAGTCAAGCCTTTTCTCATAAAAAATACCCTCACTTAAAACTGTAAAACATTTCAACAAAAACATTTCTTCAAATATGTTATTTTAAATACTATATTACTTAAGCAAATATTTAAATACTATATTAGTTTCTCTGAATACTTGAATTTAATTCTACCTGTCTGCCAAATATGTTGAAACTCCAAATCCATTTTCATTTGCCAGGTTAAATGTTTATTTTGTTTTCCCGCATAATATGTTCTTTAAAGTGTCACAGGCATACCAAATCTGATTTCTTTTTAATGGGGACTTGGTAGGGATTTTTTTCTTTCTTCAGTTAATGGTAAAGGATATGCTTCTCTTAAGGAATATGCAAAGGTATATTCACATTTCCTACCTACAGAGGGTGTCTACTACGTTAGCTGTTGGAAAATAGACATTAGCTTTCTTAAAGGAAGTTTAAAACGTGTCCATTGCGTTTGCCTACATTTTTGAAGCCTCACTGTTATTTCCTTACAATCAAAATACCAAAGACTTTTCTCGTATTGTAGAGTGTCTAGTTTTATCTAACAAGTGACTCTGTATAGACTAGTACAATGAAAAAGTATTAGGCTACAGTAATTTATTTGATTACGAGGTTTCTCTTTCCTTCTGCTAATCTATGTTTATGTGATCAAACATCCATTTGAAAATTTTGTTCTTATTTTCAAAGAACATTTGTATACCTTTGAATATTGTAGTCTCTTAGATATACTTCTCTAAAAAGAACTAATAACTTTCAATGTATATCTTATTTATTTTAAAAAGATAGATTTACTATTTAGCCTTCATATGAATTGCATAGTGGTTTGTACTTTTTGCAAAGCTTATTAGTACATCTTAGGTTTCTTATATTGGACCTAACTCACTACAGTAAGAGCATCTTGAGGGGGAAGTATTTGAAACCATGGTGGTAGTGATCTCCCTAACCTTTAACTTGCCGGAAAAAGTGTACCTAGAATTCCTTTTCCTTTCTCCATCTATAATGAAAGTACAGATTCTTATGAATGCCACAGTCTCTCTTCAATTATCAGTATTACAAGGCCTCCTGATTTCCTAAATCCAGTGCCCTTCTGTGTGAGAGAAGGGAAGCATAACAAAAGTTGATGCAGTAGTTAAATAGCTGTCTGATTGCTACAGGTGAAGTGGTTCACACACGTTTTCAGTTTTGAAATATGTAGCTGTTTCCCAGAAGTTAGGAACCTGATGGCTTCTCCCAGTGATATTTCTTCTATATAAGAATCACTGCAAATAGACTGAGGCTGTTTTCCAGTGTGGACTTGAATAGGTTGTCTGATCTCTTAAATCTTAGGAACTCTGGCTCTGAAGTATTTCTAAAGATTTCAGGACTTCCCTAAGTACAGGGTACACATAGAACCACAGAACATCAGCGCTATACAAAGAAGAGAGAACTCAGTCACAGTGAGATGAAGCAACTTAACCTAGAGATTCCCATTTTGTGTTAGAGGCAAAACAAGACCTAAAGTACAGCTCTTCTGATTCCCAGGTCAGCATTCTCTTCAGTGGTCACTTTAGTATTTTTCTGATGGAATAGAATGAATCTCAGTATTACATAAGAATGTATATCAGAGCCTTAGATTATGATTAAAACTCAGTAGTTACTATTAAGAACTGTTGATTTAGAATATATAGAGCTTGAATTGGAATTGTATTAACCCTATAATGTACCCTATCCATTCCTTTTCAAATATATCTTGAATGCCATCTTATTTGCTTTCTGTTTGTATCTTTTATCATCAAAATAAAACAGTGCATAAAAGGAGAACTTCTTGAGAAGTATGCAGTGTTCACCCTTTTTTTTTTTGGCAATTTTAAGTTTTTCATTAAGAAGCGAAGCAGTATTTTTCAGTTATTATGGCCTGCATCTTCATTAAAATCCATCCTGCATTTATTTATATCCATCTCTCAAGATATCCTTTATTACTTTCAAGTTCTGTTGTTCTCAGGATCACTTCAGCCCTCACCACCCCCAGTCTGCTTCAGTCATCTTTTCTCTCATTGATGAAGTTTGAGATGGGTGGCTTTTCATTGGCTGTATCTAGGATCCCACTATAAAGCATTAAAATAGGACAGGTCAAAAGCAGTGTCCCCATCCTGCCAGCCAACATTTATGTAAAATGCGCAGATTAAAAATGGTAAGCATTTAAGCACCCCTTGGAGTGAATTGTTTGTCAAGCCCCTTGTCAAGTCACTCACCTTTGTTGAATTGTTTTATGCTATCCCTAATTGTGAATAGGTAAATGCAAGTAAATCTATTTCTTTTTAAACTAGAGCATCTCAGTCTTTCTGGAGTTAGGATAACATTATTGGTTATTTGTTTGACTTAATGTTGTCCTATCCTTATCCCCTGAACGCACTCCCTGAAGTTAAAAAATATATAAAATAAGTTGCATTTTTTAAAAATGTTGGTGAGTGTTGTGAGGAGAGGGAATCCTCACTCTTAAGCTCATTCACCATCCCTCTGACTACTAAAAATCAGGTCTAGAAATCAATATAATAGATCACATAAATGTGTAATGACTTTTATACTTCAGTCTTACACCAACATGATAGAGACAGCTGCTTGTCACCCAATATCCATCCTCTCCATCTTTCTTTGTAGCAAAACTCGGATTTGTAGCTGGATATATTGCCATCCAAAGTATCACACCCCTCTTCTTACCTTGCAGCTAGGTTTAATCGTACCACTGAGTTGTGGCCAGTGAAATGTAAGCATAAATATTCTACTGGACTTCTGTTAGTTTTCTTAAAAGGGAAGGGGTACACCTTTTTTCTTATCTTTCTACATTTGATTACTTTATACAGATGTGATACCTGGAGCTTTAGAAGCCATTCTGCATAATGAAAAGAAAGCTACAGCCTACACAATTTTATACATCAAATGTATCTCAGTATAGCAGGGGAGGGGGTGACGGGGAATGAATGAATGAATGCATAAATACATAAATAAATAAAAGGTGAAAAAAAAGCCACAGCTTAGAAATGACAGAACAGACGCTGGAACTGACTGAGGTTCTCGCGGTGTCAGCAAGCAGTTATGTTAAGCCTGAACTACTTGCCTCCAGAATTCATATATATGAGGAAAAATAAACTTCTGTCTTGCTTAAGAAACTATAATTTGTAATCATATTGTATTCAGCCAAAAATATTTAACTAGTAAAACCTGTGAATGAGACCCCTAGGTTGATAAAATTGAGAATATACTTCTAGAAAGTAATTAGTTTCTTAGGGTAGGCCTGGTCTGGGTCTTTTACTTAGGGCATTGATTTTTTTCCCCTTTGGTAATTCCAAGATAATTGACAAATTAAGTCTATTTTTCATATTGAAGGAATATTCTGTCATGTGGCCTGTGATTTTCAAAGAACTGTCATAGCCACAGGACAAGTGTTAATATCTTAATGTGTTTCAGCCTAAGTCTCGTATTAATTAAAAGAGTTTTGTTTATCAAAACTTACCAACATCAAAAGGTTGAAGAAATCACTCACCATTTATTAATATGTTTCCTGCTAAAATTCCAGAGGAAAATACAGGAAAGGATTTGATTTTAGATTTTTTGTTTGTTATTCAAAATATCCATCCTGCTACTTAAGAAATTAAAATACCTGGCTGTAGAAAATAAGTACCATCTGGCCTGTGTGTTTTTCTACCTCCTCTAAAGAATACTATGCAAAGGAGGGTGTGCATCGTAACAAGGCATGCTTCATTTAACTATACTTATGGGATACCTGATGTGGTAAATAGGAGTATTACTTAAAAATTGTATATAAATTTATAAATAGCAAGGTTTTGTTGTATAGCACCAGGAACTATATTCAGTATCCTGTGACAAACCATAATGGAAAAGAGTATGTAAAAGAATATATATGTGTGTGTGTGTGTGTGTGTGTGTGTGTGTGTGTGTATGTGTGTGTGTGTATATATATATGTTTGAGTCATTTTGCTGTACAGAAGGAATTAATACAACATTGTAAATCAACTATACTTCAATAAAATTAAAAAAGAAAAAAGTTGTATATAAATCAAATTGTTGTTTATTTCATCATATTGTAAATGTACCAGGAAAGCACCAATATAAAACAACTCTAGAGGATTGCTTTTGTGCTATGAAGAATCTTAATGTGTTATTTTGTTAAGGTCATCATTAACAAATGTCATCATTCATTTCAATGTTGTCTGTGGTTGTTTTTTTTTAAATTCACCTCTAACATTTGGGCAATCTGGTTATGAAACCTGTAATATGAAACCCCAGTAATCATCAGCGTTATTGGACTTCTCTAACTGCCTAATTAAATTCTGCTCTCCCCACCTCACTTTCACCCTGATCCTCCCACGTGGAGCCTTCTTGTTGCTTCTTACTCTTTGGAAGAGAATCATCCAAGACAGATGAGAACATGTTTATGTTACTACAGTGCATTCCCCACTTAAAACCTACAAACTGGACTTCCTTGGTGGCGCAATGGTTAGGAATCCGCCTGCCAATGCAGGGGACATGGGTTCGAGCCCTGGTCTGGGAAGATCCCACATGCCGCAGAGCAACTAAGCCCATGCGTTACAACTACTGAGCCTGCACTCTAGAGCCCATGAGCCACAACTGCTGAGCCCGCGTGCCACGTGCCACAACTACTGAAGCCCACGCACCTAGAGCCCGTGCTCTGCAACGAGAGAAGCCACCGCAGTGAGAAGCCCGCGCACTGCAATGAAGAGTAGCCCCCCGCTCGCCGCAAGTAGAGAAAAGCCTGTGTGCAGCAATGAAGACCCAACGCAGCCAAAAATTCAATAAGTAAATAAATAAATTTATTAAAACAAAAAAAACCCCTACAAACAAACAACACACACACACACACACACACACACACACACACACACGTTCTCAAAGTATTTAGCCAATGTATTTGTTTCCTTGGCATCACTTTCTTAAGGATGTCAGTCATCACAAAAGAGTACAAAGTCTTTATTATAGAATGACAGTTTTTTAAAATCTTTTACCAAGCTATTACCAAGCATGGTATTATGATCAGAGCATCAGCTTTGGGGTCAGACAGACCTAGGTACTCAAATCATGGTTCCATCCCTTATCTTGTCCAGGGTATCCTTGTTAGTACCCTAGACAAGTTACTTAATGTTTCTGACTCTCAGATTCTTTAACTGGAGCCACATCTTAGAACTATTGGGAAGGATTTGTGAAAACGTATGTAATGTACCTAGCTCAGTGCCCGGCACATGTGAGTTTAAGAAACAGTATCTGTCTTCGACAAAATCTTCTTTATAAAAATGTACAATAAGGCTGCATTCCCGTGGATATACATACAAATGGAATATAGTTTAGGTACCGTCTTCCTTTCATAGTGGCTACAATCAGAACCAGTCAAAGAATTTACAACATATATGAAAGATCAGGCTACTGGGATATCTTTCTAACTTTGACTGCTATCTCTCATTAAAATGACTCAGAAAATGTACAGTGTATCTTCAGAAGGCACTATAAATATCTTACTCATGTTAGAATGCATTTCTAAATCTTATCAAAGCCACACATAGCTCAAGTTTTAGGGTTTTCGGAGCCACTAAAGTGCATTTCATGTAGAATTTTTTAGATTATTGCACATCCATCTTATAGGTGTCTAGAGTTATAACATGTAGTAGCAATCCCCAGTTGAATTCTTTGGATAATTTTACTTGGGCAAAATTTACTTGGATAATTCTATCTATATTCAGGCAGAAAATTTTATATCTGAGCAAGGAATTTTGTTCTAGAAGTCAGAGATATAGTGGAAAGAGCACCGGTTTTGAAGAAGGAGCCTTAACTCTTTCTAGCAATATGCCTTACCTTAAGGAAAAGCCACAGAAACTCATCCAAGAACTGAACACACCAGTCTTTGGGCTGGTGAGGCTGGGGGAAGAGTACACAGGAACTCTCTGTACTGTTTTTGTAAATTGTCTGTAAATTAAAATTATTTCAAAATTAGAAGTTGTTTTTTAAAAGCCACAGAGGGTCAGTGACATCAGCGTCTTCATCTGTAAAATGGAGATGATAGTAATAGCTGACCTTACCTCACACAGTTGAAAGAATCAACAAGTAAAGCAATACATAAAACTCAACAATGCTGCTCTTCTGTGCTGAGTCTTCCTCACTTGACCTCACCCGTTTTACCACCTCCGATCTTCCATTTTTCTTGCTGCCAAAGTTGTCTTTGTTTCTTTAAAACTTTTGTAGTTACTTTATGTAAGGTGAAGCACTGCCTAACATCACCAGTTACTAAAACAATTCTCCTTTCTTCCTCTCTTTGTAATCCATTCCACACCCTCTGTGGCATGGCTTCTTTAAGCCTTCTTACTGAAAAACCCAACCTAATGGCCACTGACATTTAATCAAATAACAGTTATGATACATTTACTCATGAGTAAAGGCTGATTTAAATTTGGGCACCGACATCTGAGGATGGGAATTTCATCATCAAATATCTTAATAGAAACCATTTTGTTAAATAACCATAATTATAGGTTTTACATTTATGATTCTAGGGGATTTTGCTGTTCTGCATTCTTTGAAGCCCAAGAGGCTGTCATAGCATTCAGGCTGCTTGAAATACTGAATCTAAGTACATCCAGGGCTTCTTCAGGAGATAAGGCCCTACAGGATTTCATCTTTCCAAGGTTTTGTACCCACAATTATCTTAAAGATGATTTCTGGTTTTGTTTTTTTTTTAATTAGGTACAGTTTTTTAAGGTAAGAAGTAAAAATAGACATCAATTTTTTTAATGTGTAGACATTTCTGCTTTTTCCTGTTAATAATTTAGGAATTTTCATTTATTACATTTGAAACAAAAGCAGTTTGTATAGCTATGATTTGTCTTGTATTCTCATTATAGTCATATTTGGTCAAGTCTGTTTCTGGGTTTTTTTCAGTGATCACATCTTGGCATAGTCAGGAAATCCTTTTCTTTCTGTTTGGGGCTAACTCATGCTTGCAGCTACATCAGTCTCTGTGGCAGGTTTCTGTTGATGAACTTGCTCATTTCTGACTCATGAAAACAGCTCAGCCAGTTATGAGAAAAGAAACGTCAGCTTTAAAATGATTAAGAGCATTCTCTTCAGGGGAATAAACAATTTAATCTGGTTTGTTTCTAATTCTAACTCAGATGGTGTCCAGTTATAAAAGCATATTTTTCCTCTATAACATATTTCCTTGAGAATTTTTCCTAGATTGGTGACTTTGTTTCTTCACTGGTGCATAATGTAATAGACTTCATTATTCCTCTTTTCATAATTTCTTCTTTCTTCTTTTTTAATTTTTAAAGCATGTGTGATTCAAATTTATTGTTAAACATGGTTTTTTGTATCCCTATTTATCTCACAGTTTGTTTACAGCAGTATTTTCCTTCAGTTGAAAATTCCTAAATGAAAAATTTAACCATCTTACTAGAATACCTTCTTACCTAGAGTACTTAAGGTTTACTATATGAAGTGCCAATGTTCTTTTCTGGCTGCATTGGGTCTTCGTTGCTGCGCGCGGGCTTTCTCTAGTTGCGGCGAGCGGGGGCTACTCTTCGTTGCGTTGCGCGGGCTTCTCATTGCGGTGGCTTCTCTTGTTGCGGAGCACGGGCTCTAGGCGCGTGGGCTTCGGTAGTTGTGGCTCGCGGGCTCTAGAGCGCAGGCTCAGTAGTTGTGGTGCACAGGTTTAGTTGTTCCACGGCATGTGGGATCTTCCCAGACCAGGGCTTGAACCCGTGTGCCCTGCATTGGCAGGCGCATTCTTAACCACTGTGCCACCAGGGAAGTCCTGAAGTGCCAATTTTTTAATTGTTTTATAAACTAAGAGATTAAACTATCAACATAAATTATAGGAAGCAGAGACTGTGAACTGGTTATTCTAATCCGTCACTGAGCCAGTTATCTCTGCTACTTCTCCACTTTTCTGGCAGCAGTAGTGTAGCTTTGAGATAGGGAGTAGGATTCTGATGAGAGGCGAGGGCAGGTCCTGGTGTATTGGTTCAGGAGGGTTGAAAGGAGCAGCGTTTGTTCTGGTCCCTGTTTTAGGAGCTCTCTTTCGTCCGTGCTCCACAGATAAGCCTGTCGTTTTTGCAACAGACCATGATGTGAGAACCAAGGAGGGATTTTGATAGAAATGACACATGACTGCATTTTTGAAAGGTAGAGGCACAGTGCTTGTTCCTTGAAGGGCAGGCAGCATAGGATAGCGCAGTGCTTTTCAGGTTCTGCCCTGCAATTTTTGGAGTTTCACTGAGAAATACCTTGCAGAGGAGAGGGAAAATTGGAGGGCTCTAAGACTCTTTCCCTCCCTTCTATCACCTCTGCTTTAACAGTTTCATTAATGAGGATTCACAGTAAAAAAAAGCATAGACTTTCGAGTGAGACAGACCTGGTTTCAGAATGCACATGCCTTACCTGCTTAGCAAACTTAGATCTAAGTTACCTAACGTATCTGAGCCATAGATGCTTCATTTTAAAAACAGGGATTGTATCTGCCCATTGAGATTATTGGAAGAATTGAAAGAGATAATGAAAGGATGAAGTGTGGCACCCACACATAGTAGTGAGTCAGCCGGTGTTAGTCCCCTTCCCCCTAGACTAGCGGTTCTTAACTGGGTGTGATTTTGCCCCCAGTGGGACATTTGGCGATGTTTAGAGACATTTTGTTTTTCACAGCCCACGAAGTGGTGGGCAGATGCTATTGGCATCTAGTGGGTAGAGGTCAGGGATGCTGCTTAAACATCCTACAGGGCACAGGACAGCCCCACAACAAAGAATTATTCAGCGCAGAATGTCAGTAGTGCCAAGATTGAGAAACCCTGCCTTAGAGGTATTAATTTTTATATATAAAAAATATAGAAAAAAAGTATTTATGGGTTTGTTCCACCAGTATTTATGAAACACTACTATGTGTCAAGCTCTGTAGAGGCTGTGAGGATTTAGCACTGAACAAAATAGACATAGTCTGTGCTGTCAGGGAACTTACATTCTAGTTGAGGAGAAATAGACAATAAACAAATAAGTATATAATGTTATTGTGGCAGATGGTAGTAAGAGCTATGAAGAAAAATGAAGCAAAGTAATGGATAGAGGGTGACCTGGGGGAGCTGCTATTTTATATTAAGTGGCCATAAACTGCTTCTCTGGTAAGGTGACTTTTGAACAGAGACCTGATGGAAGTGAGGGAGCAAGCCAGACAGTGATGTGGGGCTAAGATATTCTGGACAGAGTGTGATAAATGCAAAGGCCCTGGTGTGGGAATGTATTTGGCATTTTCTAGAAAGTTCAGGATAGGCCAGTGTGGCTAGAGTGGAGTGAGAAGGGGAGTGGTAGGAGGTGAGATCTGAGAGTAATAGGGAACCAGATGACGTTGGGATTTATAGGCCATTCTGAGGATCTGGGCTTTTCTTCTATGTGTGATGAGAAGCTGTTGGAAGTTATTGTTTTAATTTTTATTTTATATTGGAGGGAATAGATACATGGAAGTTTTGATCATAAATAGCATGATCTGATTTTCATTTTTTAAAAGATCACTCTGGCCATTGCTTGGTGAATAGATGGTCAGGGGTGGGGATAGGAGAGGAGGAAGAGTGGAAGCAGGAAGACCCATTAGGAGATTATCGCAGTAATCCAAGGGAGAGATGATGATGATGATGGCTTGGACCAGAGAAGTAGCAATGACAGTGGAAGGGCATGAAAAGTAGTTTATTCCAGATACATTTTTAAAGGTAGAGCTCATGGAAAACCATAATTCAAAAAGAGTCATGTACCACAATGTTCATTGCAGCACTATTTACAATGGCCAGGACATGGAAGCAACCAAAGTGTCCAAAGTGAATGGATAAAGAAGATGTGGCACATATGTACAATGGAATATTACTCAGCCATAAAAAGAAACGAAATTGAGTTATTTGTAGTGAGGTGGATGGACCTAGAGTCTGTCACACAGAGTGAAGTAAGTCAGAAGGAGAAAAACAAATACCGTATGTTAATACATATATATGGAATCTAAAAAAAAAGAAAATGGTTATGAAGAACCTAGGGGCAGGACAGGAATAAAGACGCAGACATAGAGAATGGACTTGAGGACACGGGGAGGGGGAAGGGTAAGCTGGGACGAAGTGAGAATGGCATGGACATATATACACTACCAAATGTAAAATAGATAGCTAGTGGGAAGCAGCTGCATAGCACAGGGAGATCAGCTCCGCGCTTTGTGTCCACCTAGAGGGGTGGGATAGCGAGGGTGGGAGAAAGGAGATGCAAGAGGGAGGAGATATGGGGATATATGTATACGTATAGTTGATTCACTTTGTTATAAAGCAGAAACTAACACACCATTGTAAAGCAATTATACTCCAATAAAGATGTTAAAAAATAATAATATAAATAAATAAATAAAAATAAAGGTAGAGCTCATGGAACTTGCTTAGAGGGAATTAATCAATGAAGTGAACTAAGATAAAAAATGTTATTTTCACATATAAAAAAAAAAATCCTTGGTGAAAACACTCAGATGTATCACATAGTAGCAACAAAGGGAAATTCCAAGAGGGACTCTCCCTTGTTCTGTGCAGAGTTCCATGGATCCTTGAAGAGGATGGTGAGGGCCATGCTGTACTGACAAGCTCCCTGCTTCACAGGATTTTATTTTAAAGGTGCCAGACTTTCCCACTGTATAAGTGAAGCCAGCCTGCGTTCAGTATGCGTGTTGGACTGCTTGAGAATTTGCTCTTGACTAAATCAAAGTGGAAGGGTCTGCAGCTCTCACTCAAGGTTAAAGAGAAAGTATGAATTAAATTTTGTGCAATAGTTGCTTTATATACATATTTTCCAGTTGTAAAGTTTGACCCTAAATGACCAAAATATTTAACCGTATCCTTGTACATTTGCTAGGCTCTAAAGTTATGTCGACTCATCTGGATATTACATAAACCTATGAGAATTTTTAGGAATATTATTCAGAATACCTAAAGAGCCTACATATATTAACCTGATATGTTCACTTTTGGATATACAGCCAAATAGAAACCACAAAAAAGGGTTATAGCGCCCTCAATCAGGAACATAAAAAAGAAGTCAGTCTTCTATCACTTTAAAGAACTAGTTTGGGCAGAAACTCACATAGCTTTTTATATTATTTGCCAACTTAGTTATTACAGAGCATGTTTACAATTTCAGGAAAACATCAGTAAAAATTAGTACTAATACTACATGAGGGTTTACAACTAAACATGGGATTAGGTTGTTTGGTACTAAGTTATTGAAAAAAAGTGATACTTTTCTTAGCACACATTTTATCCCAAGACAGGAAATATTTTATTGGGAACAATTCTCCCCACTACTAGCTTAATAAATTCAGATTAAAAACTTTGAAGCAGGCATTACCCCAATTTAAAGTGTAGTATTTTGATTTTTAATAATAACTGTATTTTCCTTATATAACCAATCATGCTCATTCTTCATAGTTTAAAATATATAGAAAAGAAAAAAACTCCTATATTAACATTAATATATTTAGACCCAAAGAGTATAGACCCAAAAAAATCCAATATTTTGAAACAACTCTATTATGAACTAATGTCACAAATATCCTTTTGTGTATTTCTCAATCACTGATGCTTTGTACTTGCTGAGAATTACTCACTTATTTTTAGCACAAAATTCCTTTTAAATCCCTTGAATGTTCTCCTAGAGTCTACAGCTATTTCCTTGGGAAACTTCATATAGCTATTACAATACATTCTTAATACCTTGGACACATAAAACTGGTGGATTATAAAAATCACTCTGGGGGAGCAAATCAACACCAACGGAAACCTTTATTTTTAGGCTAGGAAATGTATTGTATTTTTATTCAGTTAGAAAATTCTGGGTCAAACTTAAATGAACTTTTGATTTCAAGATTACATCAGTCAGAATTCCGAGTTGGCTCCCTTAACATTGCAGTAACATTCTCCTTTCTCTCCCTCTTTCACTCTATCTCACTGAGAACATATATCCAAGCCTCTGCTATCTCTCTGTGATTTTCTGCCTCTTGAGTAACCACTTTGATTATTTTACTGCATATGGACATTTATTTAATGACCTTCTGTAAGTCAAACAAGATTTCTTTACTTTCAAAAATCTTTTCTTTCCTGATTGTAATTCAGTTAAGAAAAAAAATTTTAATTACTGCAATGTGTACCTGAAAAAGTAAGAGTTCCCTATAATGTTATCCCTGAGATTAATACTATTAAAAGCATAATGTATATACCTCCAGATGTTTGCATACGTGTATGTATGTCTCATGTGCACGCTTGTGTGTTTAAACGTAAATGGGATCAAGGTACATACATTCTGATTCTCAACTTGCTTTTTTCAGTTAATAATACATTCTCGCAGCTATAATCTCTGAGGGGAGACAGAAGGAGGACACACAGAAAAGTGCAGGGGTATAATATTATCTAGAAGAACATGTATGATTCGGAAGAGAGGAATCAATGTGACCTGGAATCTTGAGGGAAAAGTTGCTAGAGGAAGTGGTACTTATGCTGAAAGGGAAGGAGTTAAATTACCATGGGGATGGAAGAGGGGGTGTCCAGCACAATCATGAGGGCGGGGTAGGGGACAGCAAAACAGGGCAGATGTACCAAAGAGTAACCTTTGTGCCAAGGTCTTTTCTCTTTGTTTTTACTTAAAGTAATTGTACCCAGGTGGGTTGGGAGAGTTAAAATATTTGGAAGGAACCAGCAGAAACCTGTTGCAGTACTCCAGGCCCAAAATGATGGGCACTGCAGTGGGCGTTAAAAGCAGGGGAATCTACCAGATGTTTTGAGGGAGACTCAGCTAACTCTTGGGTAGGGGAATCTAGTAAATCACAAACTGACCCAGCAGGCAGAGCCAGCACTCACCTGCGTACCGGGGTGCATCTGCAATGATCCAGATAAACCCTAAAACCTTTCTGGACCTCAGCTTCCTCATCTACAGTGCGTTGGGGGGTGTATGAGGTTTCCAAGGTGCTTCAGCATTCTATCGCGTTTACTGATCTGTGGATATCCTTCTGCTGTGTACCACAGCATACATGAACATGCATAAACATTCCACAGTTCACATGTTGTCACATTGCTGGATGCTGCTGCAACCACTCTGTATGAAGTTTTCAAGTTCAGCAACCAGTTCCTGCCTAACATGAGGTATTTGGTAGATTACCATCGACATTTGGCCTTTTCCATGCAGAAAGGACTTTGCATTTCAATTGTAAGACTTCTAAGTGTAATCAAAATAAGATTTTTTTAAAAATTCAAGGTGGAAGTGAAAGCAGATGAAAACTTTCATCTTGGTTTAAAAGTTATGTTCTGTGATTCTGTGTTGCTGAAGAAAGTCATGTGTCTTGAGAAGCTGCCAAGAGATACGCCAGCACATAGTTTCTATAACCTTTACGTATGCTTCAGTGAAAGCATGCAGAGAATTTAAATGAAACTGCATGCTGCAGAAGTAATCCAGCCTCATACCTCAAACTGATATAGGCAGGGGCAAATGGTGATTGTCATTGCTGTCCTTGAAAGTATTTTTCAAAGACACAGCAATTTCACATCCACTGACATAAAAACTTTTCACTAAAAATTTAAATTAACAACTATATACTGACAGACTGTTGTGTTCAGGTATTGAACAAGCAAATTATACTACATACTGCATTTGTAGGGATATTTGCTCCCCTGTTTTCATTTAGGTAAGACCCAGAAAGTAAGTTTATCTGACATGGAATTGTGCCATCTGTTTTGCAATAACCAGAAAGACCTGTAACCTTGATAATGAGATGAATGACTATAGCATAACTATTCTCTTTTACCTTTTTTTTGAACCTATTTCAATTAAATTTTGAAATATTGTTGGGTATTTGGAAAATGTTAGGAATAATTCTTTCAAAGGTAATGCATCCATGTACGCCCCTACATGGTAATACTTTGCTATGTTGTAGTACTAGTAAGGTTCAATTTCAGAGAAGCCTCTGAGTTATTAGCATATTTTTATGAGCGTTCAGAAGCACTGCTGATACCTAAAGAAAGCAACGAGTGGGTAGAAGCGCCAGATTAAGCAGAAGACGAACTGGACTTGTAGATGCAAAAGCATGAGTAATCCAGAGATGACCTTGCATTTATGTGGCAGTCTGAGATCATCCTCATGTGAGGATGTTCAGGAAGAATAAAAGCTGTGATTACCCTGATATGATTATTTAGTGATATACCTCAGAATAGGTCATTCAAGACCAACCCAAGTTTTACTTCTCACTTTGCCTCTTTATTAACTATATACTTTAAATTTCTTTTTTCTTTTTTTTACTTCTCTACATCTGAGTGTGCTCCAGCTCATCTTGTAAAATAGAGCTATGAAAACTGTTTATCTTAAAGGTTATTGTGCTGCTGTATGTAAAGAGTAGGCGTTGTTATTCTGGTCATGCTATTTTATTAGGCTTATGATTTTTTTCCCGCTTGAATCTTTTTCCAGAGATTTCTTGAAGTTCCAGGAATAGAAAAGGACGGCCACTGTGTACATTAGTGTGAATTACAGAGGGTGATCTGAAGAGAGGCAGAAGGGAGGTGGATTTAGGACAACACAGAAAATAAGAGCCAGCCTTAGTTAATTGTTGGCCAGTGTCGTGTTTTTTATGGGTCTTTGGCTTAAAAAACTGTCTTCCCTCTCTGGAATTTGTACAATTTGATTACAAATATTACAGTTCCTGTTTTGAGATCACCCATCAAGGATTTATATGCATTTCTTTTGCCTCAATCTACCCATCCATCTGCCCAGTCATTCAGCCAGCCAGCAAATGTTTACCGAGGCCCAGGTAAATCCAAGCTAAGAAATCTCAGCCAACACTGAGATTATAGAAGCAAAATATAGTTACTATCTTTGAAGAATGCATAGTCCATGAAGATTCGGTATTTTCTGACTTTCTCAGTATTTAAGGTGATAGTGTAAGATCAGGAGATAATGTAATCAGATGCTGAATGACTTGGATGCTTTTATGAGACCAAATTTGTCCCATTTTTTTGGTTATTTGAAACAAGTCCTGGGGAAGAGAGAGGAGTAAACAGAAATTAGCATGAGGAGTGGATCTGAACCATCCTCATCAGCATCAGGTCCCAGTTAGTGTCTCTGATTTCCTGTTGAGCACGCTTGACCGTGCTGTGAATAGCATGCATGCCCGGTGACATGCAGTGTATATTCTGAGGACATTAGTAGGAGTGCTTCCCAACCTCTTTTATGTCATGGCACACATAGAAAATGATAACATTTTTATGCCAAGGTAAATGCACAAGGCAGCTGGTAGCCAGATACCAGCCTGGGGTTTCTGCTGCCTCAGCCTTGTGAGGCATCCAGAAGGTTGAGGGGAAACAGTATCCCTCCACACCTGTGACGTGTTTGCAGCACCCCCATGTACTGTCAGGTACATTACAGTTTGTGCACTCTGTACTAGGCTATCCCCAGATCTGCCTTCTTTGCTGACCCAGGGCCTCACTAATTTCATTTTCTCGTGAACAGTTTGGACATGTCAATTACAGTGGCTCCATAATACCTTTTAATAAGATAATGTATAGAGTTTAGAGGATCCCAAAGAAAAATATTGGAGTAAAAAATTACTGTATGTTAGAGACAGCTCTTTATAATGAAAATAGGCTTCCTCAAGGAATTGAGAGTCCTGGGCTTCAGTTCTAACTTGGTCACCTTTCACAAATCATTTCCCTCCGAACCTTAATTTCCTTATCTTTAAAAGAGAGAGATTGAACAAGATGAACTTTATGCTGCTCTCTAGCCATGATTTTATACTGCCCATAAATCTTTGCTGTTGAGTGAACTGCTTCACACTGTGTGTTTGCTGTATGCTAGGCGCTTGGTGAATAATTTCTACGCATACCCTAGTAGCTTCACGGGGCTCCCGAGATCAAAGGTTACTGCATAGATGCTAGAGGACTTAAAATACATCAACTTACCATAACGATGGATACATGTCATATATTTGTCCAAACTCGTAGAATGTACAACACCAAGGGTGAACCATAATGTAACCTGTGGATTTGGGGTGATAATGATGTGGCAGTGTAGGTTCATCAGTTGTAACAAGCGCACCACTCTGCTGGGGGTGTTGATGGTGGGGAGGCTGTGCGCGTGGGGGAGCACGGGGTATTTGGGAGCTGTCTGTACCTCCTTCTTAATTTTACTGTGAACCTAAAGCTACTCTAAAAATTAAATCTTTAAATATGAAAAAATAAATAAAATAAAATACATCACCATCTAAGCTATCTAAGAATGTATACAGAAGCCAAATCTTGAATGTCCAATTTTTGGAGGAAAGTTAGTATTAAGAATCTCCTTAGGAACTTTCTTTTTCCGTAGTCATCTGATTCCCTTCTGTCTAGCATGTGTTTGGTGGGTGAGGCTGCCTAGCTGGAGAGTAGCAGAGAAGACCTGGAGGAACGCATGGATAATGAAGGATTGGCTGCATTATAGCCATTTGCCTGCATCATAGACCAAGACGGTAGCATTTGTTTATTCCACAAATGTTTTATTGCTCATTTACCATGTGTCAGATATTTTTTAGGAGCTAGAATTCATAGTCAGACACAGACAGTCAGATGCACATACAGACATGCATACATAATATGTACATACATTAAAGATATCAGTCTCAGAGGTTTTTTGTTTTAATAAACACATTAGATTTGTCATGTTCAAAACACATAAATTATCCCTTCCTTCCTTCCTGTTTTCCATTAGCAAACATTTATTGAGTCATGTATCAGATACATTAAAAAGGACAAAACTAAATCATGCTTTCATATATCAAAAAATACTTCTGAGTACATAAAAATTTATCCAGTAATATACCCTTAAGGAAACATGATGTTTCAGATACACACACAACAGGATACATGTACACATACAGCACATACATATACCTGCACGTGTGTGGGAGTAATATTTACTTGTACGTGTTCAAAAAGGATACTTGAACCTAGAGAATAAATAAACAAGAGAAGTCTGGGTTTGTGTCAACACACATATGTGTTTGTGAATATGTGTGGAGGAGGTTAGGAAGGAAAAGGTGGAGGGGAGAGAAGGAAGGGAAAAAGTAATCAGTGGTCTTAGAAGGCACCACAGTAGTTAGTAAATTTTGCCTTAATTCCCACCCCCCATCTATCTTTTCTCTATGAAACTGCAGCTAGTGTGCCATTATTCATTCCATCAACTGATAGATCATTGGAATTAAATTGTCTACTCACCCAAATCAAACAAGATGAAAAAGAATAATTTCAGTTTTAAAAAAATGTAAAAATATCCACAGACGTTAGAAGTGGTACTTACGTATTCCACCAACTGTGATAAAGAAAACTTGCTGAAAGTCCTTCCAAAGCAGAAAAAAATTTTAAATCTCAGGGAATTTTTTTTCCTTTACTGGCCAGAAATTCATTCCAAGAAGTACCAGCCTGTCTCATTTCAAAATGCTTCCCTTGCCAAGGAAGCGGAAGCGGTCATATTCTTTCCCACCGAACTATGGGTGAATTATAATTATCCTACCTCTTGTGGGACAATGAAGCAGCAAACATCTGCTATACTGAATCCAAAAACCCACGAATGAAACTATACCAAACTGTGAATCATACCTGGACTCAGATTAAAGGATTTGTGTTGTGTTTACCTTTTTCTTTATTTTCTTTGCAATTTAAAATATGGATTTGTTAGCTCTGGCTGTATGTTCTAACTGAGGGGAAATATATGGATTCCATTTGTTGACTCCTATTTTAACATTGAAAAATCCCAGCTTTAAGGCAGATAGGCAATAAGAGTTCATAACAAATTTTCTGTTTGATTTGTTAACACCTCACAGTTTTCTTTTTCTTCAAGAGTGTGGTACAGTTAAAGAAAATTTAGAAGTGCAGAGTCTTAAGAAGTGAGGTCCTTTAGTTTTTTCTTCCACTGCAATAAAAATAACAGAGGACTGGAAAATGGTTTTTAAACTTTATTTCCAAGAGAAACAAGCTTCAAAACTACTGTTATCATAATTTTATGTATCATGGTATTTATGGTGGTACTAAACTATTCACCTAGAGTAAGAAAAGGAAATGGAACTTCAGTTCTGGGTTTTAGCTGTGAAAACATAAAAGTCTACTTGCTTTAAAAATTGTGTGTCTTTTTATTTTTATCTACTAGAGAGCAGAAAGACAAACTCGAATTATGGATTCAGCTCAATATGCAGAATTCTGTGAAAGTCGACAATTAAGTTTCTGTAAGTAAGCATTTAACTTTGCTTCATTATACGTTTGAGATTATGTGTTACAGATACACTAAAGTACAGCACCATCTGTGTTCCTTAGAAATTGGTGAGTTTAATACATATATGCATAGTTATAACTATTATGGAAACAGCCTCTGCGTTGTAGGGGAGCCTATACAAGGTTTTACCCCACTCTGCTGTTTTGCAGTTAATAGTATTAAGAGGTTTTTAAGGGTACTGGTAATACACAGAGAGCCATGTTAATTATTCACATTACTTTTAGTCAGAAAAATTCCATTTTTTGTAATATTCCCATTTAAATTTCTTTTTTGGTTTCTTAGTCATTTTTACACTAGCATTGCTGATTGTACTTGACCCATAATGGACTGTAGTAGTACAGTCATGACATTTAAAAGCCCCTAATAGTAATAAATACCAAACTTTCCCTTCGTGCGTGCATTCTCATATTACCACAATAGAACATATCAACATAAACAGTCTCTTGCATCTTTGTCTGTAAGCTCCCGCTGTGGCGTGCATTCCACGTTAGCAAATTCATTAGTCCACGCTCTTGTACCTATGGCAAAATTAGTGCTGTCCCACCCCTGCACACAGCTTACTAAGAATAGATAAAGGCTCTTGATAAATAGTGGGCTGGATTGTGTACAAAACATCCTTACAGCAACAGTTCAGTGATGACTAAGACTCTCGGGGTGAAGGTCGAAGAGTAAGTGTGATGAAAAGTCCAGTTAAAAATATGACAAAGTAGCACATGACCCTAATCTGAGGGATCATGGACACAATGGTGTCTTTAAACGAAAAGCTATTATGTGGTCACAATAACAATGTATTTGATTTGGAAAAAGAAAATGAGAGCTTCATTTATAGATCATAAAGTGCAAATAAATGACACATTTCAAATAGTGCCTCATGTAAATGTCAGTAAAATATAGGAAAACATGTTTGGGAAGATTTTTTTTTTCCTAACTAAATATACTTTGCAGCCTGACTAACAATTTGGCATCATACATCTGTGAAGCATTAAGTAAATGACACTTCAGATCATGGCAATTTCAGCAAATGAGAGGTTTTTGTATTGTAAATTTTAGGTTTAAAAATGGCATTCAAGTCTTTTTTATAAGTATAAATCTCCATTTTATAAAGTAACATTTAGTGCTATTGAACTATTTTTTAAATCATATTTTAAATTTAATTTATTTAAAGGAACAGAAGTGCTATTTCACACTAAAACATGTAGTCATTGACGCGTCCTAATACATCTTTTGTTTAAAAATCTGATTTTTCATAACAATTTTTTGATTCGTAACTTAGTAGTAAACTTAGTAGATTAAAAATTAATACATTCTATTTCTGTATAAAATAATTGTAGTATAAAGAGTATCTTATGCTTAGTTGTTTTTTCTTTAAAGAAGAGGGATTTGGGCATTTAAAAATATTTCTTGATATGGTACCCATAAGTGCTTCATCATGAAACCTTCGTGGGAGAATCTGTTTTATTATATGCCACAATACTGTCGTTGGGAATGCTCAGTCCAAGGGGGTCAGCAATTCCAGAACCAGACTCTTTACATTCCGTGCCTGATAGATTACCAAGATATAGGAATTGTGATCCAGCCATTTGTGTCTTTTTAAATATCTGATCATAGCACTCACTAGTTGAGACTACTGGTGCGTTTTAAAATAACATGTCTATAACTTTATAGGCTGAGGGTAAGTTGTAAAACCAGGACACTGATCATTGTTCACCAGTGTTTTGTTGTTACATTTATGTAAGTCAGATAGTCATTTCCCTTAAAGTCTTTTAAAATCTGATATTAATTCACAAAGCTTTAATTTAGTTATAATTTGATAAACCTGTTTCCAGTCCCTTCAACCTGTTGTTTTATGTGTGGATTTTGTAAACAAATACCTAAATTTTCTTTTTAGTTAATCTGAGAGTCTCTTTGTATTTTAATTGATGAGCTTAATTTATATGTATTTAATTACTTATACACTTGGGTTTATATATGCTGTCTTATTTTGTGTTTTCAACTTACTGTGCTTTTTTATTTGGTTTTCCTCCTTTTCTTTGGATTGATTGGGTTTTCTTCATTCCATTTTTCATCAACCAGTTTGTATATTATATATTCTGTTGCTGTTATTTTAGTTGCTATCCTTAATTTTTCTAAAGTACACCCCTGACTTAAAATTTTTTAAGTTGGTAACTACAGGCATACCTCGTTTTATTGCTCTTTGCTTTATTGTGCTTCACAGATGATGTGTTTTTTTAGGAATTGAAGGTTTGTGGCAACCCTGCATCAAGCAAGTCTATTGGTGCCATTTTTCAAACAGGATTTTTTTTTTTTTCCAAACAGGATTATTTTTAATTAAGCTATTTTTTTAGACATATTGTTATTTTACACTTAGTAGACTACAGTATAGTGTATATATAGCTTTTATATACACTGGAAAACCAAAAAATATGTGTAACTCACTTTATTGCAATATTTGATTTATTGTGGTGGTCTGGAACCAAACCCACAATATCTCTGAGGTATGCCTGTATCTAAACTTCCCTTCTCAGCCTAATTTTGTTTTTCCCAAGCATCCGTAAGTGCTTAAAGCACTCATTTTTGTCTTAAAAATGGCTTTATTTTGCCCTCATACTTAAATGATAGTTTAGTTAAGTAGGAAATTGTAGACTAATAGTTATTGGTTAAAACATGATTCCATTGTCTTTTAGCCTCTGTCGTTGGTTAGAAATCTGATGTCTACTTGTTTTATGTTTTCCCTGTGGGAGAAAGAAAGAGAATGAAGATATACCCTCGGGTATATGGGGAAATGAACAGGCTGGCAATCAGTAGCCGATCAATAAATATGTATAAAAGGAAAGAAAGAAGGAACCCCTACTATAGAAGTTTCCAGGGAAAACCATGCCCTCTGAGGAAGGTTATTTTCAATTTATTCAAAGAACAGTGATTTTGAAGAGATAGAAGTTGCAGAAGGTTTTCTTCAGAGTGGAATGAGCATTACAGAGGGCTCTGCGGGAAGGATCAGGAATGGAAAGGCTGGTGAGAAGGGATGTGGTAGAAATAATGAAATAGTGTGCAGGGGTGAGAGAATGGAATATTGAGAGGAACTTGAATTTTGCCATTGATCACTGATGAGAAAGATAAAGTGTATGAGATTTGATAACCTTAAATTTCCATATGAAATTACTAAGTAAAGTAGTTTTATTTCCAGCACAGGCTGAAAACTCAGGTTGTGTCAGAAAGAGGATAATCCCAGGAATTTTTGACCTTTGGTCAAGGTTCTATTTAGACTGTTGATCAATTTCCAGGATTACCCTTTCTCCTGATATATTGAGAAGAGGGGTGAAGGAAAAGGAACTCATTCAGTTTCATGCCCTCTTACTTCTGGTGAAAACAAACTATCATGACTAAGAGTATCTGTGCCTCTTTTTTTTGGAACCAGCATCACCCTGGAAAGGTCCATCTCTGAAACAGTCCTCCAGGTGACAGGGAGGGAATTAGCTCAGAGAACCTTCACCTGGAAGATTGCTGGCATAGTAGTAACCCAAGTGGTCTTATGCATCTTTTTTGATGTATGGAAAAGTTTGGACCCTACCCTTTTATTAAAGGAATATCTTTCATTTGTTCATTCATTCATTCATTCATTTCTTCCTTCTAGAAATATTTATGGTGAGTGTGCTAATGTCAGGCACTATTCTGGGTGCTGGGATACCACGGTGGACCCATGGGCCTCACCTCTGCATTCTCAGTACGTAAGATCTAGTGGGAAAGCTGACGATTCTGTTGCTTAGGTAGGCAGATCTGACAGAATACCAAGAACTCTTCTTTCCCTTACTTTTAAAATAAAGTGTTTAGAGCACAGTCACAAAATACCTGTTTCCATGTTACTGTCTGTCAAAGGGAGAAGTGAATAGGGTACATTTTATTGATCTTGCCAAATTGCTGCCTGTTGACTTGAACTTCAGAAGTATTCCACAGATGTTAACCAAGTGTTTGTGAGCTATTGCAGCTTACTAGTTAGATGGAATGTTGCATGTCAGAGAGCATTGGGAAGATTGGTTACTTTAGGGAGATAGCTTTAAGCAGGATTATCATAATTCTGCCACAGTTGACAGCTTTGGATATGTGCTTCGATAGCAGGACTTAATGTCTCCTGTGATTTATTTCACAGAAAACTCTTCTGTATGTGGAATCCATGAAGACTTTATCTATAAGGATCAAAACATCATGCTTGGAGTTACTGTTAAGTGTTTTATAGACCTGTGAGACCAGATTAATCAAAAGAATAATCATTGGATTTTTTAAAAGATGATTATGTTATAGATATGATAAAATCTTCACTATCAATCTTTTCCCTCTGGGTTACTAGTTAAATTAGTAATATCTAATGAAGGATCTATGTCAAGTTAGATTCTGCTTAGCACTGTGGTGGTTTAGAGATATTTAACAGAAGGTTCCACATGTGCTTAGTACTGGTAGGTATGCAGAGAGACGTGACGCGTGGTGTTGGTCCACAAAAAACTTGTAATGTGGCTTGAGAAATTATAAGCAGATACAAAAGGATCTCTGATGATATAAGAGTTCAGTAAATGACTAGAGTTGAGGATGTATACCTTTGGCTTGCATGGGCAGGATTCATATGAATGGAACAGAGTGATAGAGTATCCCATGCAGGGGTGAACACAGAGGATTATACTCAAGGCCAGTGACATTTTAATAGGGAATAATATAAAGGCAGGTTGGAATCAGCCTGGGTGGTTTTGAGAGTCAGGCTTGAGAATTTGGACATCTTTGCAATCAGGAAAATGTAACCACAGATTTAGATCAGGCCAGATATCAGTTTATTCTATTTAATTCTAAATTCACAACTTTGAGCCTATTCAAGTAATAGACACATTTTGAAAGGTATTAAAAATACAATTTCTATATGTTCCTTTTTTATCACTGGTTCTTTCTTGCAGGATTTTCTTTCCACAAGAATAAATTAAAGTTACATCAAGCAAGTTAATTCTCTGACTACTGTTATAACATAAGCTATGACCAATGATAACTTATTCTGACACATTGTAAGAAGTGCTAAACATTAAGTGGTTTAGTATACAGTGTTATGTAGCAGAGATACTAAAGACGCAAATGTATAAGGGATTTCTTGGGACTAGAATATAAATTCAAAAATGTTGCATATTATATG
This sequence comes from Balaenoptera musculus, assembly GCF_009873245.2. Lineage (NCBI taxonomy): Eukaryota > Metazoa > Chordata > Mammalia > Artiodactyla > Balaenopteridae > Balaenoptera > Balaenoptera musculus. The sequence goes on from NC_045795.1 coordinate 30,775,992, forward strand.
CATTGTTTTTCCTATGCAATTTTCAATAGAAATGTTTTTCATTTTGTGATAGTAATATGCAGTATTAAAACACTTCCAAAGCTAAATTTTCTATACTTTTTTTTTTAATGGCTAGCCAAAAAAGCCTCCAAATTTCGAGACTGGTTGGACTGCAGCAGTTTGGAGATAAAGCCCAATGTCATCGCTATGGAAATTTTAGCATATTTAGCGTACGAAACTGTGGCACAGGTAAGAATTGTAACGTGTCATTTCAGGCCATACATAGCTGCTTTCTCCCTGTCCCTGTCCATCATCAATTCTTCTTCCACCTGCTGCTCTACCAGGAATGAGAACAGCCATGAGTTCTCTCCTATGATGATCTCATCATTTTCTAAAATTTAGTTCAGTTATGTTTCTTTGCATCCTCAGCCCCGGTGGGTGTTAGGCTAAAAGTGACTGTTTCTTGCAACTTTAGCCAAACCAGAAATGGAATACTTGCATACTTTTCCTCAACACTGAATTCTAAGTACACATCTCTCTTGTTTAGAGAATATTTTTGAGCTTTGAAAAACAGCTTTCTAGAAATGTACAGTCTACTGAGTGCTTACCAAAATCTGAGTCTGGAATCACTGCCCTCTAGTTTCTCAGAGCGTGGTTCTTAGACTACAAGCGTCAGCATCTCCTTGGTTCTTGTTTAAAATGTAAATTTCTCAGCTACACCCCAGAGCAGACCTACTGAATTAGAATCTCGGAGCTTGGAACCCAGAAATATGTATTTTAAAATGTTTCCCAGGGGCTTCCCTGGTGGCGCAGTGGTTGAGAATCTGCCTGCCAATGCAGGGGACACGGGTTCGAGCCCTGGTCTGGGAAGATCCCACATGCCGCGGAGGGACTAGGCCCGTGAGCCACAACTACTGAGCCTGCGCGTCTGGAGCCTGTGCTCCACAACAAGAGAGGCCACGATAGTGAGAGGCCCGCGCACCGCAATGAAGAGTGGCCCCTGCTTGCCGCAACTAGAGGAAGCCCTCGCAGAGAAACGAAGACCCAACACAGCCCAAAAAATAAATAAATAAATAAATAAATAAATAATTAAAATGTTTCCCAGGTTTTCCCTGGTGGTCCAGTGGTTAAGAATCTGCCTTCCAGCGCAGGGGACACAGGTTCGATCCCTGGTTGGGGAACTAAGATACCACATGCCACGGGACAGCTAAGCCCCTGTGCCACAGCTACAGAGCCCATGCACTCTGGAGCCCACACACCACAACTAGAGAGCCCTAGCACCACAACTAGAGAGCCTGCGTGCCGCAACTACTGAGCCTGTGCACTCTGGAGCCCACACGCCACAACTAGAGAGCCCTAGCGCCACAACTAGAGAGCCTGCGTGCCGCAACTACTGAGCCTGTGCACTCTGGAGCCCATGCACCACAACTAGAGAGAAGCCCCCGCCGCAGTGAAACATCCCGCGGGCTGCAACTAAGACCTGACTAAGCCAAAAATAAATTAATTAATTAATTTTAAAAATTAAATAAAATGTTTCCCTAGTGATTACAAACTTTGAGAACCTCTCCACTAGGAGGTCAGACTATATCATTTATGTTCATGGGTAGGTCCATTTACCAGCCAATGAAAGCATATGCTCATGTCCACAATGCAGATTTTTAGGCAGACAATATTATCAATAACATTTGGGATATATTGCTTTTAGCTTTACCATCTCAGTGACACTGATGATTATTTCCATTTGTGTGACTTTAGTTTCATTGCTCTGATCTTCTAGTTAGTGGATCTGGCTCTTCTTGTGAGGCAGGACATGGTAACCAAGGCAGGAGACCCCTTCAGCCATGCCATTTCTGCCACCTTCATTCAGTATCACAGCTCTGCTGAGGTAAGTATTAAAAAAAATCTGTCTTTGACCCATCTGTGGATTTTTTTCTCATGGCTGGTATTTACATGTAGTTCTAAGAAAAAGATTGTGTAGGAATATATAGCCTTCAGTCAAAGAATCTTAATACATTCAACATTCAAACAAATACCTACTATGCCCTAACAATCCACTTAATACAATGATTTTTTTTCACCTTCTCCCGGCCTTATTTAGCTTTCCTGGCCCTTCGGTGAAAGCACACCTCTCATTTCCATGGGAGATAAACACCTGGTTTAGGTAATTGAATAACATTGAGAAAAGTTATTTCTTTTTGCTTCAAAGATGAGAGAATTATTATTATTCGTGTAATAATAATTCCTGGCATTTATTGATAGTTTTACTTTCCAGTTATTGATTTATCTCTAAACATGATTTAAAGAAGCATGGCCCCATTTATCCTTTGTGTTTCAATTGGCCCTATCATATGATAATCACATCCTTTCTGATTCCATTTATGTTGCTGGCATCCCCACCTGTGGAGACTATAAAGTCATCTTGCCAACTTTAAGACTTTGTGTAATAACTGTGTATCATTTTTGGCATAAAAAATATTCTCTGTAAGCAGCATGTGCCTAAAAACCAGAAATATAATATCTATTTAATGAATTTGCCAATAATTTGACTTTTTTTTACTAACATAAACATCAGTTTCATATAATTCAACCTAATAACCATAGAGAAGGCAGCAAGGAGCTTAGGTTAACATCTGCATGTATAATTGTGAAGTGAACTTTGGATCAAGTTGGGTGAAACATATAAACTGAAAATGGTTAAGCCATTCAAAGAATCTGAAGAAAACTGTAAATCCTTTCTCCATAAAGACATTTGCAAATTTTGTACACAATTTCAGGGTGTTGAGAGACCGTCTGAAACCATTCTGCAGATATAAGGGATCTGTGAACCCAGTGAACTCCAAATTTAGGTATATCTCTGCTCTAGGATACTTACAAAATATATAAAGATATCTGCCTATATCTTATTACATGCCAAAAGTTTGACATCTTTTTATGCCCCTTGTAGAACCAGATTGGCTTAGAACTAAAGTAGGAATTAAAATGTTTATGCTCATTAAAAATCCATTTTTGTCTTGGAAAAGGTCATACGTTATTATCAGCGAATATACTTTAAAAGTCCCTAAAGCTTACCCAGTTGATTAAACACTATTTGTTTTCTTTATGTTACAAACCCAAATTATGATGTCAAAGAACACCCTTTAAACTGTCTTTGATACATGTTCACTTTATGAATATGTGTATAAGTATGCTTTTCATTAACGTCAGACAAATTCGTTGTAACATTTCTAATTGAAGAAATTTACGGTGAACATAACAAGCCTAGTTTTCCCTTAACATTCAAGGGATTGCTTACGTGGCTAGGAAAACTCTTTATGTCCCTCCCACTTTCTCAGTTCTCCAGGGTGGCCAAGCTGCCCTGGGCAACTGCTCAACAACCACAGCTGCTATTCCCAGCTACCCAGCCGTTAAGAAAGATGGCTTATGTGTGCTGAATTTCCTGGGCTCTCTGGGAGGTGGGAGCATGAACGTCAGGAAGTATCCTGGCTAAATATGTTAGTACAAGCCTCAAGCTTTTCCCTGACTCGCCAGACACCTCTCCTCCGACGTGACTGGTGGTCAGAATGAACATTCGGAGAGACTGGAAGTCTTTCTGCCCTTTATTACCTGACGCGACACAAAAAGAATGGCCGCTCTAGAGTAGGAATCTTACACATCAACACTGCAAAGCAGCAACCACTATCAAGGGCCTGCTTTAAGGACTTTACCAAATTAGGTACAAATGGGGGCTCTGGAGACTAATGTGATCTGTATTTAGGGAGATAGAACATTCTCTAAAACAACCAAGGAAGTAAATTAACAAGCAAACAAACGAACAATTCAAGATTGTGTGTACTAATTTCCAAATGAGTGGCATAGACAGAAATTTCAGAGATTAAAGACAACTCCCTAATTACCATGAAAGAAGACTTCAGAGAGGAAGTTGGGTGTTGAAGGAAAAATAAGACTTTTATGAGATGGTAAAAGTGGGGAAAATACTCTAGGCCTCAGAGGCAGCATAAGTGTAATTGTACTGGGGGGAGAAAAACTGTGATTAAAATATTCAAGCCAAGAATTCATCGAGAAGGGGTAGTGGGGAGTTAGGTTAGAAAATAAAGACCTTAGACGCTTAGAGTTATTAAGGAAGAATTGAAAGTTTCTTGGCTAAAGGTTGATGAGTTCAAAAGGGTATTTTAAGAAGATCCAGATGGAGGTGCTATGTACAGTAGCTTGGAATTGGAAACTCAAGGCATGGAGTTAACACAGTGCATTCTATTTTAATAATTATCGTTCTTGAACACTAACTATATAAGGAACTGAGCTAGTTAAGCTTGGGTTTCTCAGATTACCAAGGTTAATTTCAATATGAGTTAATTTTCTAGATTTTGTTTTCTAATATATGGTTTATATACTGAAAGCAATGATCTCTAGGAGTCACCTTGTTTTTTCTAAGAACAACTCATGCCACATTAGGTTTATTCCTTCTTGTTTGATGTTTCTAGGCAAGCAGATCAAAGAAATACTATTGAAAACAATATCTGAATTTCAGCAAAACATTTTACAAAGCCTAGCATAAGTTTTAAAATACAATGTAAATTGTAGGCCAGTAGATAGTATGAGGATAATGTAGAATTAACAATACCATACATGAGAAAGACTTAGAAACTTTTATTTGCCTATACATTTCTAAGGAGCCAATATTGTGATGTTACTGAAAAGAAAATGTTTTTTGTTTTGTTTCAGTGTTTAGGCACCATCCTATAGGATGAACACTGACAAAGTGAAGGATGTCTAAAGGGGAGTAATGGGCGGGAGGAGGAACCTGAAAGCATGTCTCATAATAAGTGGTGGAAGGAACTTGAGGTGTTTGACCTATAGAAGAGAAGAGGCTGTGAAATAAACAGTCTTCAAATATTTGAAGTGCTTCCACATGGAAGAGAGAACAGACTTACAGTCATAACCAAAGAAAGCAGATAGATATGAGGCATATTCTGAATGAAGGAAGGAACTAGGTGTTGGAGGAGCTAGAGATATATCTACAGTGACCCTAAAGCACTGAGTTTGAGTTACTAGGCGAAGGCTGGTCACCATGTTACAAAGAATGTCTGGAAGGCATCCTGTTTGGGGGGAAAGTTTAGAACTTCCTTTTGAGTAAATTTGAAACACTGAGAAAACTTCTCAGTAAAAATATCTCTATTTGACAAAATCAGCAGAAATTTTGGAGGCTGTATCTGAGGAATCCTGATTTTTATCTAAATGATCAGACAGATTAAAAATTAATATATTTAGACCCTTAGGGGTAAGATGGTGACATCATTTCTGTGGACTGGATAATAATAAACTGTGTTTTTATAACTTTCAAATATTACTGAATTCATGAGATGTTAAACAAACTCAAATGTTAGTAGAAGTTCTGGTTGCTTGATTTCAAAGCCACATCTCTTTGGACAGGGGTCTTGCCTAAGGTCCTACCCAGAGTCTCCTGAGAACACACCTCCTCCTACACCGAGCGCTCCGTCATCTGGATCACAGCTCTCAGGGAGAACCACATCAGGATCCCTAGGGAATGGGAGTGCTGGACAAGACTCAGCTAAAACCAAACAAAGGAAAAGAAAAAAGGTCAGTGATATTTTTTCTTTTTCTTTTTTTTTTTCTTTCTTTTTTCTTTTTGGTGCAGGGTGGAGAGGTCTTGTTGAGTATGGAAAATGTGTTCTATTTTTCTCATAAATCTGATTTTTAGAAGCAGCCAGTTTACAGCAAGATAATTGATTTTCTCTAATATAAAAATTTTCAAACACAAAAAAGTTAAAAGAATTGTAGAGCAAATACCATATATCTGCCATCTAGATTCTACAATTAACATTTTTTTAAAGATTTTTTTTTTAGAGTAGTGGTATCTCAATGTGGTTTTTTTGTTTTGTTTTGTTTGTTTTTTTATTTATTTTTGGCTGCATTGGGTCTTCGCTGCTGCACTCGGGCTTCCTCTAGTTGCGGTGAATGGGGGGCTACTCTTTGTTGCAGCGCGCGGGCTTCTCATTGTGGTGTCTTCTCTTATTGTGGAGCACGGGCTCTAGGCGTGCAGGCTTCAGTAGTTGTGGCTCGCGGGCTCTAGAGCACAGGCTCAGTAGTTGTGGCGCACGGGCTTAGTTGCTCCGTGGCATGTGGGATTTTCCCAGACCATGGCTCAAACCCGTGTCCCCTGCATTGGCAGGCGGATTCTTAATCCCTGTGCCACCAGGGAAGCCTACAATTAACATTTTACTATATTTAATATATTAACTATATATTTACTATATTTGCATTTACTATATATATGCATCCAGTTGTTCTTTAATCCATCCATCTGTTCATTTTTTTTTAGTACATTGAAAAGTAAGCTGCATACATCAGCTTACTTTTCATTCCTAAACACTTCATTATGTATAATTTGTTTATGGTTCCTTTTTTTTAAAGGTAACATTTATATTCAGTATACCACTCAATTCTTAAGTATACCATTTGATGAATTTTGACAAATGTATAAATTTGTTGTTTTCTAATCCCTTCTCAAGATAAAAAACATTACCATCAGTTCAGAAAGTTCCTTCATACCTCCTCCAGACAATCCTGTCACCATCCTCAGAAAGGCAAACAGTGTTCTGTTTTTTTCATCATACATTAGTTTTTTCCATTCTAGAACCTCACATAAAGAGAATATAATATGTATACTCTTTTGTGTGAAATTTCTTTCAGGACATTTTTGAAGTTTATGTTTTTCAGTATAAGTATAATTTATTCTTCTTTATTGATGAGTAAGTTGCTTGTATATATCTGTTTACTCATTCTCATTTTTGGTGGACACCTAGGCTATTTCCAGTTTTTGAGGTATTATGAATAAACCTGTTATGAGCATTATTGTACAAGTCTTTATGGACAAATGCTTTCATTTCTCTTAGGTAGATAGCTAGGAATTAAATTACTGGGTCATAGAGTAGCTGTGTGTTCAGTTTTTAAAGAAACTGCAAGAATTTTTTTTCCCAAATGGTTGTATCATTTTATACTTTCTTAGCAATATATGAGAATTTCAGTTGCTCCACATGCTCATCAACATTTGATGTTGTCATTGTTTTTACTTTTAACCATTCTGATGGATATTTAATAATAATTCACTATAGTTTGAGTTTGTATTTTCCTGGTGACGGATAATGCTGAGCATTTTTTCATGTGCTGATTGGCCATTCATATATCTTCCTCAAGGAGGAGTCTCTTCAAATATTTTACACAATATTTTTGAGGTAGGGTTGTCTCTTGTTAGAATTTGTAGGAGTTCTTTATATATTCTGTATAACAATCCTATGTCAAATATATGTTTTTCACATATCTTCTCTCTGTAGTTCACCTGTTCATTGTCTTAATGGTGTATTTTGTTGAGCAGAAGTTTTGAACTTCTAATGAAGTCTGATTTATCCAATGTTTTCTTTTGTTTATTGTTTTCTGTGTTCTGTCTTAAGAAAGCTTTGGCTACTCCCAATTCATGATGATGTTCTCCTGTGTTTTCTTCTGGAAGCTTTTTAGCTTTACCTTTTATGTTAAGTTCCATTAACCAAGTCAGATTAAGTTTTGTGTCTTTTATGAGTTGAGGCCATGTTCACTTTTTTACATATATCTAGTTATTGCAGAACCATTTGTTGAAGACTCTTTTCTCCCATTGGATTGCTTTGGTGGCTTTGTGAAAATCAAATGACCATATAACTGTGTCGATGTATTTCTGGGATTTCAATTTTGTTTTATTGACTTGTCAGTTCTTTTGTCATTGTCATCTGCCTTGATTACTGTAGCTTATAGGAGGTCTCAAAGTCAGGTAGTGTAGGTCCTCAAACTTTTATTTTTCGGGTTTAATATGGATATGTTGTATCCTTGCATTTCTATGTAAATTTTAGAATTAAAATTTAGTTTCTACCCAAAAAAAGAAAGAAAGAGAGGGAGATATAGAAAGAGAGAAAGAAAAAGGAAAAGCCTAGTGGGATTCTGAAGGGGATTGGATTGAAATCTTACATCAATTTGAGGATATAAATGTCTTCACAGTACCAAGTCTTATAATACATGAACATGGCATATCTCTCCATTTACTTATCTTTATGAAATCTCTCTTTTCATCACTGGCAATACTATCCGTCTTGAACTGTTTTATCTGATTAATATAGCTATTCCAGCCTTCTTATGCTATTTAAATGATATATGGTTTTCTCTCCATTTCCTTTCAGTATATCTGTATCTTTAATATTTAAAGTACATCTCTTTTAAACAAAAAATTGTTGACTCTTGCTTCTTTTTCCTTTCTTTCTGTATCTTTTAATTTTAGTCTTTAAATCTGTGATGCTTAATGTATGTATTGACATGGTTCGGATATAGGTCAGCTAGTTTGCTGCTTGTTTTCTCTATTTTTTTTTTTCTGTTTTTCTTTCCTAGCTTCTTTTGGGTTTAATTATACACTCCTTTAGAAATCCATTTTAATGTATCTACTGATTTCTTAGTGATATCTGTTTGCATCATTTTTTAGTGGTTATGCTAAGGACTACAATATAGATCCTTAAATTTTCAATGTACTTAGAGTTGTTATTGTACTGTTTTACTCACATGAAATGTAAGACTTCTATATTTATATAGGTTTATCTACTTTAGTCTTGTTCTTTATGCTATAGTTGATATACATCTTACGTTGACATGTTATAAACCATAACACTATTTTTGCCTTAAATAATCAAATGACTTTAACATTTACCATTTCTACTGTCCCTCTATTTTTGATGATCAGACTTTCCTTCTGGTATCATTTTCCTTTTTTGTTCTACTAAATTTTATTTAGCACTTGTTATAGCACTTGCTGGCTGGTGATGATTTCTCTTAATTTTCATTTTTCTGAAAATATCTTTACTTTTCCTTCATTTCTGGAAGATACTTTCTCTGGCTATAGAATTCTGGATTGGCAGTTTCATTTTCAATACTTTAATTATATAATTCCACTGTTTTCTAGCATCCTTTTTCTTTTAATCATGTCAGTAGATTTTGTAGTTTTGTTTCTGTGTATGTAATGTGTTATTTTTCTCTGGTTGCTTTCAAAATTGTATCTTTATTTTTGGTTTTCAGCAGTTTGACCATGATATCCATAGAAATGGTTTTCTTTTATATTTATTCTGCTTAGGGTTCACTGAGCTTCTTGAAAATGAAATATTTTTAAATTTGGGGGGAATTATCAGCAATTATTTCTTAAGATATTTTGTCTGCCTCATGCTCCCTCTTCTCCCCTTCTGAGACTCCAAGTACATATTCATTAGTTACTCGGATATTGTCCCACATATCCCTGAAGCTTTGTTTAATTTCTCTTTCAATCTTTTCTCTCTGTTCTTCAGACTGGATAACTTCTGTTGATCTTCCTTTATGTTCCAAACTCTATCTACTGTCAGCTTCAATCTTAACATTCTTCCAGTAATGTCTTAGTTCTGATATTTTATTTTATAGTTGTATAATTTCCTTTTGGTTTCTTTTTGTAGTTTATATTTTCCTACTATTATTTTTTATCATTTATTACAAGTTTATTTTATTTCATAATAGCTGCTTTAAAATCCTTGTATGATAAATTAAATACCTGGATTATTTTAGTCTCCATTGAGTATAAGTCACAGTTTCTTGTATTGTTGCATGTCTAGTAATTTTAAATTATATCCTGGACATTGTGAGTAATATATTATAGAGATTTCAGATTCTGTTATATTCCTATGAAGAGAGTTGGTGGTGGTGGTGGTGGTGTGTTCATATGTGTGTTAAGCAGGCAGTTTACTTTTCTAGATTGAACTCTAAAGGCCAAACTCAAATTCCTCTTCAGCAGCTAGATTCTCTTCGCTTCAGTTAACTTTACCTGATTACCAGGGTTTTTTGGATTTGGTACCACAAAGGAACAGTTAAGAAGTTAGTCAAAGACTGGGTAAAATTTATACACTGAATTTGGAACTTCCCTTCTTTGATTCTGTCCTTTTTGGGATTTTCTTTTTCACTTTACACATACTATGGTTGCCCTGAACTCTGGCCTATAGTTCTTCACGCCTCTAAGGTCATGTCCTCCCTATACTGACTGGAGCCTACCCTTGGGCTAAAACAGTAAAAACAGAAAACTCAACCCACAGCCATTCCCTTCTTCTAAATATGGGTACGCCCCCTTTCAGTTTCTGCCTGGGTTAGATCAGTCTCTTTTGCTTTCAGGTACTTGTTTTTTATAATTTGTCCAAAGTTTATACTTTTATCTACAAGTTCGTTGGCACAATAGGAACCATTTGCCATTACTAGTAGTGGAGCTATGCCAAGGTATAATTTTATAACTGATAGTAAGCAGATTTAAATTTCATCCTCACATCTGAACTCCCCCTTTTGTTTTCAAAATGACAGAGCTCACTGATTATTTATAAAGGGAAGCTCTGAACTATAAGGAACTTCTATATTATAAAGTAGTTTTAAAGATTTTCATCTGTAGTGCTCTCCAACTCATTCAATAAATAAAACTAGGCTAATAAAATGTTACCTAAAAGACCTCTTCAGTGGATTTGCTTTACAAAGTATGTAGGACGTTGTAATTAACCTGGTTATTATGCATACATAAAATAATTAATTTTTTCTCTATTTACTCATCCACATCTTTCTACATTCAAGCTCTTGCTATATTTTGATTTTTACTCACTGGAAACCTCAGCTATGTTGGTAACATGGTACAGTTCATTCTACATAAAATAATAAAACCTCTATTATATACTAGCTATGTGTACTAGAAGCCAAGGGATTTGATGTATAACCATATCTTAATACTATCATTTTAATCTTGGGAGTGTCCCTTATCTTCACTCTCTCATCTATAACGTAAGGAAGGAGCTGCGGAAGTTTAGAATAGATAATATTGTGTGTTTTTTCTAAATTTTATAATTATGAATCCTTGAATTTGGTGATTCTTTCTTGTCTTCTCTTCAATACCTTTTTTAGTTTTAATTTCCTTAGTTTAAAAAAAAATCTCTTCCTAGTTATATAGAATGACAAATTTAACATCTCAATTAAATTTTGAAATGAGAAAATTAACTGTAATATACTATAGCCTTTGGCCAAAGAATGGCCCAACTTCATCTGAAAAGAAATCCTCTATACACACAAAGCACTGAGAGAGCTCTATGTACAAGAGTGAGGAGAAAGAAGACACTTGCCTGCCCACTCAGGTCATACATCAACCCATGTGGTCGGTGAGTGACAGAAGTCAGTAATAGTGCTACTAACCTTTCACTTGCTCTAACCTGAGATATGTATTACTCCTCTGTAAAATCTAATGTTTCAAGTTTAACGAAAGATCTAGTCCACCATTATGGATGTGAAAAGAATAAGAGGCAATTATCTGAGATTCCAGGTCCTTCTTAAATATCAGATTACCCGGCAAGGGGAAGGCTGAGAAAGGATAAAATTTCTTTAAAAGCTGTTTCTTCCCAACAACTCTTAAGTTCAGAAGAAAAGAGTCAGGAGAGGTACAGACTTTTGTAAGAGATCCTGGGGCAACCGAAGTTTCAATGTAACTTCTTGTACCACAGTTGAGAGTTCAAGCCGTTGGGGAATTTTATTCAATCCAAGCCAGCAAGTACAAGCAGAGGGACAATACTCAAATGTGGGAAGCATGGAGGGCTCTATATGATACTTCAGCTTCCAATACCCAGCAGCAGTTTCTGAATAAAAAGACATAAATAAAAATGAAATGGAAGAATACAAGAATGGAGTATGAATGCAGCCAAGAGGAAGAGTACCTGACATATGAAGAACTTTACGAAGCACCTTGTACTTTACTTTAGGAAATAAAGAGTTTAGTCCCCACAGAGATTTTGACAAACACACTATAGACAACAGCACTCAGTATTCTATCAAACATGTGGGTTTCATTTTTGAAAATTTAAAGAATATTCTGTAATGTGGGCACAAGCAGAATGAGAAAGCTGAATTGGTACATAAATGTAACATTCTTTATATGTATTTATAACATATAATATTTTTATATTAGGTAGCAAATACACAAATTTAATGCTAATCCTGTAACAATTTTGAAGACTATTACAAGATTTATGAAGTCACTGCTGAAGTAAAAATTCTAAAGTTAATATGAATTTTGAATTTAAACAGATTTCGAGTACCTTGGTGAGGGACTAGATATTTACAGAAATGAGAAGATACTTATTGCGGTAGAAACAATGCTGCAAATACAACATTTTAGATTTAAAGGTTTCCTTCCAAAGAACTCAATGGGCAAATCAGGAAAGTGCAGAAGTGCACATAGTAACTTATGCTGATGTTTGCAGTTGCTTAATTATAGCAGGTAAACCTGAAACTGGCAAGATAGAAATTTTAATGACATTTTTCACAAAAATGAATATTTTTATTTTTATGTAAGTTAGCAGCGATAACATGATTCAAACAGGCCTGGCTTACGTGTTACCACATCTTACAAATAGCAACCACAAGTAGTTTCTAACTTATGCTTCCTACCTCAGTGTTCTCAAGTCCCATTGGATCGCCATGCCAGAGGTTCTGAGAGATTTTGACCAAAATGTTCTATACCAGAACCAAATTTATTTGGGAAAGTAGAGGAAGAGTAGACTCTCCATTGGCCATGGAGAAAAGAAATGAAAAATAAATCCAGTTTTCAGGGAGAAAGGAGCTTCCACAGAGGAATGCGCTGGAAGGACTCCCCACCCACTTAGTCTGCAGGATATTGACCCTCTTGATGTCCCCCTTTTGTGTTTCCACTTGCGTTTCCACTGGAAAACTTAACTTTAGATTCCAAATCCAGCTAATTATTTGCATTCATTTCCACAAATGAGTAGAATGCCTCAACTTACTTCACAAGTATTTGTTATCCCTAGCAGATAATGAGTCTGTATTAGTCATATTCACATCTTGGAGCCAAGTGGACTTAACAGAAGAGTCTTTAGCCTTACTGGGTACCTGATAATTGCATTTATTTTAATATATTCCAACTGAAATAAAGTATTTGGAATGAGAATCAAGAAAGCACAATTTAAAAAAAAGAAAGAAAAAGAAAAAACTCTGTGTGTGCACTTCTATATGAGTGCCAAAGTGAGGGGTTAAGATAACTTAATCCTTGTTATTGTGGGCATAGCTGATGTGTTATTTAGGGTATTGTTGGAATGAAATTGAGAAAGATACCCTAGAGTAAATTCCTATCTGGCTTATTTCAAATCTTGTTAAAATAATAAAAATAATCAAGATCTGTTTTGTTTTAAGTCTTATTTCAGGTTCAGCTTGTATAATTAGCTGATGCTCTTCATAGGAATTTTTATAATTATTTTACTAGTTTATAATAGAAGAAGCACAAAAAGTATATTTAAAAGGTACAGAAGGATATACAGTGAAAAATATTTCCTCTAACCCATGTCCTCCAGACACCCACCTATACTATAAGAGATAAACACTGTTACTGATTTTTGGGGTACCTTTGTGGAAATGTTCTAAGCTTAAATGAGCATATAATGTTCAGCTTTTTTCTTTTAAACAGCTGGTTAACATAGTTTTCCAGTTGGTCACCTAGTATTTTTTCAAACAATGTATCTTAGAGATAGCTCCATAAGAATATGTATGGAACTGCTTCATTCTTTTTGGTGTTGCTGTGGTTTCTGTTGCATTGAATGAATGTATCATAATTGATTTCATGTTCTCTCGTTGATGAACATTTGCTTCATGAATTCAGATAGTACAGCGGTGAATATCTACCTATCTCTCTGTCTATCTATATTATTTTGTACCACGTAATGTGTCTGTAGGATAAATTCTTAGAGGTGAAATTATTGGGTCAAAAAGGGCTGTGTTTTTTCATTTTGATAAGATTTGCCAAATTGCTGTCCATAGAGGTTGTACTAGATATACTCCTATAAGGAATTCTGAGAGTGGTACCTCTAGACCAGAGTTATAGTAACACACAGGCTACTATTTCTTTCTCTTGATTCTTTAATGTTGATGACCTGGCATCTGGTATCCACTGCACTTTTAAGTAAATTAGCTTATCATTTCAAGAACATGGAGGTTCCATTTTTAATGTAAATAATAGCCTAATGCTGTTAATAGCTAACATGTGTCAGGCACCGTTCTAAGTGGTTTACACATATCAACTCATTTAATTTTCACAGCAACCCTATAGAGCAATTATAATTATTATCCAGTTTACAGATGAGGAAACTAAAGTGCAGAGATACTACATAACTTGACAGAACTGGTAACTGATATGGCTGGGATCTGGACCCAGGTATTTGGGAAGCCAGAGCCTACAACTGAATCATGAGACTATAATGCCCCTATTTTACTTTTTTAAAATCATGTTCCATACATTTCTTGAGTTGATACCCATAGTCTTATGGCAAATAATCTTTCTGTTTCTTGTGTTTCTTTGTACTTTCAAACCTGCCTTTTACAGATGAGGCAGATTAAAATAGAAAGTTTTTGTTTTATTTTGTTTTTGCATGGAGGATACCTTGAAAACTAGGAACCAAGTTGAAATGATCTTTTATGACAGTCCACAGTATTATAAATATATAGCAATTTTACATTTTTTATTTTAAAATTGATGACCCTCAAGTTATTTCAGAAATACGTCCAACAGGCTCCCAAGAAACATTTATAATAATAAATGTTTAAATGGTTTTTAAAAAATAGTTTCTGTGGTTCTTTCAGCAAGCCCCTATGACACTTTTCATCTGCACGCAAGTGGCTGTATTCTTCTGTACCTTGACATGTAGGCCTAGGTGAAATATTGGGGGCATAAAAATTGCATTTGGTTGGTCTGCTAGGAAGGGGTCATGTAAAAGTCATCTTTGATTTGTTAATGGAATTTTTTTTTAGATGTAGTATATGGCCGCAATGATGTGCATCCTAAGGGAAAAAACCGTCCATTTTATGAAAGTTTATTTTCATATTTTATACACTGTAGTTCTGTTGTGTGTTTTTGATTTAGTAACAATTTATGTGTTTTTCTGTCGCAGAGCACTGCGGCCTGTGGTGTTGAGGCTCACAGCGATGCCATCCAGCCCTGCCACATCAGAGAGGCCGTTCGACGCTACGGCCACAAGATTGGCCCCCTTTCCCCATTCACAGTACGTAATAACAGAGTTATAAAAAGTTATATTTATAATCTGAAAGAATTTTGATTTTCAAGTGGTCAAATGAAGCAGCAGTGGAATTGTTGAAAGCAATTTGTGGTGACTGTAATTTTGTTGTATAAAAGTGGCATAATTCTCTTGGGAAATAAAAGTTAGTCATTTTTGTCTCTTTTTGGAAGGACAACTTTTTTTCTACAAAATATTATTTTCTTTCAATTACAAATTATGCTTTTTTTGTTGGGGCTTATATTTTCTATTTTTTAAAGCTTAGGTTTATAAAACTTTTTTTTTGTCAAATTATATGTATCCAAATATTGCTAGAAGCACTTTATATTTTAAAATTGGTTAGACTGGCAATACCACTTCTATCAGATGTTCTGCTCCTAAACCTACTTTGAGTTGGAAGAAGAAGAAATGATTTCTTTACTGGCTTTGAAGTAGGCTGAAAGGCAGACAGTCTTCCACATCTTCAAATGGTTTTAAAGCTTATAATCAAGGTTTGTTTTGTTTTTTTTTAATGGAGAATTAAAGACTTTATATTTCAACAGCCTAAAGAAAGTGTGTGTGTCCATGTGTGTGTGTCTGTGTGTGTTTTTTAATTAAATGCTCATCTTGTGGCCCTTTTTAAAAAAATCTTTATTCATGTCAGTATAACTTTCTCCAAGTCCTTCTCTGTTTATAAGGAATTGATTTGATTTTCAGAAAGTTAGGTTTGATTTATGACTAAGGAACAGTAGAATTTACCACTTGTTTGTTGTTGTTTTTGTTTTTTAATTAATTTATTTATTTTTGGCTACATTGGGTCTCAGTTGCTGCGCGCGGGCTTTCTCTAGTTGCAGCGAGCGGGGGCTACTCTTCGTTGTGGTGCGCGGGCTTCTCATTGTGGTGGCTTCTCTTGTTGCAGAGCATGGGCTCTAGGCGCACGGGCTTCAGTAGTTGTGGCTCACAGGCTCTAGAGCGCAGGCTCAGTAGTTGTGGCGCACGGGCTTAGTTGCTCCGTGGCATGTGGGATCTTCCCGGACCAGGGCTCGAACCCATGTCCCCTGCGTTGGCAGACGGATTCTCAACCACTGCGCCACCAGGGAAGCCCTGTTTGGTTTTTTTTTGGATTCACATCTGCTTTAACATACTAAAGCAGAATATATATGTATAACATTACACATACATATGTACATAAAATAGTATGTTTTTTCCTAAGAGTGGATTTTACTATTATCTGTTGCTAGAAGTCGTGATATCTTATAAATTATATCATCTCCTTTTTTCTTCTGTTTCAGTTAAAGAGAATGCTTTCTTACCATTCTTTGTTTTCATTGTTATTGTTAATTGTATGCATTCTCCGTGTGACAGCAAGAATGTGTCAGAGCTTTTTATATATGTCTCTAGAAGCTTTTTGTAATGGTGACAATTATTTTTACTTCTGATTAATATCTTAAATTCGTCATATATTGTAAGAACGTGATTTATCATATTTATATTAATCATATGTTGCTGATTAAGCAATATATCGTTTTGCATGAGTGGTTTTAGATTATTACAATTGAAAACAATGAAATCAATATCTCCTGTTTCATTTTTTCCTACATGACAGGTGAGGCTATTTAAAGCAATAAGCCAAAAGAGATGAAATTTAGAAAAATATGAGATGATTGGAAGAATTTAAGAACCAACTGAAGTTGAAAGAACCAATTTATAACAGGATTAAAGATATCAAACCCATAGATACGAGCCAAATAGTGACTAATAGGCTGAGGCAGTGGAGCAGAGAGAGAAGAAAAAGGCAGAGTCGATAATACCTAGAAGTAATTAAAGGGTAGCAAGGGGAAACAGGATTTTTGAGAAATAACCTAAAATGGTAACTAAAAGTAATGGATAAAATTAGATAAAGGAAAATATATCTAATGTAAGGGGGAAATCTCCTAATCATGAAGTCTGTGATGTTTCCTCAAAAGGAAGCGGTGGCAGTGGTAACTGCTTAATTCTTCAAGTTTTTTTATTTTTAAAAAGACTGGACAGATCACTTGAGAATCATCTTGGTTGATGACATTTGTGTGTGTGTGTGTGTGTGTGTACATGTGTATTCATTCTTCCATGTCTAACCTGATGCTCTATTACTCATGTATTATTGCTTTTATAATCTAAGATTGTAGTATGTGGTCAGGAAATATACTTGAAATATTCAGAATATATATATTCAGATATAGTTTAAGCTAATTTTTGTCTAACAAACATATAACCAATATGGTTTTTAAAACTAATAATGCAATTTTAAAATGCTTAGTTTAAATAGATCTGGAAAATAGAACAAATAAGCCATGGTCTTGAAGGTTCACTTAGCTGCTACCAGAGCAGACGAGCAAAATCAACAGCAGATGAGAAAGAACTCCACCACAGAAGGACCCTGAGTTTTCATCACTCCTCGGAAAGGACCCACCTTGAAAGGTCTACTCCATTACCTGGAGTTATAAGAATTTGCCCAGCCTACAGGACTGAATATACCTACTCCATTTTATGTCATGAGTAGTAGGATCAGGCAGACACAGTTTCTTGGTATATATTACAATACTTAAATCTGCCTTTTAAAGTTAAAAATTCTCTTTAAAGTAGAATAGATTTGCAGACTGTGTATGTTAACAGTGTGAACACCTGTCCTGGCTCCCTCGTACCGTCAGTGCTAAAAGGAGGTGCTCCTGATGCGGGGGAGAAGCTGATGCTGAGTTCCCTGGTGCCCGCTCCCTGAGATGCTACTTTATGCTGCACTGGGGACACTTTGCTTCCTAGGCTTTGAGCTCCGGCTCCTGAGAGGAGGCATGTGGGCTGTGTCTATAGCAATCATAGACTGAGACTGAATTTTTATACAGAAAGGCTGAGCTAACTTACCTCCAGTATAAAATTTCCTTTGTAAACTAAAATGGCCACAAACAACTAGTTTACATTTTTGAAACATAGAGGTTTTGTCTTTGCAGCATTTCATTCTAAATCTCAAGTGCTTGTCTAATGTATATATATAAATGAGATATCTAATTTAGAATATCCGTAACTTGATTGATATATAGCTAATTCCCAATAACTTGAAATTGATTTGGAGAATTAAAATGACCGAACCAGTAGGTTACATGGAAACTGAATTCCAACATCAATCAATAAACCAAGAAAAATTTGTTTTTGGTGAGGCATCATTCTGTCTTCTACTGTATGACTTCTGATGATCAATTTCAGGAATACAATTCATTGTATAAAGAATTGTAAGTGAGTTCTTCCCCTTGGGAATTAGTTGAAATGATAGAAGACAGGAATAATTAAAGCCACATTAGGTGGAGGGGAGAAAAGAGTACAAACAATGCTTTGCACTGAGTAGCTGCTGGAGTGGAGAGAGAAGGGGCCTCATGGCGGAAACATCAGTTTCCTGCCACTCACATGAGGGCTATGGAGACACTTATAAACTACCCATCCCCACTCAATGAATTATAACTATGCTGTCTTTGGCATGTTGGTTTTAATCAATGACTTCTTTCTTTTCTGTGTTCTTATTTATTCTTAATCCTATGCAGAAGATCAGAAGAGAGTATCATACCTAGAAGATTAAAGTAATTGTCCTGACATTAAGCTATTCATTAGATTTTTTTGCAACTGTTCCCACCCCTGTGTACCTGATCTTCCATATACACATGCTAAAGAACATTTAAAGAGACTAGTTTACCTTTTGCTTATTATTTATTTTTTCCTAAATAATTCTGAAAATCGCTTCAGTCTGTGATGTGTAGTCATTACTTTAGAGTACTTATGCAAACTGGGGGTGTCCTAAGTCATTTTGATGCTTGTCATCTTATCTTATCCTTTTACTCATCGTAGTTGCCATTATGTGAAGTTATACTGTGTGGTGGTAAAGACTGTTGATTCTAGAGCCAAATTGCCCAGATTCAGATCCCAGCTCTGCACCTATTAGCAAAGTAGTGTAAGGAAGTTTCTTAAGCTCTCTCTGGTAGAATAGAACGTATCTCATGATAGAATCCAACGAGTACTATGAACTTGAGTGGTAAGCTCTTAATGTATTATATTAATAATAGTGGAAGTCATCATAGCACTAGTAGCTGTAGTATATTTTCTAAAAGGTTTCAGATAAGGATACAAACGGACTAAAGTAGAAACCGTTCCCCCCACCACCAACCACACAGACATACAAACAAACACAGAGACCTCACTTTGTAATGCTGGAAGAAACTAAAACTGGAGTTATAATGTGATTTCTTTACAGACTTAAAATTTATACCATTAAAACTTAAATACTATTTAAAGATTATTGTTCCTGAGAATAAATTAATGTTCATTTTCACTTTTTGAATTAATCGTGGTTGAAGAACTTTAATGGATTTTTTTTATCACCACTGTCACATTAAAAAATAAGGTCTCAGTAACTGAGTGTACATAGTTTCCACTCGATTTTTGCATACTAGCTCCTGTGAAATAGAAACCTAAGGAACAAACAGCACAGCCTCAGATTTATAAAGCTGCATCAAATTCAGTTTATATGAGTTTATATATTTGTGTAAGTTACTAAAAAAGGTTTTCAAAGACTGATGTGTATATCAAAGTTGGTGGTAATTTTTTAAACATTAATTATTACTAGCCTCATTTTTCTCAGTTTTTAAAATTTCCTCATTTTACTGATTATGAAAGTAATGCTAGTATGTTAGAAAATAAAGAAAATATAGAAAAATAAAGGATAAAATAAAAACTTACATTAAAAAGAGCTTCAGGGCCCAAAAAAAAGTTTAGCGAAAGCTTTAAATGAATTGTCCTATCAGACAGTTAACTGATATTTAATTGTTTTAATTGAATTTAATTATTTAACTGAAGAGTATTTTCTTGCAGCCTAAAAATTCAAATGCTTTTGGTAATGGTTTTTTAAAAAAATTCTTATAATTATGTGGGTCTAGAAGGAAAAAAGCATTTAAAAATTTTGAGAATGAAGTAGACTTTTATAGTTAGAGCATTTTGTTTTTTCTCTCAGAGAAAATACCCCCAAAGAGTAACCCAGTGGACTGTGCTGTCTATCATGAAAAAGTTGGTCAGACATGTGTTTTATCTGGATCCTTGCTGTGTACAAGCAGTGGGTGGTGCCCATGGTTACCTACTCTGAAGCCCAATCCCAGCACTCAGCGAGAAGTGCTGGAAATGGCTGATAAAAAACCAGGTCTATAATTTTGAAAGCCAGAGAAAGCAAACTATGTACACCAAATGGGATGACATAATCCCGTGTGTAATGCCTAAATATATTTTAGTTTCTCCTGAGTGAGATTCACAGTAGAAAAATATCTCACCGCCCCCCCCCCAAGCTTACATATTATCAGGTATCTCTCTATTGAAGTAGAATAGCAAAACAATAAAATTTCTCATTTAAGCATGGTCATTCATCTAAATGTTACCTTAAATGCATCCCTAAAAGTGAGTGGCTTTAAAATCCACTCAACTGTATTAAATTGTGAGACAGCTGGCTAAGTATTTTAAAACTGGCTAAAACTTGAGAAAATCAGTTAAACTCAGTCTCAGAGATGCTTCGCCTTGTACCCAGTGGCACCTTGTAAGTGAATCCCGGGGCTGACCCTGGAATCCAGCCTCCTGACTCTCAGCTGACTGCTCTTCCACTGTGGCCATTTAGCTTGATGGATATATGTCTATTAGGGGTGCTAGGGATGCTCTCATATCATTGGTCCTTCAGAAATGTTCACAATAGACAAATAAGGGTCAAAATTAAAAATTTCCTTTAAGAATCCCTCACATTAAACTTTTTTTTTTTTTTTAAGAAATTCACGTTCTTTTATTTATTTATGACTGTGTTGAGTCTTCGTTTCTGTGCGAGGGCTTTCTCTAGTTGCGGCAAGTGGGGACCACTCTTCATCGCGGTGCGCGGGCCTCTCACCATCGCGGCCTCTCTTGTTGCGGAGCACGGGCTCCAGACGCGCAGGCTCAGCAATTGTGGCTCACGGGCCCAGTTGCTCCGCGGCATGTGGGATCTTCCCAGACCAGGGCTCGAACCCGTGTCCCCTGCACCGGCAGGCAGACTCTCAACCACTGCACCACCAGGGAAGCCCCCACATTAAACTTTTAAAAACAAAAGTGGCATAGCAGATTGCTTTGACTATTTTGATCTAGAATTTCACATTCATGAATAATTCTTATGTCTTGAGTGCATTAGATTTTGTCTGCATTTTATGTGTTCAACCTGGAAAATTAAATGTCACAAAATATTAGAGTAATTTTCAAATGTAAATACCAAGTAGAAACTGGGTACAAATTCTTAAATATTTTTTAAGAATTTTGTTTTTTACTGGAAGTAAGAATTTCTCAATAACTTTTTTGGAAGTACTAAGTCTATCGTTATAGGTTGGAACCGAGTACTTTTTCATAGTTATGGGCCACTGGTTCTCAGAAAAAAAATTAACATGTTGTATATTTATCATATAAGAATAACCTAAAAGTGGGCCTTCTCTAGAAAAAAATGTAAATATTTTAATTTAGTTTTTCATTTTAAAATAAGGTGGGGCGGAAATTACAGTTACAAAACTTATTCTGTCAAATTATATAAAATAACAGTTTCCCTAGGTCATAAACAGTTGAGTATCAGAAATTTTATATGGTTCAACTAACACAGTGTTCAATTTAGAATTAGTTAGGGAGAGAATGTTTGAAATGTGGTAATAAAAACATTAGAAGAATTTGGGAGAGAAAATCATTAGAATCCGAGAAAAGTGTTGGGTGATCAAATAATAACTTATATGATATTTTTAAAGAAACTTTTCACCTGCATTGTGTTATTCTTATAACACAGCAGGATGAGTGTTGTTATCCCCACTTTGTAGATGAGAAAACGGATATTTAGAGAAAAATCAAGTAACCAACTTAAGGTTACATTGTAAGTACCAGAGCTCTTATCTGTGGACAGGAGCTAAGTACCCTGTGGTTCACTGGGACCACAGGCTCCAATGAATTCTCATGAATCCTCCTCATTAAACTCCGTCTTTGCAGACTGGCCTCTATTCTTAACTGTTTAAGCAGTCTTATCCTGAAAATGTGAGATAGCATTTCCTAAACTACATTGCGTAGAAGACAAGTGTTGCAAGAGGCATTAAACCTCCATAAGAGAAGGGTTTCTTTATCAAATATTCCAGCAACTCTGTACGTAGAAGATCCACGCTTAAAATCTCATTCAATAAGAATAGTGAAGGTGTTTGAAAATCAAAGTTATGATGTAACGTTATATTCATCACAGTATCCACTTTATTTCCATATTTTATTTTATTTACACACTTCTCTTTATTTGAGAAGTTTTCATTCACAGATATAGCAGTTTTTAATAACGATCTACACAGACCTCCAATAGTCTTGGCTCAAAAGAGAAATAGTAAGAATTTTTTGCTCAACAGTTGTTTCACTAACAGTATCTAACAAGTGCTCACATTTTTAAACTGATAATGTTTAAAGGGAATCAATATATGGATTTCTTATCCAGTATGTAACTCTTCATGGTTTTCTGGAAATATTTTTAAGGTATCTTAAAAACACTATAAGCTATTCAAAGATGTCATAAAGAAAATCTCAGTCACCTGAAAATCCTTCCCTGAAAAATACTTGTTTAAAGTTTCAGGGTCATATTTATTTTGCTTTGCCTGTGGAATCCAAATTTGCTGAATTCATTACTGATACTTTTTCTGCTGTTGTAAGCACAGCATCATAATTCTGGGTTGGCATAATCATGTTACATTGTAAAACTGTTTAGTTAATGTTTTTTAATCATCAGGCAGAATGCAGGGAGAAGGGAAGAGAGATCTTAAGTCATTTGAACTTTCTGCAGCAACACCTTAAATTGGGACAGACAGTGAATTTGTTTACAAAGAGTTATCCAGTTCCATTTTTAAAAACTATGATGTTATTAACAGCTGGTTTGTCTCTTCAGTAAACAGTGACTATTCAAACACATTTTGCTTTTTTCTGCCTTCCCTTTTATATCAGCAGTAAAGACCTCACATTCAGTTCAGCATGGGCTATACACTCTTAGGTGACGTACTCACTTGCACAGTTTTATGTAGAGGATTTATTTGGGCTGCTTTAAATACCAAAAACCAAAACTAACAGGCCAGAATTCCAAGACATAATTTCCTAAACAACAAAACATTTACAGGAAGTTCAATATAAAACACAAGATGACAGAACCTTTATTTCGAGTAGCACAAAAAATTGGAAATGGACATTCTCGTCAAACATCTATGAGGCCCCTGAAAGTCCTGCAGAGAATCCTAAAATTTCAGGAATATAATTTGAAAAGGAGACAATCAGTGTTCTCTAATGTGGGACATGGATTTGAAGTCGTTCAAGAAGGTAACATATCTCTATTCATTGTAAACGGAAGGCTGTATCGTGGA
This sequence comes from Balaenoptera musculus, assembly GCF_009873245.2. Classification (NCBI taxonomy): domain Eukaryota; kingdom Metazoa; phylum Chordata; class Mammalia; order Artiodactyla; family Balaenopteridae; genus Balaenoptera; species Balaenoptera musculus. The sequence continues at coordinate 30,799,528 of NC_045795.1, forward strand.
GAATAGAGGAATTTGAACATGAGTACAAGGAAAGGAGTAGTTGACAACTAAGAGAAACTTTTTGAGCAGAATATTCTAAAAGGACCACATCTTGAGATTTGAATGTGTTATTATGGTTTCTAGGTTTTTGCAGTCTTCTGAGGGAATGAAGATAGAATAGAAAAATATTTTGAGTGACTCCCGAAAGGAAATTGTTTTTTCTTTAAAAAAAAAAAAATCACAGGACTCTTTTAACTCACAAATTCATGAAAGCAGCAAGAAGATTAGTTGGGAGGAACTAAACTAAGCTGCGATATTTCTAAACTTAAAAATTATGCTCTGCAAATGGCAAGAAATTTTCCTTTTAAGTCTATAAATAAGATTGTAAACACTGAGTTAGACATAAACTCAATACATTACATTGGTCAGGTTCACCTAGCAAAAATACCATTTAAATTTTTCAGTTAACATTTTATATCTAAACTAGATGAATATTAGAAAAGAACACAATGGTTCTTTCTAATATTGGGATAGATTCTTTATAGATCTATTGGGATAGATTCTTTATTAAACCATTGCCAGAAACATCTAACAGTCATAAGCATGTTTTGTTTAAGTGAAACATTTGCGTCCTGTTTTATTGATAGTGTGACAAAAATTCCCTCCAAACAGCCATGATGAGAGCCTGTTGAACTGGAGATGATTTACTTTTTGATGATTTCTTAAATAGTGTTATACACTTTAGTCACACAAATATAATCATTGAACTGTCATTTAATTTACTGATGTAGTTGCAGAGTTAATCCTACAACATAATAAGTGGATTGTTCTAAGTGGAAAGTTTACACCTTCCAAAAACGAAACTGATACCTAGCTGTTATTGTGCCCAACATATATTTAAGGCTGTATCCAAGGTAGGAAAAAAAACGCAGGAAAAAAATAATTATGCCTTGTTTTCCTGACTGGTGTTTTAATTATGATTTGATTTAAACCAAATCCCCTAGGCTATGTATGTGCAGATCAAATATTCCACTCCCACACACCACCTCTGCATGACCCCAAGCTGTGAGAAGAGAAAATTCATAGCCCATATGTCAGTCAGATGTTAATTCTTGCCCTGGCACCTGGATAGGCTCTCCCACCTGATTGGAGTGCATTTGCAGTTCTGGGCATATACCCAAAATGTGGAGTAGGCGCTCCAGATCTGGAAATATTTTGGCTGATTAGTTGGCAGAGGTCACGAGGGCAGAGCCCAGTGTCGGTCTCTGAATTTGCCCAGGTGCATTCAAGGTGACAGTTGGGCAGCTGTGCCCCTGCTGGAAATACCAGGAAAGGAGTATTTGAGTTGCCTCTCTGGCTCCAGAAGCTCACAGCCTGGCCTACAGGTTCCTGTCAATTCCAATTCAAACACTTGTGCAGATTTTATAGTTTCCAGGAGAGAAGTTAGAGACTATATTTCTGGCTCTGATTTAATTCTACATTCCTGATCTAACCTAAAACACTCACTCCCGTATTCTGGACTAATTAGGTAAGAGCCTAATAAGTAAATAAGTTATAGTTGACAACATTGCTCATTGAAGCAAACTTTTGGTGTTTAAAAAAAAAGGCGGGGTGGTGGGGGGGAAGGTGGGGGAGAAGAGGAGAAAAAAGAGAGGAGAGGAGAGGAGGAAGAAAACCAGCCTAGGCTCCACACTGTGCTTTTCTCCGAAGCCACTGTCTAAAGAAGACAGCATTAGGGATTGATCCTCATGTGGGTAAACTAACTACACTTCCGTTTTTGGTGGCAGCAATATCTTTCACCCACACAACCAGCTCACAAATGATGAAGAGAAAAAATGAATAAGGAGGCAAGGCAAGACTATACTGCTCCAAGTCAATCTGTCACCTGCAACTGCCGAAAAACAAGTCAAAGTGCATGCCTTCCTGAGAGGATGGAGGCACCCTTCACATATAAAGGATAGCACTTGCTTTCTCAGTTTGGACTAGGTAATGACAGTCCATTTGGCAGAATCCTCATTGGTAAGATTGAAGTAGACATGATTTAGAAGTGGAAGGACCAGTGGTGACATCCCTACGTGGCCTAAGATCCTTATAGCTCTGGTATCTCCGTTTATTAATTCAATGAACAATTGCCAAACGCTGTTTTAGAAATCTGTTGGAAGGGGGCTATGGGATATGGAGATGAGTAGCTGGGTGCTCCAGTATAGTGAAGGAGATGCGTACGTAAGCCCTGCCGTGTGGTTGGCACCGTAACTGCGGGGGGCGGGACGCAGTGCCTCTGGCGCAGAGGAGACCGAGATCTGCCTGAGGAAGTCAAGGAAGCTTCCTCAGATCACTAACATTCGAACTGAGTTTATGAGACAGAGGTGAGGGAAATGAGTGAGAATTGCGAAAAAATAATTCAGGCAGAAAGAAGAGCAGGAATAAAATCGGAGGGGAAAGCAGAATGGCTGTCTGGGCCAAGGTGAGGAACTGAGGAGTCCATCAAGAGGAGGTGAAGCATCAAAGGGAGGCTGATGACAACTTGAGAGGGACTCTGAGTCACATGGCCTTCATGACGCAGGCCAGCAGTTACCTAACCACGCTCTGCAGGAACCCTGACTTATTTTACAGGTATTCTGCAAAATAATAAAGTGTTTTCCCTAATCAATACAGATCAATTTTTATCTCTGATAAATATTGAGTTTTCAGTAAGATTTAGTTTGGAAAATTTCTTTTTAAACAACGGATACAGTCATCAAGGAGCGATTTGAGAGTTTTTGAGCAAGGGATTGATATGAACAAATTTGTATTCTAAAAAAATAACTCAGCTGATGGGATGGAGGAGGGACTGGAGTTAGGAGATGTAATTGGAAGAGCGATCAATCGGGTGGCCGATGCAGTATTGCAGGCGAGAGGGCAGAAAAGCCTCTGCTGAGGCAGTGACGTTGAGACCAGAGAAGATGGAACGTATTCAAGAGATATTTGGCATAAAGAATAAGTAGAACAAGATCCTGAACGAAAGACGAATAATAGATGACAAGTTGGTAATTTGGGTCAATGCATAAAACAGATAATTAGAAGTAGTCTCAAGAATAAATTTATTACCCAGATGCTTACAGAGAATTTGCATGAAGTTTAAAGATTCAACAAGAAAACTGATTTCAAGGGGATTTCCTTGGGGGAAGGGGGGAAAGCTCAATGCATAGCTCACCTGAACCTAGAAAAGGAAACAAACACAAACATTCTACCTTTCTGTTTGAACTTCTGGGAGTGTTTAGATATATGACCAGAAAGTCCCACAAATTATTATGCTGTTGGGATGAGCAAATTGACTTTCTAATCCATTAATGAATTTGGTCACGCATTCCTGAAAGATGACTATAATCTAGCCAGATTTTGAAAATATTTTCATCATTAAAGCCATGCCTCCAATAGCTTTGTGCTGGTGTAAGTTCCAAAGCATGGTTTTTCCAAACTTTGATTAGTGGCTTTCATCTCTGTGTGAACCCAGTATCCCTTCCCCACCCCACCCCCCCAGAAAAGAAACTCTAAGGGAAGTAATGGGAGCAACGCTGGCTCAGTCACCAGATTCTGGAGGACTGATGGAATGATATGTCATTAGCATTTTTCCCTTGTTTTAACAGACATCCAGTCTTACTGATGGTAGCGATGCTTCTAAATGGAGACGCGCTACACGCAGTTCATCCTCACCCTACACTCCCTCCTCAACAACACGTCCATCTGTAAGAAGCTCAGTCTCGCTTTCAGACTTTCTGCCCTTCCCTGCTATGACTCCCTCCTTCAGATTTATGAAAGAAAACATTTCTTTCTGTGAAAGGTTTTTGTACACCCGCATCTGGAAGTGTTTATTTCAGTGGCATGTAAGCTATCTGTGGATTTAGTTAGCACCAGACCCCCTTTTGTGTACTCCTGCCTTAAAAATTTTATAAATGATCTTATTGAATTTGTGCCAGTGTGCACATGGTTTGGCTGACTGCTGCATATATCCTTTACCTGCCAGTCACCTTTGATTTATGTTCCTTCTGCTAAGCTTTTACTTTCCAAAAATGGTGCCACTGAACTGTCCTCTAAATCATCTTATTGGTTAAATTACTCCAAGACGAGTTGGTATGTTTTGGGTTGCCTACAGACAGATGAATTTGTGTTTTTCTGCCCTTACCCACTTCTAGTAAAGCCACTTATAGAGGAGGATTGGGCATGTTATGTCATCGATCTCTTTATTCCAAATGAATACCATCTGAAACACTGTGCCAAGACCAAAGTGACAAAGAAGTGTTCTTTAGCATCCCCTTCTGTTCTGAGACCTTCTTTTACACATAAGTCTGTGCCTTGAACTGAATCTGATGTGAGGACTTTTCATTGCTCAGAAAAGGGGAAATAAAGTCTCTCAAACAAAATAAGTAAACTTCATCAGAAAGACTGAGACTTTGTGAAGTCTTTTGTTAACTTGTGAGTTTTATGATGTTTCCTGGAGAAAAGCAGGTGGCTTGGCAGTTATTTTAAATGTTGGCTATTTGTGGTAGTGGTTTCGAGGGGTTTCATGTTTCTGAAGAGACATCCTGAAAAGCTAATTCTTAAGAGTGTTTGACAAAATGATGCATCATTTTGAACTAATTTTCCAGGAGTTCTTTGGTCACTGAACATGCCGTTTAACTTGATCTTGCAGGTTACCAGCTATCACCACAGGGAGTAACCTTAATACTTAGGGTGAATTTGCTGACTAGGAAGCCAGTACTGTGCTGACAGAGCAAAGCAATACTGATAGAATTTTAAAAATAGCTTTTAGACATGCAAATATCTCACTTAAAAAAGCTTTGCAAAGAACTGCTCTTTTTCTGTTCTATGTGGTGATAGGGGAGTATTTTTAAATTTCATGATTGTACTTGAAATGATGTGGAAGCATTTCAAATACTTGGATTACACAGATCTCAGTGTCATAGTTCACAAACTACTGGAAGCAAAGGATAGAGCTTCTAGGCTACTTTGCTGTGGTCCCACCAAGCCTGGAGGTATTTATTCCTAAACACTCAGGAGGCTTCATTTATACTTCTAAAACTTTGTGCAGGGCTCCCTGTGTTCTGCCAAGGTGAAAGATGTCTCAGGAGTATGTCAGTCACATTTGCACAGCTCAGTCAGTCATCCTCCTGACGTGCTTTTCAGAGACGTGGGGGACTGCGGTTGTTAGGAAATCAGCACCAGATATGTGAGCAATGTATTTCCATTAACATGTCACTTTGATTAAAAAATACATATGTGTGTATATAGTGTTTTAGATAGGTGTAATTTATATATGTATGTGTATGTATACACATACACATATATATAGTCTCATTTAAAAAGATTGTTTTGGGACTTCCCTGGTGGTGCAGTGGTTAAGATTCACCCTGCCAGTGCAGGGGACACGGGTTCGAGCCCTAGTCCGGGAAGATCCCACATGCCGCAGAGCAACTTAAGCCTGTGCACCACAACTACTGAGCCTGCGCTCTAGAGCCCGCGAGCCACAACTACTGAAGCCCGCGCGCCTAGAGCCTGTGCTCTGCAACAAGAGAAGCCACCGCAATGAGAAGCCCGCCGCACTGCAACGAAGAGTAGCCCCCGCTCGCCGCAACTAGAGAAAGCCCGCGCGCAGCAACGAAGACCCAACACAGCCAAAAGTAAATAAATAAGTTTATTTTTAAAATATAAATAAATAAATAAAAAGATTGTCTTCTAAGGGTTTTAAATGTATGATATCATTTAATCATTACAACAACCTAGAAGATAGTATGATTATTAGTATCCTAAATAAATAAATATTAAAAGATTGTTTTAAATGAACCGAAAATTTCACTGATACTGTTTCATGTAAATCACTGTTTAACATTCTACTGTCTTTGATGGTTGGAGTCAGATGACTTGCCTGAGCCTCAGTTTAATCATTTGTAAAAAATAAGCGATTTTTAGCAAATATCAATATTTAGTAATAACACTTGAAAGCTCCTAGCACTGTGCCTAAAATATAGAACATGATCCACAAATGCAAACACAGTGTTTTCTTTTAAAATGATTATCATCTGAATAAAACTCGAGTAGAGATGACAAGGCTAGTTTCCCAACAGTGCCCTTCTGAGAACTGCAGAGGGAGGCCCAGTCTGATATGTGAGTGTGGGGTGGAGACCCACACCCACTGATTGGCTTTCTTTGTAGCCTTCAGAGAATTCCTACTGTTTTTGTGTCCATTTTCACATGTATAAAATGGGTAAGAACGTGTTCTTTATAGTTTCAGAGTACCTTGAGATTCATGACCGCTGGACTCCTTTCCTGCCCCATATTTCTGCCCTTGTGTGGGCAAACAGGCCCATGCTGAGGACCATTTTACTTCCGGTGGTGGTGGCATTACTGACCACATATGGGAAGTGAGGCTTAGATGCAGAAAGAGTATGGTAAAAAGATGAAAAGCTACAGAAATTGTGGGTTGCACAAAGTGACTGCCAAAAGCTTTTCCAGGAATGAGAGCTTAGAGAGGTTGGAAGATTTAGATTGAAAGGAAAGAATCAAAGATATAGTACATTGCAAACTGACTTTAATTATAAGTTTCCAACTTGAGGATCAGGGAAGGACCCTTACCTAGAAAAGTTCCTACTCCTGCTTTCACTGATTTCCTAAACTTCTACGAGGAGAGTCATTGACTTCTCTTAAAAATATATTTTGTACCCATGTGAAGATTTAACTTCAGATATCTAGGTAAAAGGATTCATAATTCAACAAAATTGTTTGGTGATGATACTTCAGTAACTAGTATGGTCTTGGTGCGTTCTCTCAGTCCATTTCAGTAGGATCTTACTTAAGTTATTCAAGATAAATGAGAATTTATACTGTTTCCAAAAACCTTCTAAATGTTTAGCTGTGAAATCTCTATTCCCAGGTTATTCCAGTATCTAATCCTTACACACTTTTTTTCCAACTTAAATTGAAAATTTTTCTTTATTTCTCCTTCGTGGAAAGAGAGATACTATAATATTATATGAACAAACTCTCTGAGGCCCTTTCTAATTTTGGTAGCAGTATTTCTCACACTTGCTTGGAAGAATTTTGTCCTGTCTCCACTTTAGTCTCGAGACAGCTTCTGTACACCCATACTTTTAGGGGTTGGGGTTTAGAGGAGGAAACCTTTCCAGACTTGGAAAGATCTAAGCCCAGGGAGCTCCTGGTGATTCAGGGCATGGTAGAAAGAGTCAAGTCCCATCTCTTTCTCATTTCCTTGACTCTCTCTGAAATGTTTTCTCCTTTAGAGCAAAATTCTAAACTTTGACCCACTTTCCTCTAAGATACTTTGTATTTCCCAGTCTGATCAAAACCTACTGAGGACCTATCCCCACTAGACCAAGGGACCATGTTTTAACCATCTTGTATCTCCCTCAGTAAAGTACAATGCTTTTTGCTTAATTGGAGCTGAACATAAAAGAAGGATGAATGGATGGACAGATGGACGAAATGATGGTCTGAAGAGAGAACAACCTTCCAATGGACAAAGTCCAGTCTTAATCTCCCTGATCAGTTTTAGGCCCCCTGAACTTGGTATACCCTATAAATGTGGATACTCCACTACCTTTGATTAAACAGTTTATAGATCACTGCAGGGCAGTAAAAAGAATGATATGGTTGCTTCATTATTACTATCCAGCATTAATCATTGATTCCTCTGGAATCTAAGGCAAAATAATGCCCAAGTTATCTCATCAGCAATATCTATTTTTAAATTAATTTGTTCAATGGGTAGTTATGTACCAATCATATTGAAGAATTCTTAGCTATTGGGAAAGTATGAAGCTCAGCTCCTAGCATCATGTCGGAGCCATAATCAGAGCTAACATATACCTGTTTAATTGATTGACCTTTGCACTCTGCACCTCGATCAGCGATGAGGAACAAAGCTCCACATACTCAACCAGTAAGAAGGAATTTTGCTATCGGTTGTAAGGCTGCAAGGATTATCTTTTAACATCACTCTTCAATCATTTTGCAGACTGGTTTTAGGAAATTAGATAATATATATAAAGCATCCAATCCTCACAGTTGTTATTTTTTATCACAGAAACTAATCTTGTTTACGTAATTGTTATTTTTTTATATTAATTTATTTATCATTTTTGGCTGCGTTGGGTCTCCATTGCTACACGCGTGCTTTCTCTAGTTGTGGAGAGCGGGGGCTGCTCTTTGGTGCGGTGCGCGGGCTTCTCATTGCGGTGGCTTCTCTTTGTTGCAGAGCACGGGCTCTAGAGCACAGGCTCAGCAGCCGTGGCGCACAGGCCCAGTCGCCCCGTGGCATGTGGGATCCTCCCGGACCAGGGCTCAAACCCGTGTCCCCTGCATTGGCAGGCGGATTCTTAAGCACTGCGCCACCAGGGAAACCCTACATAATTGTTCTTGATGGCAAGATTTATATATATATATATATATATTTATCCAGGAAAGCAATGCCCAATTATTGGGCTCTAGAAGTGGCCTTGTTATAGAGAATTCTTCTTTGTAGATGAAGTCAGATTTTACTGGTATGGCTATTTTATGAGCTATTAAACTGATAACATTTAAGGAGGACTAAAGTTGATAGTTAATAGGTTGGTTTTTTTTAATGACAACAATTATAAATATGAAACTATACCCTGGTAGAGGTGGCACTGAAACATCGTTGTCCATTCAGGAAGCTTGTGGCTGAAAAATTATAGGCACCAGAAATAACCACTCAGAAAATAAGATGTGAAGAACCCTAAATAACAGAATTATTTGGATATTAAGATACGTCTATTTGTTAGATGATTATGAATTCCCATAGACACAACCTAACGTTTTTGATAAAAGTGCCTTTGTTAGTGGTATGCTCCTGTACAGTTTCAGACACATTTTTATGATACATTTTTATGCATGGCCATCAATTAGGAAAAGAGTCTAGACATCTTGTTTTCAAATTTGGAAGAACAGTTTTCTCATTGGATAACAGCTTCGCATGCTACCATGAAATATGTCAGGTTCCCACACAGACCGTAGTTGTCTGCATTCTTAGTGAGCAGCTTTTCTCTCGCCCCATTAAGAAATACATTCCCAGCAGATAATATTTTGTGCTAGGAAACTAAAGAAAATCACTGGACAGCTACAGTTTGAAGATGAAGCTTCACGTTTCCTCACTGGAGGAGAATTCATCTTTCTTTTTATGCCAAAGAAAAGCAGACATCCACAGGGATGCTGCGATTCTGCTTTGGGAGAAATAGAATTCTCAGGATTGTAACAAAGTAAGAATAGTGCAAAGGAGTATGTCCTGATGTACACTGTCAGCTGGAAGGATGGTGATTCTGTTCCAAAGGCAGATGGAGATAAGACTTGGGAAGGAAAAGAAATCACCCCTCCCACATATAATTAGGACACCCAGTTCTCTGCACCCTCTGTCTTTTTCCTGGTGGGTATGTTTGTTCAACTCTTCTCACCCGGCAGGGAAATCAGTTCCCCTGATGGGCAGGGAAGAATAAAGGTCATGAGTAATTCACATATTTTGTTAGGAAGAAATCATTTTCCATTTAATTGATTAATCAGCTATAGTTTTGAATTCCTGGTAATGTGGTTAGTGCCATGTTAGACACTGGTGAAGAGAGGAAGGAAAAAAATGAACATCTCCTGAGTGCCGTCACCTAGTGCGGGAACTGGCAGGCTGAGAGCCAGTCTTCATTTCCTTCTCTGTTAACTACCAGCACCAACGCCTGGGAATAGAAAGAGAGCTTGAAGTTCAGTTGGGGGTGGGGAGGGGCAACAGTAACTCTGTAGATAAATATTACACTTTACTTCATTGATTGCAGGTGCTTTAGGAATTCAGAGGGAAATATACAGCTCGATTAATCAAGAATCTCCATCAGTGATTTTTGTGGGGTAGCAGTACCCTCCTAAACCCTGGTGGGAAGGCCTCCTGCCTTAGAGCCCACATTGTGTGGAGAACCTCCTATCACAAACACTGCTCAGGGCCCCTTCTCCATACCATGCCCTTAATCAACAGGCAAGCACTAATGGATGAGTAAACAAATGTGGTCTATGCATACAGTGGACTATCATTCTGCCGTGTAAAGGAATGAAGTGCTGATCCGTGCTACCACATGGATGGATGAACCTTGGAAACATGCTAAGTGAAATAAACCAGACACAAAAGGACATATATTATATGGTTTCATTTATGTGAGATATCTAGAAAAGGCAAATTCGTGGAGACAGAAAGTAGATTAGAAGTTTCCAGGGGTGGGGGAGAGGGAGAATTATTGTTTAATGGGTACAGAGCTTTTGTTTGGAGTGATGAAAAATTTGGGGAAATAGTGGTGATAGTTGTACAATGTTGTAAATATAATTAATGCCACTGAATTATGAACTTAAAACTGGTTAAAAAGGCAAGATTTTTTGCTATATATATATTTCACTCTCCCCACCCCCAAAAACGGCAGCTGCTGCCGAATGCCATGAAGGTCTGTGGATTGTGCTGCTGCCAGAGTCTTGGGGGGATATTGCTTAAGTCAGAGTAAGAGGAGGATTTGAGCTGCAGAAGCTTTTAATAAGAGAAAAGGCAAATTAACTCATCAAATCCTTCTCCTCTTCATGTTCTAGTTCAAGATTCAGTATATACTCATAAAACAGTATCCACAATGGTTGCGTGTGTTGGCTGAAAAACAGTATGACTCATATTACTCTTAAATTTGTTGTTATATTTGTAGGTCTAGATAATAAGTGCATGAAGTTTAGTAGTCATTCTTTAGATTGGCAACTAGATGGGCATTAAACATTCAAATTGCAAATATATCTTAATAACAATATATAATGATTCCATTAAATTTTCAAAACATTAAAATAGAAATTTTAATTTTATTTAAATAATTTTAAAACATATCAAGGGCAAGGCCATCATAATGGTATTAACACAGCTAGTAAAGGAAAAAGGTATACATGACAGAATTTTGGAAAAATGCCCATAGTATTTTTTTATGCTTTGCGCAATGCATAGTCTTTTGAATTTGTTACTGGAAGTTGTGGTCACGACTCTGCAAATAACAGTGACATTCTTGGGAACAATTTGAAGGTTACTTATGATATTTTCTGGATCTACCCAAAGAAAGGACATCTTGATGAAACAGATATCAAATTTGACCTTGCAATCACCGTCAAACACATGGTGGGAATGCTGACTAAAAACAGTTAAAGTGATTCTATTTAATGATCGAATGATAATGAGAAGATACAAGATGAACCAAAAAGAGAATGACAGAAGTTTCTCAAATCAAGAATAAACCAAGGTCTTTGGAGGAAAAAGAAATCAATTTTAAATTGTGCTATCCACAAGTTACTTGGTATGAACTATTGATTATTGTGAATAATGGTAGCAAAAGCTTACCAAAAAATTATATCTAAGTTTGGCTAATTCACTTATAAAAGAAGTTAACTTTTTTTTTAATTTAAAAGAAAATAGTTTGCTAAATCAAAGGTAAATTCAAACAAGGAAATGAAAATATTTGCCTAATTATGAAGGAGAATTTTCACAATCTTAAAACTAATTTCTGTAGAAAATATTTTCTGTTAATTATAGATCAAGGTATATTATTCTAAGAAAATCATTTCAATGAATCTCTTATCACTTTATTTGTTTTGTTGTTATTTCTGGAAAAGTTACTTAAATTCTATGGGGTGAGTAAGGGGATAGGCATCGTTTGAAAAAGTTTATCATTTAATTTTAATTTGGAGTACAATATTAATTTTGAAGTATAAACTATATGAAATAAACAGTTGTCTCCAGCAGAATATGTGGTGGAGAAGCTTTGGAAGATAACCAGATTGGGAAAGGGGGAGAGGCACGTAAGAATGGGAAGCTAATGCGAAAGGTTGGGAAACAGGGGAGGTGGGAATTCCGTGAGGCCTTCACAGCCTTAGGATTCAGAGTCTGAGGGAAAAGAGGCAGGAAGGAGAAGGAAAAGGCAGGGAGATTCTGCACATGGGGGAGAGATGAGCCATGGCTACAGGCACTCAGAAGACAGGGAGGAAACAGGCCCAACTGCAGTAAAGGATCTCAGGTCACAGTGGAGGAAGTGTAGCCTGTGGCCCAGAAATCCCAGTAGCAGTTTTCTTTTTCCTCTAAAACATTTTAAGACCTCTGGTATGTATCGCCCAAATGCATTCTAAAAGGGCTATGCCAGTTTACTCTCCCACCAGCAATTTGTGAGAGTTCAAATTTCGCTGTGTTCATGCCAGTATTATTATAAGTTTTAAACTTCATTAAAAGTTTAATAATTTGATAGTCTGCCAACATTTCTAAAATGTAGCGTGACACTAAAACTAAAACCATCCCTGTTTGTAAAATGTTCCTTGGAGAATCACAGTGCTCACTGCCTTTGGTATGGGGGGAAGAACCCTCGCTCCCCAGCCATGAGGACAAGTCCACGAGCCTCTCTCTCCATCTGTAATGTGAGTCATAATATAGGTCCTGCTGAGTCCCAGAGTCGTTAAGAAGATTAAAGGACATGATAAAAGTGAATATTCGTAAATAGTAAAATGCTAGGTAAATGTAAATTTTAAGATAATTGGTATATATTATATTAGCATAGCATATGGTAAAACTTAACCTGAGTACCTACTTTATAGGATTGTGTGAGACATAAATAAAGATACATCACTTCTGACCCCAATTTTTAAAATCCAAGTTTGAAGTGGGGGATGGACTAAATAGGCAATCCTAAAGTTCATATAGAAAATCAAGTATGTAAGAATAGCTGGGAAAATTCTCAAAAAATATAATCGGGGGAGGGAGTATTAATTAGCCAGGCCAAATATTAAAACATAGTACAAAGCTGTAGTAATTCAAAGGTTGATGTTGGTGCATATATAGATTAATTGAGAAGCCTGGAAAGACCAAAAATATACCCAAATATGGATGGTGAATTTAACACATGATAAAGATAGAAAAATTATCTCCAAAAATATGTTTGTAACTGAACCAAAACAACCACCAAAAAAACCTAAGATATAAAGCAACAGAAAGGTATATTCTGTTATTATTTATATTAAGAGGGGTAATTGAGAATATCTGTCTATACGAATATGTCTTTGTCTATACACATATGCTTGTATATGCAAAGAATTATCTGGAAGGTAAATGTGGTTGTCGATGAGTGAGTTCAGAGATGAGAGGGAAGCGTACTATTTAATGTTACCCTTTGCTATAGTTTGAAGTTTTTGATCCAATTTCAAGTATTACCTATTTTTAAATATTTTAAAGAAAATAGTAGCTCAGAGTAAGGTAGAGCCAGTGGGAAATTTTACAAAGGAAATATCTTGATGATTTTTTAACTTTTCCTCAGGTATTTTAGTGTACTGGTATTAAATGTATCAGGAGTTGTATAAACCGACCTTTCTGCAATTCTTTGCATAGTCCCGGGCACAGAGTTGGCTTGTAGTGAAGAGTTTCTGGAGTGTGAAGGTAACTTTCCTTTACTATGGAATGGGTCTAATTTAAGAAGCAGGGTTGCAGAGTTGGCAGTCCTCTTAAATACTTTCCCCATAGTACCAGTGTGAAATATCAAACTTTTGGCAGCCAGGCGAGTTCCATGAATCCATGTGTAGCATTTCTTTTCTGTTTAGAATTGAGATCCAGTGCCCAGTGCTTAGTTTTTAAATTATCTTTCTGAAAACCTTGCTACATTTTTGCACTGGTTGAAATGAAGCCCTTTGAACACATGGGAAGTTGTTAAAATTTCTTCCTTTGGGAAGTCACTTCTGACTGGATTTCTGCGGAGAGAGTCGTTTCTTGCTGCTCTTTCAAATTCTCCTTGTTGTTTTTGGTCCTTCCTCACTCCCCTACAGTCAGAGCCACGACATCACAACTTATCTTCAAAAAGTAAACTCAGCATTTTCTCTTTTTTAAAACTTAACATTGGAGAAAATACAGATAAACATATATTACCAGTAATTGTATCAAATCGGGAATTTTGCAAGCCCATGAAGTCAGCATCTCAGAAAACGGAGACAGCCATGTTGTATATATGATCATCTTGAAAAATATCACTTCCCAAAATAATAATGCCTATAACAACCAAATATAAATCAGGATGTAATGATGTAACTGCTGACTTCTTGGCCAACTGTGATCATTAATAGTAGTAGGGTCTGTAATAACTGAAGGAATGATGGTGGTTTATGGGCGATAAGAGAATCACAGTAAGCTGTTGCATGCTCTCAAGGTTGGCAACGGTATTCATTATCTACCGTATCATATCTGTAATATCTGTAACAACCCCAGAACTTAGTGTCTTGAAACGACAGTAATCATTTAATATCGCATAATTATTGTGGGCTAGGAATTTGGGAGCAGCGTGGTTGAGCAGTTCTGGCTTGTGGTTTCCCGTGAGATTGCAGTCAGGTGTCAGTCAGGTGCTTGCTGAGGCCCGACCGTCCACTTCTAAGGTGACTCACTTACATGGCTAACATGGTTAGTGCTGCCCATTGGCTGAGATCTCGGTTCTCCATGAGACTAATTAAGTGTCCTCATTGCATAGCAGCTGGCTTATTCAAGAGCTGGCAACCCAAGGGAGCATGGTGGGAATCACAGGGCCTTCTGCGACCTAGTCCAAAGGTCACATACTGTTACTTTCACCAACCCTGATTCAGTGTGGGAGGGAGCTACACAAGGGCAGGAATGCCAGGGGGCAAGAATTACCCAGGGCTGTCTTGGAAGCTGGCTACCACAGCAACCCAAGCAGGATATAGTCTTTAGGAAAAGAGCAATTTGGGCTCAGTTTAAAAAACAACGACAACAACAACAAATGCGACACAAAGTCAGAAGCTTCATCTCATCTCCAGAAGTACAAGTGCTGCAGATTAGGCCATATTACATCCAATAACTGGTGATTTTAAAGGAGGACATTTCTATTGAGTAAAGGATCACAGCCAAGAATTGCTGAATGGGTTCAGTTTTCCCCCCACTAAATCTTAAGTGAACATTTTTCTATCATTAGATTTCTGTAGGATGACTAATGGACTGTAGGGTAATTCAGCCATTGTTTTTAAAAATCCATCTTGGCAAAGAAAGCTGACATTCTGCTGAAAGAGTTGAGGCTAACCCCCACTCTTTGAAAAGTACTGAAGGGCCTGTGTGTCTTCTCCACAGAGAAAAGGCTCCGTTCTCCATGACTAGCCCAAACCCCGCACTACCTAATCTGCCTGGCCTTCAGTTTCTCCTGTTTCATAGGACCTTGGGCTGAGTCAACACAACTGGGATTTGGAATCTTGACGCCAGAAAGTCTGCATTTTTTTAAACCTCAGGCTCAGCCATTCTCTGATTTTAAAGCTAATAACATTTTAAGTTCTATATTCTAAGGTAGATTTAGCATTAAATGAGATAGTGTACATAAGATGCTCTGGCACAGTGACCTAAAGAGAATCAGGTTGCGATAAATGAGGTGGTATCAGAGTCATCCTAATTGTGTTGTCATTATCACTATCATACACTTGACCTTGACCTTCTGTCCAGCTGTACTACATGCTGACTTCGAGGTATCCTGAGTTTTCTAACCTGTTTTTTAAAAAGTAGAAGACAACTCTTCGGACTTTTCTACCCTAGAGAAATGTAAGTGAAAGACTATTATGAAAATTACTTAGAGAAAAGCAAAATAGGAAAGAGGTGCTTTTAAAAGGCCACTAGAATAAGATCTAGGACGGTTCAGTGGTTTCAGTTAACAAGCTCTTTTGTGAACCTTAGATGCCTCATATTTACAGTCAGAGTTTAAGACTAGATGATCATAAAGATCCCTTTCATCCCTCATCATCTGATTGATTTTGTATTTGATCTCACAGCAACCCTATGGAATAAGAGTTATCTTTGGGCAGATTACTCCATGACTCAGTTTCCTCATGTAGAAAATGTGACTAATAATAGTACCTTCTCATGGGCTTGTTAAGGATTAAGTGAGTTAAAATGTGTAAAGCCCTTAGAACAGTGCCTGGAATGTAGTAAGAACTCCATAAGTCTTAGCAATGGTGCTGATGATGATGTTATGATGATGATTTTGCAGATGAGGAAGCTGAGATTCATGAAAGTTAATAATTTTTTCTGAGCTCACACAGTAGTAGAGCTGGATCTTGAATTCAGGTCTTCTTTTAAACCACATTACTTGTGCGTGTATCTTTCAGACCTTGTTGTCTATTTTTTAAATATAGAATTGATTCTCACAGCATCTAAACAGCTCCGCCAAGATTGTCTTACAGAAGAAGGTAAGGAATGAGAAGATGGGGTGTTTTTTGTCCCTAGGATTCTGAGTCTGTGGGACATATGGCCATGCTGCCTTCAAAACTAAGTCCCCCCAGGGCATCGCCACCTAGGAAGGTAGAAGAGAATCCTACTTAGTTCCCAAGGACTATTTGAGCTGCCTCAGTTGCGCTAACACTGCCTGTGAGGTAATCACTCATTTTACCCTACCTCGGTTACGTCTTCACATTTCTCACTTATTTGGATAAGGAGGATGAATTTCATTTTAGACTGTACAGCCTATTAAAGCAGTAAATAATGGTTTGGTTTTAAAATAGATTCTTTGTTCTCCAATTTTCCAGTCTTTTCCACTAACCGTGATTCTGCTTTGGGTGAATGCTCGAAAAGCAAGATCTCATTGTCTTCAATGCAGTTATTGCATTAGGAGTGGACCACAGCCCCAGACAATGCAAACATCATTTTAGCCACGTTAAAAAGACAGGGGAAGCTAGAAGCAATCTGACTAGTTTTATTATTCTTGTTTGTTTTGTTTTCAAATGTAACCAGAGCATTATTGCTGGAGGCTGTGTCTTTCAAAACTAAATGTCCTTGAATAGCTCTCAGTTCCAAACAGTGCTGCCTTTACTCAAAATAGTTTTGAAATTACTCTTTGGTAATTATCTTCAGAGTGTGCAACACATTCTTTTGAAAAGATTCAGTGGTGACGAATCAATTATTTTATTAGCACACCATATAGTTGTGGATTTGAACTACTGCTGACATAAATATGAAAAGAAAAATTATGGAATGGATTGTCTTGTGGCTCAATTCAGTAGCTGTGTATAGCGAAACTAAGTTGATGCAGAAAATTAAAGAAATGTTAAAGAAAAAATTTTAAATATCGACTGGTAATAATAGATTATTACCATTTCTGGACGTCACTGGCATATTTCCACTGTATCCACATCATTAAGAGTATTTATCTTCACACACTTCAGTTTACCTAGTGGAAAAGCTAAATAAAATGTTCTGTAAGAACTTTTTAAAAAAAAATAATGTTCAATTATACTGTTCAATTTTTATATTTTATATTATTTTTAAATGTTATAAAAATGTATTATTTTATTGCTCTATAAAACACACAGCTCATTAACCTGGTTTTCTTGGTCTGTTTATGAGAGTGTTTTATCAAATGGATATTTTAAAGGTTGTAAAGATGTAATACTGTGCTAAATTAGACTATAAATGATTAATTTGGAAAACAAATACATTGTTATTATTTTTCTAGAATGCCTTTATATGTTATAATAGGCGACTATTGGGAAGTAAGATGCCTTCCGATGTACACGTGTGCTATCTTTGGGCACACAGGCCTCTGCTGTAAATGAATAATTGAGTCACCATTTGTCCAAATTTAAATGTTTTTGCGTGTATACTTATCTTTTGTGTACTCACACACGTTTTTTATTTGTTCAGAAGACTTTGCTCTAGTTTTTATTCTGTGTGAGTAAATTGATTTGTAATAAAAAAAATAAGAGTAGAGAGAAAAGTACAAAGTCAGAAAAATGGAGCTAAATTCTTGAAATAGATTTCAGTAAAAGGAAAGAAATTAGATTTTTGGCTGCTAACACTTGGCTCAAGGGGTTTGATTTACTGAAGCTGTGTGGTGTGGTGAAAAGAGCAGAAGTCAAGAGGCTTGGGCTTAAAATCCTTGGCTCTGCCACTAATCTTTCAGAAGGATCTCAGATGAATCACTTGACCTCTTTGAGCTTCTGTTTCCTCGTCTGTAAAATGAGAGTTTTGACGACATGGTTGCTGAAACCTCTTCCAGCTACAACATTCCATCATTCTAATTCTGAATGTACTGATTCAGATCTTCTCCCTCTGTGTTAATTGCATGCAGACTACTAAAGTATCCACAGACGGTTAACTTCCAGGCTTTGTATTAGTCAGCTCAGGCTGCCATTACAGAATACCGTAGACTGAGTGGCTTAAACAACAGATGTTTGTTTTCTTACAGTTCTGGAGTCCAAGATCCAGGTGCTGGCCAATTTGGTCCCTGGTGAGAGCTCTCTTTCTGGCTTGCAAATGGCCAGTTTCTTGTTATCACCTCACATGGTCTTTCCTCAGTGGGAGAAATCCCCCTCTTCCTCTTATAAAGCCACCAATCCTGTGAGGTTAGGACCCCACCCTTCTGACTTCATTTAACCTTAATTACTTCCTAAAAGTTCTGCCTCTAAGTAGAGTCACACTGGGCTTAGGGCTTCAACATAGGAATTTTGAGGGGGAAACAGTTTAATCAATAGCAGTTCCTCAAGATATTTCCCTCTAGACCTTCTCTGCATTCCTGGTGGTTTGTACTCACCATCCTCCTTTTTAGGTTAAGAAGAAAAAACATAAAATTTCATGAGCTTCCAAAATCAGAGAAATAATAAATATACCATCAACAAATGTGTAAAAGAAATAGAAGTGGAAATGACTTTTTGATGAACCTTTTCCCCAACATTGCTATGGAAACTTTGTAACATAAAACACACAGGCTAACAGAAAAGTTGATAGAATTTTATGGTGAGCACCCATATACCCACCACCTGTATCCACAGTTAATATTTTGCTCTTCTTGTTTTGTTGCAAATCTGTCCATCCTCCATTCATTCATCAACCATCTCTTTTTATTTTAAGCATTTCAAAGTAAGTTCCAGGCATCAGTACTTAAGCACGCATATTATTTGCTAACGTTCAATTTTTTTTCTTTTAGATCACCATTTTAAATCACGCTATGCTGTATATACATTTTAACTGAAAGAGTTACGTTATGAGAAAAGAGACACTGCTCCATTAGTAGAAGCTATTTATAACTTATACTAGTTTTTGAAAGCATCATTATTTCAATCACCAAAAAGGACCGAGCTGGGAAGTAGGAGAATGAAAAATGTCAAAATTATTTTTTTAAAAATGGCAAATTTGGCAGATGATTAGGAAAAAACAGGTTACAGGCATTTGAGTACTTTTTACAAAGATATATAAATAATATGCTTTCTACCTTTGCTTTGATTTGTAAATGTGAGGATAGGGAAATGGAAAAAAGATGTTGTTTCTCCTTGTACTCTTATCCCTAGAAATTCTTTCTCAACCAAGAGAGAATCTCAAGTGTTTCCTAACACGTGGTTGTCACCTTGTAAACATGGATAGATGAATGAGTGAATGAGTGAAAATGAATGAGTGACTGTCGTTAGCAGTCAGAGAGTCCTTTCTAGGGACTCCTTAACTGATGGCTATGAGGTAATTATGATTATCTTCTGATGGATCATTCACTGCCCTCTCTAAAACTGTGAGAGTAAGGGATTCCAGGCAGGTTAGAAAAGGGCTTTATCATTCATAGGCATGCATAATTGGCTTAGTTTTGTTGCTTTTATATACAGTAATACATATAACATAATTACATAATACAGCTGTATGTAACATATATAGACTTGTAGTTATATACAGACACACGTTGTCTGAGCATACAAGGAGTAGTCATCAACGGGCCTCTTTTGCTAGTCCCTGAATTAGTTGTAGATTCCTCAGAACAGTTGCAATGTAAAGTCTGTCTGAATCTGCTGGAGTCTTAGTTGCTCTTAGCGGTTTATATCTCAGCTCTTTGTTCACCACTCAGAGCTCACCACTGTCTTAATGAGTCATCCCAGCATTTAGCAGCATCCAGGGCTATTTTTTTGCCAAGTCACTTGAAGTGAACTCCCAAGCACTGGAAGGAGTTGTTCGTACAGGCGACAGTTGGTAAAGCACTTTCTTGGAATTGCCACAGTCCTTGGGGTGTGATATGCTATTCCAAGCAGGCGCTCTTAGAGGGGGGGAAAAAAGACAAACCAACCTATTCTCAATGCGGAGAATTGTTTACGTCTGATGTTTGGACAAGAGCTGGCACTGCTAGAGAGGGTCTGCCTTTTCAAGCACTGCTCACGCCATCCACAAGGGCACGAAGTCTCATCAGCACTCTCATCCTACTGCTGATGGCTTCACATTGTGCAAGTAGGTAATGGAAACGTCGGTGAGATTTGGTCCTTTTATTCAGAGCAATCCAGAGTGACAGAGAGGAGCCAGAGTCAGCAAGTAGGTCCACCATCTGGGGTGGTATAGACAGTTACCAAGGACGTTGTCATCACAGAAGCCCTGCCTTGAGGCCAAAGCATGGGGATCAAGGATTGCACCAATTGGTCTGCAGTTGTGGACCTCAGACAAAAAGCAGCACTGGGGATCTATGACTGGGTGACAAGGAATCTATCCTATCAGGAGGTTGGGGCACAGGAAGCTGTGGCTGGGGTGAAGTGCAAGAACTAAGGCGCTCCAAAAGATAGGGAGACAGGCAGGAGTCAGCAGGTATGGGAATGCCCGTGGGCAGAAAGGACAGCTGACAGGATGCCAGCAGCGGAGTCCCAGTGGGAATGGTGGAGCAGGATGGGTGACCCAGCAGCTGCACAGTCAGTGGAGTGGCAAAGTGCACAGGGCAGGGGCCGAGCAGAGGAAGTCACCTACTCACAAATGATTTTCGTGTCATCCTGCAAGACAGAAGCATTGTGAGACGCAGCCTCATCTAGGCAGGCAGGTGGTGACATCATCCTTAAAAGGCTGAAATGGATGGTTCCATGCTTAAGAGTTTTTTCTTTAAAAAGTATAATTACTGGGGCAAGAAAAAAACGTTTTGAACTTGGTTTTTTAAATTTTACTTTACATTTTCTTGGGGTTTAGTTCTATTTGCTTCCAGCATGATCCAAATACCTACTTCAAAGCAAGCATTCTAACAAGAACTTGTTAAAAGGAAAGGAAACCAGCTCCTGTGGCTTCTTGTACACCAGCTATAGAGGCGCTCACAGAACCACGTTTGTGAGTTGAGTGTAAATGAATCCGAAACCTACAAATTAGATTTCCCTTGAAATACACATGGGTTTAAAACCTTAACGGGAAAAGAACTTGGCAAGTCAAACCTGACCATATTCAGTGAAACCTCACTAATTTGCACTAATGACCAGGAGACCCATTGAGAATTACTGATTTTTTGTATGTTAGCATGGGAACAAATACCAAAACAAGGGTGCGGGGATGAGGGGGTATGGAGCAAGCGTGGGAGGGGGAGAGTCAAAGTTGCAGCATCAAACAAACACACTGTCTGGTACAATGAAGAATGTATTTGAACAGTTCCTGGAATGAAACTCACTAGCTTAATGAGGGCCTGGCTGTGGCCGCCTGCCAGCTGCGGGGGCAGCTGCGTCATCTAGGCTGCCTGAGCCAGCAGTTAACGTGCACTTAGCTTAAGAGGCTTCTGCCTTCTCACAAGTCGGGGGGTTGTGGTTTTTGCAGGGGTGTGAACCAATGAGATTCTGCCACGTGTCGCACACGTGTGCGACGCGGGCTTGCACAGACAAGCTGTGATTGCAAATCGGCATTGGGGTGGGATTGCTTATCACCACTTAAAAGCAAAACAAAACAAAACAAAACACTGAGAAGTTGCCAGAAGAGATAGCAAGGGTGGTTGGAATTCTGACTAGCTGAATCTTCCTTAGATGTTAGTGAACCATACTTGTAGTGGAAGATATTTAATTTAAATTGTTCTGAGTTGAAGATTGACTATTTAGCAGACGTTTATCTTGATGTGTTTTTATTTCACTCAAAATAAAAGTTGTGTCTTCCTTTATAAGCAACTATCTAAAAAGTTCTTTGAAGATTTAATTATCTGTGGCCCGAATTTCAGTAATTATAGTGACTTTTTAATTCATTTCATTTGAGAAATAGAATACTTTATTCCAGTTGTTACTATTTAACAATTACAGTTAAAGGACAGTGATGCTTCCTTTGACTTTTCCTCTGCATAATATCTAAGAATATCTAGGGTTTGGATATTCTTTGCAACTGAGGAATTTCTCTTAACTAAATGTTCTATTCCTCTGCCTTAAGAGCAGCCCAGGTAATGATTTGTGTTTGTACTGATTTCAATCGCTCCTTCCTACTTGCCTGACTGGGAGCTAATGTTTTACCAGCTGAAGAATAATTTAGAACTTCCACTCAAGCAGCCATGGAAGGCTGTGGGGAATAATAAATACATGTAGCCAGAGCTTTCTTTAGGACCTAAGTCGAGCAAATAGTTTCAAGTCTTCTCGTGCTTCCCCTGGACCAGAAAAGGAGTTGTCACCCCAGCTGGTACAGAAAAAGACTGAACCTCACTTGACTCACACTAAAACCTTCTGCTTTCATCATTTTTAATCTTTTCCTTCTTCCCAGCTACCCAGTTCAACAATAAAACACGATTCATGCAGACCTTTTGTGCCATCTCCCCTTAAGTCAGGGGCGGGGAGGTGTGGACACGTGAAGGGTTTGTATGTCATTAGCATCCCCAGTAGGAACTATACCAAACTGACAGCTCTTCCCAAGCCCCCAGGTTTGCCCCCATGACTCTCAGGCAGGTGATCTGCTTTGCTTTAACAAAAAAAAAAGGAAACCCAAGGCCAAATGTAGGCTTTCTAAATTACTTTCTTCTCCACCTCAAAATTTCTGTACTTTAATTCCTTTTTTCTTTCTTGGACCTGTTTCTGAGGAGGAAGGACTCATTGCTTTGTCAAGCAGGAAGCCTGAACTCCCCTCCCCCTGTCTTGAGTTCTGTTTTTGACATTTCAGTTTACTATTACTGTCCTTTTCCAACAGAACTCCTTAGAAGGTTGGAGAACATTCTACTTGGTGTGTGTGATGTGCTCCAAGTCTTTCCCTCTAATGCCCTACATGATCTTGCCCCTGACAACCTCTCCTCACTCATCTCCCATCCCCACCCTCCTGCTCATTCTGCTGCAGCCACGCCGGCCTGTCTCCTGTGCCTCAGATGCTCCACTTTGTCTCTTACCTCAGGGTCTTTTCACCAGTAATTCTCTCTACCTAGATTGCTCTTTTGTCCTATATGTGCATGGCTTACTCCCTCATTTCCTTTTGGTCTCCGATCAAATGTTAGCTGAGCTGACAGGCCTTCCCCTCCTCACATGTAAGAGTAACTCCATCCCCTCTTCAGGGTTCCCATTGCCTTTTCCCAGCTTAACATTTTCCCATAGCACTTATCACCCTATCATACCTTGTGTGTATTCTTTGTGTGTTGTGTATTTCTCCCACTGTAATATGTTGCATAAGGGCATGGACTTTGCCTATATTACTCACAGATGCATTCCCAACACCTAGAAGAGTGCTGATGACAAGTGGGTACTTGATAAATAATTAACAAATGGTTGGCTAAAAGATATAATATAGATACGTTATAAATACTCTACAAATACATATTGGCTAAAAGATATAATACAGATACATTATAAATAGTCTACAAATACATACTGACCCTTTCTCTGGTTAACTTTGTTATTTTGGTTTTGGTTTTGAATTAATGATTTTTTTTCCAGTGTTTTTCTTTGAGGAAAGATTTTTAAAACAGTTTTTAAGTAGAGTGCTGTTCTCTCTGACTGAACCTTCCTACTGCTTCATAACAAACAGATAAAATATCAGTCAAATCCTTGCCGAGACTCATTTCTTCATTAGCTTGGAAATAGGATTTTCACAACAAGAGAATAAGCTGTACATTTTCAAGGGCTTTTTCAGAATTTTTTTTTTTTTTTTGGCTGCGTTGGGTCTTCTTTGCTGCACGGGAGCTTTCTTTTTTTAGTTGCGGGGAGCAGGGGCTACTCTTTTTTTATTTTAATTTTATTTATTTTTTTATACAGCAGGTTCTTATTAGTCATCCATTTTATACATATCAGTGTATACATGTTAATCCCAATCGCCCAATTCATCACACCACCATCTCCCACCCACCGTGGCTTTCCTCCCCTGGTGTCCATACATTTGTTCTCTACATCTGTGTCTCAATTTCTGCCCTGCAAACCGGTTCATCTGTACCATTTTTCTAGGTTCCACATACATGCGTTAATATATGTTATTTGTTTTTCTCTTTCTGACTTACTTCACTCTATATGACAGTCTCTAGATGCATCCAGGTCTCTACAAATGACCCAACTTCGTTCCTTTTTATGGCTGAGTAATATTCCATTGTATATATGTACCACATCTTCTTTATCCATTTGTCTGTCGATGGGCACTTAGGTTGCTTCCATGACCTGGCTATTGTAAATAGTGCTGCAGTGAACATTGGGGTGCCATGTGTCTCTTTGAATCCTGGTTTTCTCTGGGTATATGCCCAGTAGTGGGATTGTTGAGTCATATGGTAATTCTATTTTTAGTTTTTTAAGGAACCTCCATACTGTTCTCCATAGCGGCTGTATCAATTTATATTCCCACCAACAGGGCAAGAGGGTTCCCTTTTCTCCACACCCTCTCCAGCATTTGTTGTTTGTACATTTTCTGATGATACCCATTCTACCCAGTGTGAGGTGATACCTCATTGTAGTTTTGATTTCCATTTCTCTATTAGTGATGTTGAACAGCTTTTCATGTGCCTCTTGGCCATCTGTATGTCTGCTTTGGAGAAATGTCTATTTAGGTCTTCTGCCCATTTTTGGATTGGGTTGTTTTTTTAATATTGAGCTGCATGAGCTGTTTATATATTTTGGAGATTAATCCTTTGTCCGTTGATTCGTTTGCAAATATTTTCTCCCATTTTGAGGGTTGTCTTCTCGTCTTGTTTATGTTTTCCTTTGCTGTACAAAAGCTTTTAAGTTTCATTAGGTCCCATTTGTTTATTTTTGTTTTTATTTCCATTACTCTAGGAGATGGATCAAAAAAGATCTTGCTGTGATTTATGTCAAAGAGTGTTCTTCCTATGTTTTCCTCTAAGAGTTTTATAGTGTCCGGTCTTACATTTAGGTCTCTAATCCATTTTGAGTTTATTTTTGTGTATGGTGTTAGGGAGTGTGCTAACTTCATTCTTTTACATGAAGCTGTCTAGTTTTCCCAGCACCAGTTACTGAAGAGACTGTCTTTTCTCCATTGTATATCCTTGGCTCCTTTGTCATAGATTAGTTGACCATAGGTGCATGGGTTTATCTCTGGGCTTTCTATCCTGTTCCATTGTTCTAGATTTCTGTTTTTGTGCCAGTACCGTATTGTCTTGATTACTTTAGCTTTCTAGTATAGTCTGAAGTCAGGGAGTCTGATTCCTCCAGCTCCGTTTTTTTCCCTCAAGACTGCTTTGGCTATTCGGGGTCTTTTGTGTCTCCATACAAATTTTAAGATTTTTTGTTCTAGTTCTGTAAAAAATGCCATTGGTAGTTTGATAGGGATTGCATTGAATCTGTAGATTGCTTTGGGTAGTATAGTCATTTTCACAATATTGATTCTTCCAATCCAAGAACATGGTATATCTCTCCATCTGTTGGTATCATCTTTAATTTCTTTCATCAGTGTCTTATAGTTTTCTGCATACAGGTCTTTTGTCTCCCTAGATAGGTTTATTCCTAGGTATTTTATTCTTTTTGTTGCAGTGGTAAATGGGAGTGTTTCCTTAATTCCTCTTTCACATTTTTCATCATTAGTGTATAGGAATGCAAGAGAATTCTGTGCATTAATTTTGTATCCTGCAACTTTACCAGATTCATTGATTGGCTCTAGTAGTTTTCTGGTGGCATCTTTAGGATTCTCTATGTATAGTATCATGTCACCTGCAAACAGTGACAGTTTTACTTCTTCTTTTCCAGTTTGTATTCCTTTTATTTCTTTTTCTTCTCTGATTGCCATGGCTAGGCCTTCCAAAACTATGTTGAATAATAGTGGGGAGAGTGGACATCCTTGTCTTGTTCCTGATCTTAGAGGAAATGCTTACAGTTTTTCACCATTGAGAACGATGTTGGCTGTGGGTTTGTCGTATATGGCCTTTATTATGTTGAGGTAGGTTCCTGCTGTGCCCACTTTCTGGAGAGTTTTTATCATAAATGGGTGTTATATGTTGTCCAAAGCTTTTTCTGCATCTATGGAGATGATCATGTGGTTTTTATTCTTCAATTTGTTAATATGGTGTATCACATTGATTGATTTGTGTCTATTGAAGAATCCTTGCATCCCTGGGGTAAATCCCGCTTGATCATGGTGTATGATCCTTTTAATGTGTTGTTGGATTCTATTTGCTAGTATTTTGTTGAGGATTTTTGCATCTATGTTCATCAGTGATATTGGTCTGTAATTTTCTTTTTTTGTAGTATCTTTGTCTGGTTTTGGTATCAGGATGATGGTGGCCTCATAGAATGAGTTTGGGAGTGTTCCTTCCTCTGCAGTTTTTTGGAAGAGTTTGAGAAGGATGGGTGTTAGCTCTTCTCTAAATGTTTGGTAGAATTCACCTGTGAAGCCATCTGGTCCTGGACTTTTGTTTGTTGGAAGATTTTTATCACAGTTTCAATTTCAGTGCTTGTGATTGGTCTGTTTATATTTTCTATTTCTTCCTGGTTCAGTCTTGGAAGGTTATACCTTTCTAAGAATTTGTCCATTTCTTCCAGGTTGTCCATTTTATTGGCATAGAGTTGCTTGTAGTAGTCTCTTAGGATGCTTTGTATTTCTGTGGTGTCTGTTGTAACTTCTCCTTTTTAATTTCTAATTTTATTGATTTGAGTTCTCTCCCTCTTTTTCTTGACCAGTCTAGCTAATGGTTTATCAATTTTGTTTATCTTCTCAAAGAACCAGCTTTTAGTTTTATTGATCTTTGCTATTGTTTTCTTTGTTTCTATTTCATTTATTTCTGCTCTGATCTTGATGATTTCTTTCCTTCTGCTAACTTTGGGTTTTGTTTGTTCTTCTTTCTCTAGTTCCTTTAGTTGTAACGTTAGATTGTTTGTTTTAGAGTTTCCTTGTTTCTTGAGGTAGGCTTGTATAGCTATAAACTTCCTTCTTATAACTGCTTTTGCTGCATCCCATAGGTTTTGGATCATTGTGTTTTCATTGTCATTTGTCTCTAGGTATTTTTTGATTTCCTCTTTGATTTCTTTAGTGATCTCTTGGTTATTTAGTAACATATTGTTTAGCCTCCATGTGTTTGTGTTTTTTACATTTTTTTCCCTGTAATTGATTTCTAATCTCATAGCACTGTGGTCACAAAAGATGCTTGACATGATTTCAATTTTCTTAAATTTACTGAGGCTTGATTTGTGACCCAAGATATGATCTATCCTGCAGAATGTTCCATGCGCACATGAGAAGAAAGCGTAATCTGCTGTTTTTGTATGGAATGTCCTATAAATATCAATTAAATCTATCTGTTCTATTGTGTCATTTAAAGCTTGTGTTTCCTTATTAATTTTCTGTTTGGATCATCTGTCCATTGGTGTAAGTGAGGTGTTAAAGCCCCCCACTTTTATTGTCTTACTGTCGATCTCCTCTTTTAGAGCTGTTAACAGTTGCCTTAGGCATTGAGGTGCTCCTATGTTGGGTGCATATATATTTATAATTGTTATATCTTCTCTTTGGATTGATCCCTTGATCATTATGTAGTGTCCTTCCTTGTCTCTTGTAACATTCTTTAAAGTCTGTTTTGTCTGATATGAGTATTGCTACTCCAGCTTTCTTTTGATTTCCATTTGTATGGAATATCTTTTTCCATCCCCTCACTTTCAGTCTGTATGTGTCCCTAGGTCTGAAGTGGGTCTCTTGTAGGCAGCATATACATGAGTCTTGTTTTTGTATCCATTCAGTAAGCCTGTGTCTTTTGGTTAGAGCATTTAATCCATTCACATTTAAGGTAATTATCGATATGTATGTTCCTATTACCATTTTATTAATTGTTTTGGGTTTGTTTTTGTAGGTCCTTTTCTTCTCTTGTATTTCCCACTTAGAGAAGTTCCTTTAGCATCGGTTGTAGAGCTGGTTTGGTGGTGCTGAATTCTCTTAGCTTTTGCTTGTCTGTAAAGCTTTTGATTTCTCCATTGAATCTGATTGAGATCCTTGCTGGGTAGAGTAATCTTGGTTGTAGGTTCTTCCCTTTCATCACTTTAAGTATATCATGCCACTCCCTTCTGGCTTATAGACTTTCTGCTGAGAAATCAACTGTTAACCTTATGGGAGTTCCCTTGTATGTTATTTTTCATTTTTCCCTTGCTGCTTTCAATAATTTTTCTTTGTCTTTAATTTTTGCCAATTTGATTACTATGTGTCTTGGCGTGTTTCTCCTTGGGTTTATCCTGTATGCGACTCTCTGCGCTTCCTGGACTTGGGTGGCTATTTCCTTTCCCATGTTAGGGAAGTTTTTGACTATAATCTCTTCAGATATTTTCTCGGGGCCTTTCTCTCTCTCTTATCCTTCTGGGACCCCTATAACGCGAATGTTGTTGCGTTTAATGTTGTCCCAGAGGTCTCTTAGGCTGTCTTCATTTCTTTTCATTCTTTTTTCTTCATTCTGTTCTGTGGCAGTGAATTCCACCATTCTGTCTTCCAGGCCACTTATCCGTTCTTCTGCCTCAGTTATTCTGCTATTGATTCCATCTAGTGTATTTTTCATTTTAGTTATTGTGCTGTTAATCTCTGTTTGTTTGTTCTTTAATTCTCCTAGATCTTTGTTAAACATTTCTTGCATCTTCTCAATCTTTGCCTCCATTCTTTTTCCAAGGTCCTGGATCATCTTCACTATCATTATTCTGAATTCTTTTTCTGGAAGATTGCCTATCTCTGTTTCATTTAGTTGTTTTTCTGGGGTTTTATCTTGTTCCTTCATAGCCCTCTCCCTTTTCATCTTGTCTATCTTTATGTGAATGTGGTTTTTGTTCCACTGGCTGCAAGATTGTAGTTCTTCTTGCTTCTGCTCAAGCAGGGGCTACTCTTCGTTGTGGTGTGCAGGCTTCTCATTGCGGTGGCTTCTCTTGTTGCGGAGCACAGGCTCTAGGCACGCAGGCTTCAGTAGCTGTGGTGCATGGGCTTCAGTAGTTGTGGCTCACGGGCTCTAGAGCACAGACTCAGTAGTTTTGGTGCATGGGCTTAGTTGCTCTGTGGCATGTGGGATCTTCCCAGACCAGGGTTTGAACCCGTGTCCTGTGCATTGGTAGGCAGATTCTCAACCACTGCGCCACCAGGGAAGCCCGAGCATTTTTGAAATTAAAATGTTTTGGTCAAGTTCAAGATTTATTTTTTTATTCCCTTTCAACGTCTTTATTGAACTTTTAGGCACAAATATTTTAACAAATGTAGAAGAGAAAGGTTTTGCTCAGAAGATGTTTATAGCCCAGTTGAAAGAGACAGTGTAGAATTACATGATTTCATTATAATGTTTAGTTACTGTGATAATCCGTCACGGGACCAAATGGGAGCAAGTCTGGGGGTTCAGAGAAGGCTTCATAGAGGAAGGATTGCCTGAGCTGAAGTTTGAAGGGTAAGAGGAGTTTAGCCAAGCAGAGGGACGAGATGCAGAGGGAACATGAGCAAAAGTAGAGATCCAAGGAGGTGTGAAACAGCATTGCATGGTCAGGAAGTGACCAACAGTTTGAAAATATTAGCGCATGGAACACATGGTGGGAATGGCTGGAGATGAGGAAAAGAGGGGAGATGGGGGCTGAGGCATGGAGAATGCTGTATTTAGGAGCAAGCTCCTAAATCCTTGATGCGGTGTAGTTGCAGGACCTTTAAGCTGGGGAGTGAATATCAAAGTTAGAAGGAATATTGTGCTTTAACTTTTTGGTGGTTTTGAAACTTTACCACATAACTTGTTTTTCAAACAAAATCTTACATATTAACTTAATATCAAAATCAGATCAAAGCAGAGCTGCCCAGTTGAGGTTGGGGTAGAAAACTCGGAACTTCCTAGCTTGGTCCCCCCTCACTCTTCTCCTGGCCCCTTTGTCAGCTCCTAGGGCACCGTCATAGAACCTCCATGGCTTTTCTGAGCACACTTAAAAAAAAAAACAAAAAACCTTTCAGTTTATAGACTAGAAAACTGGGACTCAGGATGTTAGAGTATCTAAACTATTGATAATTCATGGAAGAGCCCAGAATAGAACCATGTCTCTTGATTCCAAATTTAGTGGGGGTTTTTTCAGTATAACATACTATCATTGGAGAAAAATTTACTATTTCATATAACAGAAATTCCTCGCTCCTGTTATGCAGATGCAATATATGAGACAAAGAAAAATATAAATAATTGTCCAAGTTACAGTTAATTTTCTACATTTAGTACATGCTTATTAATTTTATGCAGGTTTTTTTAAAACATTTTAGATTGTTTTAGAACTGAATCCAGTTTATACAGTTCCCTTTGCCTTTTCATGCTGAGAAAGTACCAAGTTATCCCTCAACTTGAATTTGTAGGAATTAGATACAGGGAGTTTACTGTTAAGGCCTCTTGTTATTGGAATCCCTTCCCATTAAGTGTTGATAGTGCCTGGGTTTACCGACCTTGTCTAAATAGTATATCATGGCTGAAGCCTGTTCTAATGGCAAAAGCAGTGGAATAAGAGTCAGGAGACCTGGTTCTACTCCCAGTCCAGCCATTAACTGGCTGAATAACATTTGGAAAAGTCACTCAAGCTCAACTGTACAATGGGAAGATTGAACTAAATTACCTCAAAGGCCCACTGCAGCTCCTACAGTCTGTGATTCTAATTACAGCACATGTTGTGTTTTATCTTTGAGAGTGCTGACGTTTTATAGACTGCCATAAGCTGTCATTTTTGGTGGTCCTAAAGACTCAAGATAGTTGGGTACAATGAAGCAGCTGATTATGAATATCTTGAAAAAGAAGTGGGCATCTACTCATTTACTCATCAGGCAAAGGATATACGCTAATGAAATGAGTTAATTTTTTTTGCAACTATATTCCCAATCTGGGAATTTGAGTGGCTTCACTGAAATTCTAGTAATACATTCCCCATGACCTTATCAATGGACAACTCAGCCTTGGACAGCCCACATAGCAGATAGGAGGATGTTTACGAAAAGCTCTGCTTATCCCTGTGAAAATCATTGTATATAAACTCTTTCAAGGCTCAGAATTGTGGAAGTCCTTCAGAGTCCTTCTCTGAACTCCCCCTTCTGTTTTTGATTCCCCAATCTCATTTTTCTCCACGAGCCCTTCCTCAGTGTGCTATTTAAAGTCCTTTCACATCAAGCCCTACTACTTTAAGAATAAGTGTGATGTAACAAACAATGACATTATTATAGTGTAAGGACAAGAAATAGGGGGTGAGTTATAAAGCAGAACATTTTTATTTACACAGCAGTGTTTTAATAACCAGTAAAATTTTGGAAGAGAACTAGAAAAATAGTTAAAAGATAAATGGACTTATGTTTCAATGTTATGATTTTTCACATACACTAAAGTTCATTTTTACTTTCTTTTTTTAAATCCCTGAATTTCGGACAGGACCCTGGGAGAGTTGTTGGCATCCTTTGGTCAACATATTTGTCAGGGTATTTTTTTTCAATGTCCTTCTATGGTTCTATTAAGCAATAACCTCATTAGCAACACATTCTGAGTGGTATAGTGTGATAGCTTTACTACAGAGGGGTTCTGTATTTCAGTTGCCAGGATATAACACTCTTATGACAGGGGAGAAAAAGAAAACTTGCTATGAAGGGGAAGCTTAGACATTATTTACTCTAAATATCGGAGCTTTCCATTTGAAAGTTTACAGAGGCTGAAGAATTGTTGAATTTGGAGATTTCGAAATAAAAATCTCCAGCGAACTTTAAAAATGTTTCCACCTTGAAAACAAATTCTGTTCCCTCCTGTGGGCATTTGCCTTACAGAGTTTGGGATTAGCCTATAAATTATTTTCATCACAAATACCTTTCACTAAGAGACACAGTATCACCCTCTTCTGGAGTGAAACAAATAAAACATTCCGATTCAGGGCGGGGCAACTTGAGAACAGACTGTCAGTTGTGCTGAGTTACACAGAACTCAAAAAAAGGTAGACTTTTTTTTTTTTTTTTTTTAACCTCTTTATATCAAGTCTATTTTTTAGGCCACACCAGGTTGGAGCAATGCAGGCTCCACAAGGCCCAATCCAAATTAACCCTGGCAATATTCCAGAAGTGCTGGAAACTAGCAAATTTAAATCATTTTCAACTCCAAATTCTTTTTGTTCTTTTACCTTTGGCTTTATGTCATGGTATATGAGTTAAAACTATGGAAAAACATGTTGTGACTGATTTTACGCCTTTTTGGGCCCTTGGCTTGGTCTACATAGGCAGAGTGTATTATGACCAATGTCATTGTTCACAGAGGGTTATATAGGGCAAAGAGATCATTAAGTCTCAGACAACCGCAGAAACAAGGCTCTGTTGACACAGTTTAAAAGAATCCTATGCATAAATGCTCTCTGTGGTCCCTATCATGTACCTGTCACTCTCCAGCACGACAGTATGTAGGACTGTGGTGTTTTTCCCAGCTGTGGGTGCATGGGGTGGCGCACACGGATGAAGACTAAGCTATAGCTGAACTCCATACGTGAGGTCAGAGCATATGAAATTGCCATATTTGTAAGTCAAAACCAATTGAATGTCAACAGTTTCATATGGTTCAACCTAATAATTATTTTGATCTGTTTCAATTCAACTTTGTTCCCAGCATATTAGCTAATAAATTCACCTAAATTGACAAGGATTTCCAAAACAAAGCAACTCAGAAAGATGCAGAAGGTTCTCAGTTTCTTCATCTATAAAATGGGGATGGTCATGGTGCCTGCCTTGTAGGATTACTGTGAACATTAAATGTAAAGGGCTTAGGAGAATAGTGCTTGGCACATGATAAGCACTCAATAAATTTAGCCTTTATAAAGCATTGTCGTCATTATCAGCATCTTACTAATTTATCTGTTCAACAGATATTTATTGGTATTTGACTACATGGGAGGCTGAGTGTCTGGTGCTGGGACCAAATTTCTGAAGAGGCTGTATTCCCTACCCTAAGGAGCTTACAAGCATGTCTGTGGCAATTATAATGGAGTGTGGTAAATGCCTACTGTAGGGTCAGCAGGTGCTGGGGACACACGTAGGTGAATCCTATCTCTGTCGTAACGGTCAGGGAAGATTCTGAAACCCAAAGGACTAGTGGAAATTAGTCAAGGAAAACCAGAAAGATCAGTCTCATCAGCATGAGTAAAAAGTATAGAGGCCTGAGGAAGTGGAAGCATCATGTGTTCCGAGACCTGCAAGTCGTTAAATGTGGCCCGAGCAGGGAACAAAAGTTGAAGTCACTAATTCCCTCCTGCTTTGCTCTCGTTGCTCCATCCATCAGCAGGTTTCATCTGTTGCCACCGCAACAGAAACGTATATGATTTCTACCCATCTGATCAAGAGCTTATTGCCAGTTGCCAATTCGGATAGCTTGAGAGCTCTTACCAAGGGATTTTAACTATAATGTTTTTGTCCTGTACAGAAGGGGCTACGTGTATACAGGTGTTTTTATATAGCAAAGGTCCTAGGTAGGAAAAATAGACTTAAAAAAACTGACCTCTGGAATAAAAAAAGGACTTTGAAAGAAAATCTGTTCAGAATGCCACATCATAATAGCAATAGTAGTATGATTGTAGACGCTGGATCACCCATTTATCTGAATAATCAACAGGCACATTTTTTTAAAAACAAAGCCAGTTAACATTGAGCTAAACATGGCCTTTAAAAACATGCACATCAACCTGACTGATCTGGATTTTTTTCTTCTCTTGAACAGAGTAAACCAGTGAATGCAAAAGATTGCTGTAGTCGGGTCCCTTCCAGCGAGGCTGTTCCCCCAAACAGAACATCCCTTCTTTACCAAACCCATCTGTGTTCAGAGGATATGTTTTTCTTTCTGCTTTTGTCCTCTTACTGAGGTAGAACTTGCATGTGCATTATGGTACTTTATGTTTGATACTGATATTATAAGTGATGTCTTACTTTTCTATTGTATTTTCAGAATATCTATTTTAGAAAGATTAAAAAAGTAAGTAGTATGGAAGAAGCAAAACATAGACAATAAAAATGAAAAAGGTAATTTACCCATCAGTATTCCATTGAGCACCTGAATATTTAAGAAAGGGATGTATTTCTTTCAATCTAAAAAGACTGCTTACTGTTCAGCCTAAATGTTTTAGGTTAGTTTATGATATAGAAAATTGATTGAATTGAAATGTATATCTTTCTCCCATATAATAACATACCTAACTCTATACTCATAAATGCTACAGTCCCCAAGATTTCTTTATTACAGATTTTATTCTCATTCATGAGTTCCATGTTAAACTGTTAAATTAACGGAATCGTCACCTTAGCCTTAAATTAGCATAGCACATCATTAGGGAAAGCAATGCTATACATTTAATTGCTGTTTTTAAAAGTTAAATCATGTTGTCATGCCCTGCATTTGTGTTCATATGTTACCGTGTTTAATTTACAAGGAGTTTGTTTAATTTACAACAAGCTTCTGGGCTGCTTCCTGTTGTTCGCTAGCTCCCTCCAAGTGCCGCTATTTGGTAATAACTGTGGCTATTGCTACGTGAATATTTGAAATATAGTGAAAACTCAAGTGATATAGGATAAGAGGACACATGTTAGAGAATTAGAAAAATAGAAAAACAGTGCAGCATGAAATGTTAAACCACATTTTAGGGCACTTTTACTCTGTTTCCATAAATGCATGCGGGAATTGTGTTGCAAATACTTGAAACTGTTTGTTTTCATTTTTGGCCTGATTTTCTAGCATTGAAGAAACCATGTCTAATGATCTTGAGTGTTCTTAAAGAAAAAGAAATTATATTTTACATAATGGTTTGCATGTGTGAGTTCCCTCTGGCAGCAGCACTATAATTAGGGTGTCGTCTCTCCGAGGAGAGACTCTCTGTCTTAAAGATGCCATGGCCACATCTGACTGCCGGAGCTGAGTGCAGAACATCATGATTTTGTTAAAAGATAAACACCGTCTCTTTTCGCTTATTCATTCCTTCTCCTTCCTGCTTCTTTGGCTCAAGCCGAAGAAGCAAAGGACAGCTGAGTACAAACCGTTTTCTTCCTTCCTCATTCAGCAAACCATGGAGAAAGATCTTGGCTTCTTGACATTAATAACTTTGCTTCAACTCTACTTGGAACTATTTGGGCAGCTTTTCAAAAATGAAAAAGGTACAATAAAAGAGGACTGAACTTCCTGTTTTACTCCTAAAGTAGCAGATTCAGCGAAGTCTCACTGTCTTAAGGGAATGACCATATTCTTCCCTGGGGACCCACGATTGTAGAATACTATTTCCTTGCACAACTTTCATTGAAACTATTAAAAGGCAATCAGCTTGAGTAGGCCTAGTGGCAGACAGTAGGAAGCTTTTCAGTCTTGTTATTAAATAAGTGTAACGGTCATATAAATGTTTGACTGCCTTTTAGACAGTCAGAAATGTCCCTGCTCAGAGGAAGGAGGGGGAAACCTAAAGGCTGTTCTTGAACCTAAATAGAAAAAAAAATGCCAACACTTATATAAGGGGTGTATATAATGTATGAATATATTTGACATCTATCTGCCTTATATACACATGCTCACAAAATCATACACACACCATCTCTGTCTTAGTGACCATTGCTGTATATTAATTTTTGATTCCCTGCAGTATTTGAGAAACTGGAAATGTCCAAGGGTCAAATACAGCACATTTCAGGTCAATACCTGTGGCTGCACAGTAGGAGGAATGGCAAGATGTGAAGAAACCATTCTATGACTAAAAATGACAGTTTCATTAGGAGAGCAAAATAAGAAAAAGCGTGCCTCCTGATTCTGTTTTGCATTAGTTTGCATTTGTTTCTGAGCGCCCTAGAGACAGGATGTCTGCTACCCCTTATCTGTTACAGTGTGGGCCATCAAGCCCGGGAGATGAAGAACTGCCGTCTCAGTAGAAGCATCCGCCAGTCAAAACTGGCCAACCCAAGAGAGGGGGCTCAAGCCCATCAGCAGCTCCCTCCTCCACGGTAGAGAGGTCCAGGTGGAGGCGGGCAGAGCTCAGCGTGCAGCGTCCTGTGACCCTCTCAGGAAAGCGCAACATGTTTAGATGCAATTCCGTGTGATGGAAAGAGCCTAAGCTCTGAAATCAGAAAACATGAGTTCCTCCTTCAGGCCTGACTGTCCTGTGATAACCCAAGAACTGCAAGTTGCAGAACAGAGCGGAAAAGAACGAACTCTACGGTTGTTTTCATTCTAACATGTACCTCATCGGGAATACATTCTGTGCTTCCTCCTTTTCATTTTTATCTTTCAGATAAGGAAATACTGTTTTTATCTCTGGGGGGTTTCTTGAAACTTAAGGAATACAGCTAATCCTGTTTCATAAGCTAGATCTTCAGGTATTTGAAGACAGCTATCCTGTTCCCAGATTCTGTTCGAAAATCTTTAGAAGATAAAAGAATTATCTAAATGGTAAATGAGTTTCTTTTTATCTTTTCTATGAATAATATTTTTAAATCACCCTTTAGATATATTTTAAATGCTTGCACTTTTGCTTTAGTGTGTTTTTGGTCATGAGCAGAGACAGGAACAGGGCGCAGAGAGAGGCTGGCAAAAGCAGGTTGGAGCTGGGTCTACAGAGGCATAAAGAGAAGAAAGGGGGCTCTGGCTGGGGGTGCGTAGCATATGGGGACAGGGGAGGAACCTCTGCAGAGGGAAGCTGTTCAGTGGTGTCGACCCCACTACGCAGTCCCACCACGTAGGAACTAGGTTCAACCAAGGAGCAGAATGGCTCACAGTATCTACTGTTTGGTATTCGTTTTTCCTGATTGATTGCTTCTTTTCAAAGTAGATGATACAGGGTCACTGACTGCTGTGAAGAGAGTGTCCCATAGGCCAGAAGAAAAGCAGGGAGACGAGTTCAGAGGTTATTGTAAGAGTCCACAGAGAGTTGTTGGTACAGTGTATTTTGCTTTGGGAAAGTTGATTTCAGCCAGTTATTTTTTTGCCTGTTACTGTCATTTCTGCATTCACTTTTATTCCCCTACTTGGGGCCACCTCTGTCTTTACTTTTGTAATTTGCCCTGCGTGCATTTCCCAGCCCCAGGCATTGTGTAACTATTCATTTGTTGAAATGACCACATGCCATGCCAGTGATGTCTGTGCCTGGTTCATTCTTCTATCTCTAGTGCACAGCCCAAGGTTAGGGATAGATTCAACACTCAGCATGCGTTTATTACATGCGTGCATTCAGTGAGTGCGTGTTGCTGTGATGATTTTAGAGCTTCCTGAGGGTATCAGTGATTCAAGGCCAGTATGAAATACAGCTTGAGAACATGGGCTCTGGAGCAACCGCCTAGGTTCACATCATGGCTCCACCACTTAGTGGCTATGGGACCTTGGGCACGTTATATAGCCTTCCTAATAGCACCCACCTCATAGAGTTGTTGCCAGAATTACGTGTGTTAATATGACTAAAGTACTTAGGACAGTGCCTGGCACAAAGGAGACACAGTATATTAGCCTTTATAATTATCATAAGGAAACAAAAGCTTATTTCTCTTTTATCTCCAGAAGAGCAAGGCAGCCACTAGGTGAAATACTTCTACAGCCACTAGGACATTGTTTAGAAATGTTTAAGATATCAATTTAAACCTTTCTGTTTAGAATAGTTTTGAACTGGGTCGTGGAATGGAAGCTCCCTGAGACAAAGGGTGAAACTCCATTGTTGGGCAGTGAGATGATGCTCCAGCAGCCCTTCCCTCTGCCTCTCGTAAGGTCAGCTCGCAAAGAAAAATACTTACGACGCAGCATTCACTTTACGCAAATTAACTACGAGTTTTGTGGGGGAACAGGACTATTTGTGTGCTGATAGTCTTTCTGTTTAATGAAACACTAAAAGGTAAAAAATAGAGAGAATTTATCATAACCGTTCTTCTATGAAAATAATCTCCAAATTAGAAGAATAGGTAAACATAGCATAACTTTTAAAATGTTTTCATTCTGTTCTGATGTTCATGAATACTGTTTATTGTGGAGTGGTTGGAAGGGGGCATAGTGAGAGGAAGAGGCATAAGAGAAGAGAGGGTTCCTTCTCCACTCTGTTTTTCAAAAGATTCAGTCCTTCAGTAGCCTTACAATCAGAAGCTTAAGTAAAAATGCAACATTGAAGCCTTGCTAAAACTCGACCTCTAAAGCTGTTTTAAGGTGGGTGCCATATTATAGGCTCCATGGTGTAGCTTTCAGGATAGTTAATAAGCTGACCAAAGTCTAAGCATGTCACAGCCAAGCATAGTACATAATTAGGGGAAAAACAGAAGAGTGGAATTAGTTGAAAGGTGAAAGAAAGCAAAATGGAAAAAGTGACTGTAGTGGGGAGTTTGTCTAGTGTCACCAATAATTACTTTTCCTCAAGTGCCCATTTTCCTATTCTGGATTAACGACTTCTAAATAGTTGATTCTGAGCCTCTTCCTTCCTCACTAGAATACAATAAAAATTAGAAGCAAAGGTCTTTTGAGTTTCCCTAGGCTGGAAAATAGGAGATATGGTATCATTACCATGAATTGGTCTTCAGATGTCAGAGGATGATGGATTTTCCATTTCCTTTGGCATCCAAATTTATAGGAAATGCCTGTGGGCCCCTCTTCTTTAAACAAGGAGTCAATCTTCATCCCTTTGGCAGGTTAAGTTCCTGGAAAAGACCTGACAAGTCAAAATGGTATGAGTCAATCTTAAATTTTCCCATAGAAAATGTTCAGTAGGAGTTTATACTCTTCACCAAGGGCTTGATGCCCAGCTTTTTATAGAAATAGCTCCAGACACCAAGATTTCATCAACTAAATCAATTAAAGAAGGGGCTCTGGTGTTTTAAAACTTAAGACTTTTATGTATTTTTACTATAAGGTCATAGTAGACCATATGGAATCTTTTAAAAAATTATTTCTATCACATTTTTATTTTAAGGAACTAGAAGGCGACAATATGTCTACCTTAGTATGGAAATTTAAAAGGCTGTTTGGAGAATATTTTGACAAGTTTCTTCAAGGAGATGTAGGGCCACTCAATGATGGCTCTTTGATAAAGAAATCACACTCTTCTCATTGCTAATTCCATTATAACCAGCACAAGTTTTAGAAAACGAGTGCTTTGGTAGAGGAGTTTGAGGTCCAATTCATTTCCTCATAATTGCCTTATAAGTCTATCTCTACTGCCAGCCGTAACTGCTGCGGATACTAACACAGGCCTGCTCATTGCCCTGAGTCACATCTGTGTCCCTCCAAGACTTCCTGTTTACCAATGAAAGAGAATCTCTTGTATCCCCACGTTCCACTCATCCCAGCCAGTTTGGGAAACTCTCTTTATTCCTTAGATATTAGTGTGGCTTTATCCTACTCTTGTATGTAGGTAAATTTTATATATAAATTCTTCAAAAAAATATATCTATTGGTAAAAAGCCTCATGGAAAGATGTCATTCAGAATGATTGGAACCATTCCAATGAGGAGAGCTAACAGCTATTCCCTTCCTATGGTCTCTGCACATGGACAAGTCTTCACGTCTTGATGCTCATATCTAGAATTCCATCCCATAACCAACATTCGGGGTTCATTTTATATCACCTGCCAGTGGTCACAGACTCCTCATTAAATCTTGATCTCCCGAAAAGGGGAAGACTTATTCTATGGGTGTGATCCCTTCATTAGCAAATCTTGAACATAATCTGAATCTGTACCTCTAGATGAGTCAGTAGCTAATTATGAATATGTGATTATTCAAGAGGTAACTGAAAACCATAAGTGGTGACTCCACAGCACCTGTACATGTGTTGTATATACACACAAATACAGATGCATTTAGGTAGATAGATGGATAGTATATTAAACCAGTAACAAAATAAGCCCAGCTTCCCCAGCCTCTGACAAAGAACAAGATAATTGAAAAAAGAGAGTTCAGTATTTCAGTCATAAATTTCCAAGACTCATTTCTATTTGAGAATGTTTTTGTCTTATTAACCACAGAGAACAGTTGGAGCGAGTGGGTTATTTTCTTTCGATTGCTTCTCCAGCACTGACCCTGGCGGGACAGATTTGATGATCTAATAGGTCATTTCCACCCCTAATATCTATAATTTTGGCTACTCTGTGGTAGCTTCTTATTGCTTTAAATAAGCCATCTTAATTCAAAAAACATACATCTGGATTTGACCTGCCTAATATATGTCAAGAAGTGTGTGTCCCACCAAAGCCCCACCAGGAACTCTCTGAGAGACTAAAGAAGCTGAAAAGAAGCAAGAAAAATGAGCAGGGAGAAGTGGGGAGACTGTGAGTCAAACAATTTTCTGTTTATTTTATTTTTCAAGAATGAGATCGACCCTTAGGCCTCTTTAAATCTTTTTTTGTTCTGTTAAAATCTAATCTAAACATTCATACATCTTATTTTAGTAATTTTTAAAAACAGTTGATTCATTTTCTTAGAAGTTGTCCTATCATAAACTAGCATTTTGATTCTCAGATCATCTCTGGCCAATTCTTGGCCTTATATCCACTTTGCAACTTCTCAGATTGAAATGCCTGAAGAGGAAGTGGCATCTGTGCCTGGCTCCAAATGTCAGCCAGTTGTGGTCCTCTGGCCAGGTATGTTGGGAGCTTTATCACAAATACATAATAACTATCCTCTCCCCAGCTAAATACATCACCAACACTATGAATTAGCTTTTATGAATGTATGAATACGCAGCCTCTATAGTTGTACTTCAGGTCATAGATCTGGTTGACCGGCTGGAATAGCTATCCTTTATTCTTCCTGCACAGTGATTTTCATTTAATATGTAGTTTTTTATAAGCTGTTGTCAGTTAATATTTTCTTCTGCACACATTTAGTTACTTCCTGTAGAGAACCATGTCTGTGTGTCTTATTGTCCATTAGTCTGCCTCTGTCTTCCTGCAAGACTAATCCAGCCTCAGTGCTGAATTACTTTTTCTGACCCTTTCTCCAGATCATTAGCGTTATAGGCAGATCAAACCAAGATGAAAATTGGGATTCATTTGGAGTGCTTATCTCTACAGATGTTCTCTATAGAAAGGTCATATCCATTGCCAGATGTAAGTAGGATTTTGCACATTTATTCACCCAACAAATATTTGTTGACCACATACTATATTCCAGGAACCTCATTAAATTACATTAAACTGATTCCATATATGGCACCCAGTGCTTCAGCTGTCACCTATCCTCTAATATCCCATTTGAAATGAAATGAGGCACAAGATAACAAAGTCACCTCTCACTCACCTCTATTCTCCTTCAGAGGAAGGTCGGGTGGAACGAAATCACGGAATTTGTGCTGGGTTGGGAGTTAAATGTCCTGCCTTCAAGTCCTGCCTGTGTGTGTGCCCTAGTCCTTCCTGAACTCTGAGATTTAGACAAGTCATTTAATTTCCCTGAGCCAGTTTTCTGATGTAAAATGGGCAGAATAATCCCGGCTGCTTTCCAGAATTATGGTGAGGTGCACATGAGCTAATGCTTATAGAAGGACCTTGTCAACCATAAACCATTGTGCAAACATGCACATAAAACTTTGGTGCCAGCTAAGACTAAATGATGAAGATAAATCAAGGAAAATGTCTCAAAAGCAAGCAGTTTGGACTTCTTTAATATCTAATGGAAAAAGTTCTCTTATAAGCTAACCGACAGGAAAACCCTGATGAGAAGAGGCCAGTTGCAGATATTCACACAACAGTGTACACGGAATACAACTGTAATATTATTTGTGTTTAATCACAAGGAATTCAGGCAGCAGGGAATTAAAACTCAGAATGAACCTGAAAGACAAAAGAGGGTTTAATTGTTTTTCCCCTCTGTCAGTGGTTCTCTACCCTGACTGAATGTTGGAATTGATGCCCTGGCCCCACTTCCAGAAATCCATGATCTGGGGGTGCCGTCTGGGCCTTAGGATTTTGTAAGATTCCAAGATGGTTCTAATGTAGAGTCAGCTGGTAGTGAGAAAAATCACTGTGCTAGAGAGATTTAAAAAAAAAAAAAAAAAAAAACTCAAAGTCTAGTTATAAAGATGAAATTTATGGACACTAAGAGATAACTGTCAGCAGTAGAAGAATATATGTGTCTAATGACTGTAGAGAAAATTGCTGGGACCCATAGGCCTCCAACAGTAGTCTTACAGGAGCTTAGCTGACATCTCACCAGCTGGAAATAAGGGCAGGAGAAGAAAAGACAGAGGGGGTTATAAAAATCTTCTCAGAATTGTTCAAGTTTCCATTTGAAAAATGAGTTTCCAGCCAGTAATATGATAGCTATAGAGTAAGTCAAGTGGCAATAGGTATACGTAAACATGAGCATTAAGTGTTCTTTTCACAATTCTTGTTTCCTCTAGTAAATATTTATGTAACGGCTAATCTGAGTTGTTATAACTAATCATGGCCGGTTCCCTTTAATGCGCAGACACTTTGATTGTGACCAGACTTGTAGTCTCAGGTCATTTACAGAAATGCCAAAAAAAAAAATCTTTCCGCAAGAAAGACAGTGGCATTTTATGCTTAGCAAAATAACTGTATCAGCATTTGGAAAAGTATATAGTAGTTAGCACAGTCCCAAAATAAAATGCAAGAAACAAAGCATTAGCCTTTCATTGTGGTGCACGCAGTCCAGTTCCCAGAGCATTGTCCTGATTTATGCCCAAGGGTTCAATCTGATCCTTAAGGTCAGTTACCAGGAAAAAGTTACATTTATGTGTTTTCAAGTTCTGTTTTTAAACACAGAAAAAGCCAATAAAGTCAAATTGTAATGCTTAAAACTCCATTCCTTTAAAAAATATTTTCAATTGGGAAAAGACAAAAATATTCGGAAGGGCCAGGCTTCCCATGTTCTCTGCAAAGACCCTTCTCAGTTTCCCTGTAGTATATACACGCCTGTCTCCATCTTACCTCCTTTC
The DNA here is from genome assembly GCF_009873245.2 of Balaenoptera musculus. NCBI lineage: Eukaryota > Metazoa > Chordata > Mammalia > Artiodactyla > Balaenopteridae > Balaenoptera > Balaenoptera musculus. The sequence goes on from NC_045795.1 coordinate 30,842,545, forward strand.
CCCAGTTTTCCCGAATTCTAAAAGCTCTCTTTGTTTCTTTTGCTGTCTGCTCCACGTGGTTTATTGTTGGGCTCTGAAGTTCCTCCCTAAGGCTTTTTGGTGTCTGTACTACTCCGGAGCCTCTTGTCACTGTCATCTGTGGTTCACTTGTTGGGATATTTGGAAGTCTAGCTCTGGAAGAGATCAGAGAACCCAACTGCTTGTATTTTTAACTAGCCTTTTGCATTAAGTTGAGGAAAAGCTCATGATTGTCAAGTCAAAAATTATAGTGCAGAAAGGAGCAAAGTTAGAGAGCAAATTGGTGAAAAGCACCAAGGGTCAGAGATGGTCCAAAACAATTTTTCAAAGCCTGCTGCTTCATACACTTTCTATCAAAGGACAGTTCTCCAGAATTAGATTTCAGGCACTCTACCAAGCAGTATCATTTCAGGGCTTTTTACTGATTGCTAATAATTTCCACTGATAGGGTGTGAATGGATGGCTTAGATCTGCTACATGTGAGTCCCTGGAGATGCTTTTTATGCCTCATCTGTTTCCTCCACATGGTGCCTCAGCCAGTGCCTGATAGGTAGTAGGCATTTAACAAAGTAATTGTAGCCACATATTTTTTCTATTCAACTAGACCTTTCTAATGAAAACATAGAATGCTGCCTTGGAAATTTACTAAGTGTTGTCTTTCATTTCCTAACACTGTTCAAGTCTAAATATTCTTCCTGCCTGTGATGTAGATATCCTGACCATCCCCAGTAAAGCATATTTATTTGTTTTTTGTTGTTATTGTTTTACTGAAATATAATTTACATACAATAAAAGTCACTCTTTAAAAGTATATAGTTTGATGTGTTTTGACAACTGTATATGGTCATATAACCACCATCACAATTAAGATACAAAGAATTTTCATTGCTGGAAAAAAAAAAAAAATCTTCATGCCCCTTTAAAATCAGTCTTCTCCCCTCCCATCCCTAGCCTTGTCAACTACTGATCTGTTTTCTGACCCTATAGTTTTGCCTTTAGAATGTCGTATAAATATGGAATCATACATTTGTACCCATTTGAGTCTGACTTCTTTCATTTAGCATAATGCATTCAAAACCCATCCATTCTTTACCTATGTATTAATAGACATTTTGAGTTATTTCCAGTTTGAGGCAATTATGAATAAAGTTTACATTAAAATATGTAAACATTCACATATAAGTCTTTATGTGGGCATGTTTTCATTTCTCTTGAATCTGTAAGTTTTGAAGAAGTCCAAGTTGTCAGTTTTTCTCTTTGTGTATAAGTATTAGCTGAGAAATCTTTGCTTATCATAAGGTCACTAAGATTTTCCCCTTTGTTCTTCTAGAAATTTTATAGTTTCTAATGTTTGGGTCTGTGATTCATTTCTAGTTAATACAGTTGACCTTTGAACAATAGGGTTTTGAACTGTGTGGGTCCATTTATATGCAGTTTTTTCAATAAATATACAGTTGGCCCTCTGTATTTTCCAGTTTCGCATCTGAGGACTCAACACACCAAAGATCGAAATTTCCATCTGAGGTTGGTTGAATCCACTGATGTGGAACCCGTGGATACAAAGGGTCAACTATGGAACTTGGGTGTCCTCGGATTTTGGTATACTCAGGGGCTCCTGGTACAATCCCCAACAAATACCAAGGAATGACTATTTGTATAGGGTGTGAGGTAAGGATCAACGGTTTGTCGGGGGGGGCTGCATATGGATGTTCAGTTGTTTGAGTTTTATCTTTTGAAAAGATTATTCTTTCCTCCACTGAATTATCTTAGCACCTTTGTTGAAAATAAGTGCACCATATACATGTGGCTCTGACACTCTTGCATCTGTTCCATCTACATCTTTATGTGTATGCTGTTACTACGCTGACTTGATTACTTTAGCTTTCTACTAAGTTTTGAGATCAGGTAGTGTATGTCCTCCAACTTCATTCTTTTTCAGGGTTTTTTGACTGTTTAAAGTCCTTTGCCTTTTCATTTAGAATCAGCTTGTCACTTTCTACAGAAAAGCCTGGTGGGATTTAGAAAGGAATTGCACTGAATCTATAGATAAGTTTGTGGAGAATATCTTAGCAATACTGCTTTGTGATCCACGAACATGGTATAACTCTTCATTTATTTAGATCTTTTTAAATTTTTCTTATTAACATTTGGTAATTTTCATTGTACAGGTCTTGGATGTATTTTGTTAAAATTTTCGCTAAGTATATCATGTTTTTTCATGCTTTTGTAATTTCTTAATTTCATTTTCTACTTGTTCATAGCTAGAATACGTAAATAAAATTGATTTTTACATTGACCTCATATTCTGAAACCTTGCTAAACTCATTAGTTCTACTATCTATTTTTTAGGTTCTTTGTTGTTTTCTGTGTAGACAATTGTGTTGTCTGTAAATAGAGGCAGTTTTATTGCAGTGTTTCTAATTTGTTTATTTCTGTTTTCTTGACTTATTTCACTGGTATTGATGGTGAATAGGAATGGTGAGAGTAGATACCTTGCTTTATTTCTGATCTTATGGGGAATGTGTTCAAATTTTCACAATTAAAATTGATGTTAGCTGTGGATTTTTCATAGATGTTCTTTATCAGATTAAGAAACACTGTTGTTTTTAGTCTGTCTTTTTCTGTGTATGTGTGTATGCCTCATTTGGAATTTCTAAGTCTTTTTTATGTATGTCATTAGGGTACTAATGCAAAACAGCTTGTAATTCTACCACCAAGGAGTCTTTTGTTATCATGCCAAAGTGTATCTGTCCTGAAACTAGACTTTTAGTTGTTAATATTTCTAAAACGTCTGTCAGTATTGGATACTTTCTTATCTAATCCATCTTGTTATCTAGGTGGCCACAGTGTGCCCAGGTAACAATATCCTTCCACATAGCAATATGTTTCTTTTCAAAAGTTAGTGGACTTGAGTCTTTTTCATTGAGCAATGTCTCTTTGTTCCCACCAAAAGCAAGTGACATCATTGAACATTTGAAATGATTCATTCTGATGTCAGCATTTATTCACAGCCACTACCATAACCTTTGCTGCTATATGGTAATATGATACATGGTCCCCTCGTATCTTACAGGAAACTGGATAAGCAAGCCTGTCTGTTACCACACAGTAATCATATCTCCTTGTGTGAAAGCACTGACCATCAAACTGCTCTTATTATATCACTATCATTTAAAAAATTCTTTTCTTATCTTTGTATATCTTCTTATATATATTTTTAATATATAGATATATATATATGATTTTAAAATAGGTATATGAAAGCATGGGAAGCCTTTGAATGATTTATGGCTGGTAATATCTCTCTCTCTTTCTAGTCATTTCCTAATATTGAAATAATCCCAATTGGGCAGCACTGAGCAGCCTCATGATCTCGTGTTCTCACAGATTTCTTTTTTTTTTTTTTTTTAACATCTTTATTGGAGTATAATTGCTTTACAATGTGTGTTAGTTTCTGCTTTATAACAAAGTGAATCAGTTATACATATACATATGTTCCCATATCTCTTCCCTCCTGCATCTCCCTCCCTCCCACCCTCCCTATCCCACCCCTCTAGGTGGTCACAAAGCACCGAGCTGATCTCCCTGTGCTATGCGGCTGCTTCCCACAGATTTCTTATTAAACTGATTCCAGTTACCCATTTCTCTATAGGAAGCAGAACTTCCACATTTATTTCTAAACCCAAGGTACTTTAGATAGGACTTCAACTATCCATGCCCTAGCATTCTCAACAGTTACTAAAACCCCCAGTGTCTCCTATTGAAAGAGTTTGTATTAGTTGCTGTGGATCAGTGAGCTCTCTATGAGACCTCAAAATTAAAGAAGTGGCAGGACATGCATAATGTATGATGTACTTTGAGATCCTCGTAAAAGTGATATTTGTAGGCTGGTCTATCTGAGTCAGAGTTGCAAATAAGTGCCCCAGATATACACCATCTCTTCCTCCCAGATGACTTGACAGTGGAGATGAGATCAGGGCACATTTTCCTTCTTGGCATGTTGATGTTCCCATGCTGTGTGACACTGGTTGCTTTAAAGGACTTTGTGAGGGAAAGATATCACTAAAAATCTAACCTTCTCTGGGGAAAGATATGTTAACTGCTTGAATTGTATTGAGAGATTTTTTTCATTAAAAATTATTTGGAAGGTGGTTTCTTTCTCATTTGCAAATATGTTACTAGAGAGCTCACACTCAGCGCTTGCCAATGAGCATTAGAACAAACTCCTGAAAAACAGCCAGGTTTTTTTTTGTTTTTGTTTTTTTTTATTTGAACCTATGACTCTGTCACTCACATGGGACTGAGCCAGGCTGTAACCAACCTTCTAGAAAAGGTTGTGTTTCATAGTTTATTTGCACGTGAGTGCATGTGCATACACACACAGGCATACACGTATACATCTAAGTGACTTCCCCCCTCTCCTTTCCCCCTGACCCAGAACAGGAGCCTAGTAAGAAGAGCCATGATTGGATCACTGCTTCAAATCCCCAGAGCCTACCAGGTGCCTTTCACGCAGGATATACACAAGAAAATGCTGAAAGGAAGATATTTTCAGCATTACCATTGTCATACCAAGGTTTCCCTTTCAAATATGATTTCTCTTATGCCCCACACACACTGCTGCTATGATTCATAGGCCATCTGCGCTTTGGAGTCTGCACGGCTTCCCTCCCTTACTTCATTCGGGCCTCTGAATGTCACCTTATCAAAGAGGCAACACTCCCACCCCATCTCTGTCTGTCCCCTCCCCCTACCTTATTTGTTTTCATAGCACTTATCACCACTGTCATAGTATGTATGTATGTATGTATGTATTTATTTATTTATTGACTGTCTTACCTACTAGTAAGTCAGATTTAGTGTATTCATGACGTGCCCCCCAGCACTTAGAACACTACATGACATGTCGCAGGCACTCAGTAAATACATGTAAATGAATAAATAAACAAATGTAAGCTGGGGGGGCCATTTTCAAACCTGTGAACCTGAGTTCCCCAAGAGCCTTATAGTTAGAATGGGACATCCCCAGACCCAAAGACACATAAGTGCTGTCTATAAAGAGGATAACTGATATGTCTTGATGTGTTTTCAACCGTGTGTAGGTACTGTTGTGATTAATAACATTCATCTAAACCCATCATTGCAGGATTTTGATCATTTACCTATTTTCTCAGTCAGTGGCTACCAGAAATACAACTCCCATATGTGTTTTAAATTTTTTTAAATATTTCCCCATACACAAATTTTTTCACCATAATGTATGTGTTTAATATTCTCTTATACGTTATAAAGATGGGAATTACTGATCCTAGGCTTCACTAGGTCAAAAATAAAGTAACTTGATCTTAGTTATTAGGTTAGCCTTAAAGCAGAGGACTATGGCGCAATAGCCATTATCAGGAACTTAGCTTTAAAAATATCTCAGACTTCTTCCTTTAAAGGCCAATACCTTGATATTCTCTTTTCTTATACTTTTACACAGTGTTTGAGATGAAAATGCCACAGTTTTGAAGATACCACTTTAAGTTCTTTCCCCCCTAGATTTATCATTTAGGAAAGACTTGCTTAAAAATACATTTTGTTTCAAGTGGCCATGGCACCCCTTTACCTGCTGTGAAAGCCAAAGGTAAAAGTCTGGCCAAGTGGAAGCAGAGCTGATCTCATTTGACCCTCTCAGCCCAGAAAAGTAGTGGTTTGTTTTTTTTTTCTTGCAAAAGCAGCTGTTTCTACTTCTTAGACTGAAAGGATTTCAGCAATGGCCTTAGTTTCCAGACTATTTGTTTAAAACCATACTGATCTATAAAAGAAAATAGTGAATGTACATGAGTTACCTTAGTTTTTTAAGACTGCTGTATAACAAAGTACTACAAACTGGGTGGCTTGAAACAACAGAAATTTATCATCTCAGAGCTCTAGAGGCTAGAAGTCCGAAATCAAGGTGTCAGCAGGGCTGGTTCCTTCTGAGGGCTCTGAGGGAGAATCTGTTCTGGGCCCCTCCTAGCTTTTGGTGATGACCAGTAATTCTTGGTGTTTTTTGGTTTGTAGATGCACCTCTCCAATCTCTGCTTCTGTCTTCACATGGTGTCCTCTCTGTGTGTCTATCTCTTCTTTAAAGGTCACCATATTGGATTAAGGAACACCTTAATGATCTCTTCTTAACCTGATTACATCTGCAAAGACCCTATTTCAAGTAAGGTCACAGTCACTGCTGCTGGGAGTTAGGACTTCAACTTTTCTTTTTAGAGATGCAACCTAACCAGTAACACCTTCTCCTTACCATTATATCAAGATAGTAATTGTAAACAAAATTAGTCTCAGCATAAAAGCCATAGAAATGGCTTTGCTGATTTTATTATGGTGAAACAAATAATGAGAAGGAGAAGGAGAAGAAATTTAACATGGAACATTAAAATGAGGGGTAAACAAATTTACCATCATTACCTCTCCATTGTTAATAAGAATTTTCAAAATGACTGAAAAAAATATCAGTACAACCTAACTCTAGAACAATGCAATCATGGAATACCTTCCCTCCACCTGCTCATTTATAGTCGAGAATGGTCTTTGATATTGATATCCTCTCATCACACCTTTCTGCCTCAGCACAGAGCGCACTCAGGTGGCCTTAGGAGCTGAGTCCAGATTGGAGGTTTTAGGAGCTGGTCACTCAGCCTACTCAAGGAACCAGCTCTCCCAAGTTCCCTCTGCCCTTGAATGCCAGGACCCTGCCATTTCTTGCCATACCCTGCCTGGATGGCCCATCCATGCTCTGGGGCAAGGCCACTGATTCCCAACTATTCGTAGTATTAGGACTTCACATAAATATATTTTATGGATACCTACCTCCTTCCCCATAATAGCAGTTATACAACCCTTTATTTAGGAAAATTTACTCTGCCTTTTGTTTTATTAATCACAAATATAAAGTAGTATATGTTTGAGAAGTTAAAATTCTCAATTTATGAAATAAATCATTTTGCAAATACAAGTGTCCACCTATATTGGTTTTCTTTACATGAGGACTACCCAAGTTTAAATAGGCTTTTTCTTATTTACCAAATATTTATTGAGCATCCAAATGTAAGGCATTATGGGATCTATAATAATGGCCAAAATAGAGCTTGAAAGGTAGAAGTTATTAATTAATTAATATATTGAATTATATTAACATTTTCAAGTAGAAATGTGTATTATTAGAGAATTATAATCAAAGTGCTTCCAGAGTTGAGAATATGCATTTCAGTGAATATGCATTTGTTTAAAAAATTCTCCAAGCATATGATTTGATTATATATCATTAAAACTATAACTGAGATAATAATACATACTATATACAAATCCAAACACCCTACCCTTATACAGGGCTTCGCATTTTACCGAATACTTTCATGTGCATTATCATAGCCAAAACTTCCAAATCTCTCTTCTCCAAAGTTAGATTGCAACATCATATTTTAAGGCATTACAACCTTACTTGACTTTTTTTCATTATAAGTTTGACTCTTTAATATCACCATATAATTATGTTTACATGAAGAATTGGAAAGAAGGCATAGAGTCTCCATATGTTCATTTCAGCCTGGGTGGCTAAATGGCTTATAACAGTCAATGCATGAAAATGGTCTAGATTGAATAAATTAGCAAAATCACAAAAGGAAACCACTGTAGGAAATAGTTTTACACATGTAATTGCTCAAATCCTCTAGTGAATGTGTCAATCTGTACTAACTAAATAAATTTGTTTATAGACATGTTCTGTATTAGCTTCCACTCTTTCACAGCCCTTTGCCAAACAAAATCCCACTAGAAGTAGGATGTTCACACCCGAGTAGGAGTTTCTTGGATAAATATTTTTACTATATTGAGACCAAAACCACTTCTACAAATTTCAGACTTTGATTGAAATACTATATTTCTTTAGCTTTTTTTTCCCTTCCATCTTTTCTCCTGGCAGCTATTCATGCATTAGCTTACCTCCCCTCACCTCCCACGGCTGTGGTGTACAAGAAGAGGCGGACTGCATGCACAGGGGGCCAGTGGACCCTGGAAATGACTGGACCTGCCCATTCAATCGCTCCTACCACCACATGGACTAGACAGACAGAGAGAGACTCGTGTACAAAAGAGCTTTCCCTTCCCTTTCCTAAAACCTGGTTGAAATGATTCATTGAATTAATTTCAAAGTAAAGATTACACACCCTGAGGCTGTGCTTTATAGAATGCCTGCTTACATTCCATTTGAGTTCTCCATGAATAGAATATATAAAGGTAGAATTCACGCAGCCCTTCCTAAAGAAATCAGGGTAAGAGTTCTTGAAATATAACAGCCACATTCTTTCGGAAGGATGTCTCTGATCTCAACTTTCACCAAGAAGAATCTCAACTGATTTCTTAGTTCCCTGGTCCATGATTGGTGCTGAATTTTTCATAGGCCTTTTGAAGATCTATTTTTTAATTTTTCTGGTGGCTAATAAAATATTTCAAAAGAAAGTATTTTTAATAGTAATAACTCTGTTAAAAGTGAAATTAAGAACATTGCTTTTTAACGTGTTAAGTCTAAACCTTCTCAATGTTTTTGAGAGACAGAATAACCAGTAAACAGTAGACTTAAACAACAGTGGAATAGGGGTGATCTGAGCCAGTGCAGTATCCTAGTTACCATGACCCTAATAGCCCACCTTTTAGGGTTAATTAGCATAATGCCCAATAACATGAGCACTGTCACTGCTGTAGAAATAATATATCTGACGTGGAATGATTTCATACTTCAGGAGATTTAGTCATTTAATATGATAGCTCTGTTCAAATTAATCTTTCACACTGGAGAACACACTTTGGTTATTTACGATACTTGCAGGTAAATATTTTAAATGGCTAAGGCAGATTGTAAATGTCTGTGGCAAATTCCATTAACACAACTCTGTTATAGAAATAGAGGTGTATAATATGTACAAAAATATGTTCATAGTGCCTCAAAAACACTTAATTAGGGAAAGAGACACAAAGGCATGGAGGAGGCGTGCCTGTCATTGTCAGTCAGTACACAGCAGTTTAGTTTTTTTATACGTTTTTAATTGACGTATAGTTGATTTACAGTGTTTTTCAGGTACACAGCAAAGTGATCCAGTTATATTCGTTTTCAGATTCTTTTGCGTTATAGGTTATTGCAAGATATTGAATATAGTTCCCTGTACTATACAGTAAATCCTTGTTGTTTATCTATTTTATATATAGTGGTGTGTATCTGTTAATCTCAGATTCCTAATTTAACTCTACTCTCTTTCCCCTTTGGTAACCATAAGTTTGTTTTCTATGTCTGTGAGTCTAGTTCTGTTTTGTAAATAAGTTCATTTGTATCTTTTTTTTTTTAGGTTCCACATATAAGTGATATCATATGACAGTTGTCTTTCTCTGTCTGACTGACTTCACTTAGTATGATAATCTCTAGGTCCATCCATGTTGCTGCAAATGACATTATTTCATTCTTTTTTATGGCTGAGTAGTATTCCATTATATATATGTGCCACATCTTATTTATCCATTCATCTGTCAGTGGACCTTTAGGTTGCTTCCATGTCTTGGCTACTGTAAATAGTGCTGCTGTGAACATTGGGGTGCATGTATCTTTTCCAATTAGAGTTTTCTCCTTTTCCAGATGTATACCCAGGAGTGGGATTTCTGGATCATATGGCAACTCTATTTTTAGTTTTTTAAGGAACCTCTATACTGTTCTCCATGGTGGCTGCACCAATTTACATTCCCGCCAACAGTGTAGGAGGATTTCCTTTTCTCCACACCCCTTCCAGCATTTATCATTTGTAGACTTTTTGATGATGGCCATTCTGACTGGTGTAAGTTTTGATTGTAGTTTTGATTTGCATTTCTCTAGTAATTAGCAGTGTTGAGCATCTTTTCATGTGCCTATTGGCCATCTGTATGTCTTCTTTGGAAAAATATCTATTTACATCTGCCCATTTTTTGACTGGGTTATTTGTTTTTTTGATATTGAGCTGTATAAGCTGTTTGTATATTTTGGAAATTAATCCCTTGTTGGTCACATCATTCGCAAATATTTTCTCTCATTCCATAGGTTGTCTTTTCATTTTGTGTATGGTTTCCTTTGCTGTGCAAAAGCTTTTAAGTTTAATTAGGTCCCATTTGTTTATTTTTGCCTTTGTTTCCATTACTCTAGGAGATGAATCCAAAAAAAAATGTTGCTGCAATTTATGTCAGAGTGTTTTGCCTTTGTTTTCTTCTAGGAGTATCCAGTCTTACATTTAGGTCTTTAATCCATTTTGAGTTTGTTTCTGTATATGGTGTTAAAGAATGTTCTAATTTCATTCTTTTACATGTAGCTGTCCAGTTTTCCCAGCACCACTCACTGAAGAGACTGTCTTTTCTCCATTGCATATTCTTGCCTCCTTTGGCATAGCTTAATTGACCATAAGTGCGTGGATTTATTTCTGGGCTTTCTATCCTGTTCCATTGATCTGTGTCTGTTTTTGTGCCAGTACCATACTGTTTTGATTATGGTAGCTTTGTAGTATAGTGTGAAGTCAGGGAGCATGATTCCTCCAGCTCTGTTCTTTCTCAAGATTGTTTTGGCTATTCAGGGTCTTTTGTGTTTCCGTACAAATTTTAAATTTTTTAGTTCCTGTTCTGTGAAAAATGCCATTGGTAATTTGATAGGGATTGCATTGAATCTGTAGATTGCCTTGGGTGGTATGGTCATTTTAACAATATTTAGTCTTCCAATCCAAGAACACAGGATATCTTTCCATCTGTTTTGGTGGTCTTCGGTTTCTTTCATCAGTGTCTTGTAGTTTTCGGAGTACAAGTCTTTTGACTCCTTAGGTAAGGTTATTCCTAGGTATTTTATCCTCTTTGATGTGATAGTAAATGGGATTGTTTCCTTAATTTCTCTTTCTGATATTTTGTTGTTAGTGTATAGAAATGCAACAGATTTCTGTATATTAATTTTGTATCCTGCAACTTTACCAAATTCATTGGTGAGCTCTACTAGTTTTCTGTTGGAGTCTTTAGGAGTTTCTCTGTATAGTATCATGTCACCTGCAAACAGTGACAGTTTTACTACTTCCTTTCCAATTTGGATTCCTTTTATTTCTTTTTCTTCTCTGATTGCTGTGGCTAAGACTTCCAAAACTATGTTGAATAAAAGTGGCGAGAGTGGGTATCCTTGTCTTGTTCCTGATCTTAGAGGGAATGCTTTCAGCTTTTCAATGTTGAGTATGATGTTACCTGTGGGTTTGTCACATATGGTCTTTATTATGTTGAGGTATGTTCCCTGTATGCCCATTTTCTGGAGAGTTTTTATCATAAATGGATGTGGAATTTTATCAAAAGCTTTTCCTGCATCTATTGAGATGATGATATGGTTTTTATTCTTCAATTTGTTAATGTGATGAATCACACTGATTGATATGCAGATACTGAAAAATCCTTCTATCCCTGGGATAAATCCCACTTGATCATGGTGTAATGATGTATTTTAATGTATTGTTGGATTCAGTTTGCTAGTATTTTATTGAGGTTTTCTGCATCTTATTATTTCTATTCTTAATTTGCTCCTTTTTTTCTTGTTTCCTAATGTGGAAGCTTAAATGAATGACTTTAGATCTTTCTTATTTTCTAATATGTGCATTCAGTGCTTTAAATTTCCTTTTAGAAATTGCTTTTGCTGCATCCCACAATGTTATGAGATGTTATGTTTTCAGTTTTATTTAGTTCAAAATATTTTAAAATTTCTCTTAATATTGCTTCTTTGACCCATATGTTGTTTAGAAGTGTGTTGTTTAACTTACAGATATCTTGGGATTTTCCAGCTATCTTTCCATTATTGATTTCTGGTTTAATTCCATTATGGTCTGACATTGTATGATTTTCACTCTTTTAAATTTGTTAGGATATGTCTTATGCCCTCAAATGTGGTGTATTTTGATGAATGTCCCATGTGAGCTTGAGAAGAACTTATAATCTATGATTGTTGGATGAATAGTCTAAAGATGTCCATTATGTCCACTTAATTGGTGATTTTGTAGAGTTCCACGTCTTTAGTGATTTTGTGCCTGCTGGATCTGTTTGTTTCTCAGAGGGGTGTTGAAGTCTCCAGCTACAATAATGGGTTCATCTATTTCTCCTTGAAGTCCTGTCAGTTCTTGCTTCATGTATTTTGATGCTGTATTGTTAGCCGTGTATCTGTTGAGAATTGTTACATCATCTTGGGAAGTTGACCTCTTATCATTATGTGATGGCCTTCTGTCTCTGATAACTTTCTTGCTATAAAGTTGGCTCTGTCTGAGATTAATATAGCTACTCCTGCTTTCTTTTGATTAGTGTTAGCATGGCACATCTTTCTTCATTTGCTTTTAATCTATATGTGTCTTTATATTTAAAGTGGGTTTCTTTTTTTTTATACAGCAGGTTCTTATTAGTTATCCATTTTATACATATTAGTGTATATATGTCAATCCCAATCTCCCAATTCATCACAGCACCACCACCACCACCACCACCCCCCGCTTTCCCCCCTTGGTGTCCATACATTTGTTCTCTGAATCTGTGTCTCAGTTTCTGTCCTTCAAACTGGTTCATCTGTACCATTTTTCTAGGTTCCACATATATGCGTTAATATATGATATTTGTTTTTCTCTTTCTGACTTACTTCACTCTGTATGACAGTCTCTAGATTCATCCACGTCTCTACAAATGACCCAATTTCGTTCCTTTTTGTGGCTGAGTAATATTCCATTGTATATATGTACCACATCTTCTTTATCCATTCATCTGTCATTGGACACTTAGGTTGCTTCCATGACCTGGCTATTGTAAATAGTGCTGCAATGAACATTGGGGTGCATGTGTCTTTTTGAATTATAGTTTTCTCTGGGTATATGCCCAGTAGATGGATTGCTGGGTCATCTGGTAATGCTATTTTTAGTTTTGTTTTGTTTTTTTAAATGAGTTTGGTCTTTTTTTTTTTTAATTTATTCATTTATTTATTTATTTTTGGCTGCATTGGGTCTTCGTTGCTGTGCGCAGGCTTTCTCTAGTTGCAGCGAGCAGGGGCTACTCTTCATTTTGGTGCGCAGGCTTCTCCCTGAGGTGGCTTCTCTTGTTGCAGAGCACGGGCTCTAGGCGCACGGGCTTCAGTTGTAGCTCACAGGCTCTAGAGTGCAGGCTTAGTAGTTGTGGCGCACGGGCTTAGTTGCTCCGCAGCATGTGGGATCTTCCCGGACCAGGGCTCAAACCCGTGTCCCCTGCATTGGCAGGCGGATTCTTAACCACTGTGCCACCACGGAAGCCCCTACTTGTAGTTTTTTAAGGAACCTCCATACTGTTCTCCATAGTGGCTGGATCAGTTTACATTCCCACCAACAGTGCAAGAGGGTTCCCTTTTCTCCACAACCTCTCCAGCATTTGTTGTTTGTAGATTTTCTAGCCCATTCTAGCTGGTGTGAGGTGATACCTCACTGTAGTTTTGATTTGCATTTCTCTAATAATTAGTGATGTTGAGCAGCTTTTCATGTGCTTCTTGGCCATCTGTATGTCTTCTTTGGAGAAATGTCTATTTAGGTCTTCTGCCCTTTTTTGGATTGGGTTGTTTGTTTTTTTAATATTGAGCTGCATGAGCTGTTACTGTATTTTGGAGATTAATCCTTTGCCCATTGATTCATTTACAAATACTTTCTCCCATTCTGAGGGTTGTCTTTTCGTCTTGTTTGTAGTTTCCTTTGCTTGCAAAAGCTTTTAAGTTTCATTAGGTCCCATTTGTTTATTTTTGTTTTTATTTCCATTACTCTAGGAGGTGGATCAAAAAAGATCTTGCTGTGATTTATGTCAGAGGTGTTCTTCCTATGTTTTCCTCTAAGAGTTTTATAGTGTCTGGTCTTACATTTAGGTCTCTAATCCATTTTGAGTTTATTTTTGTGTATGGTGTTAGGGAGTGTTCTAACTTCATTCTTTTACATGTAGCTGTCTAGTTTTCCCAGCGCCACTTATTGAAGAGACTGTCTTTTCTCCATTGTATATCTTTGCCTCCTTTGTCATAAATTAGTTGACCATAGGTGCGTGGGTTTATCTCTGGGCTTTCTATCTTGTTCCATTGATCTATGTTTCTGTTTTTGTGCCAGTACCATATTGTCTTGATTACTGTAGCTTTGTAGTATAGTCTGAAGTCAGGGAGTCTGATTCCTCCAGCTCCGTTTTTTTCCCTCAAGCCTGCTTTGGCTATTCGGGGTCTTTTGTGTCTCCATACAAATTTTAACATTATTTGTTCTAGTTCTGTAAAAAATGCCATTGGTAATTTGATAGGGATTGCATTGAATCTGTAGATTGCTTTGGGTAGTATAGTCATTTTCACAATATTGATTCTTCCAATCCAAGAACATGGTATATCTCTCCATCTGTTGGTATCATCTTTAATTTCTTTCATCAGTGTCTTATAGTTTTCTGCATACAGGTCTTTCATCTCCCTAGGTAGATTTATTCCTAAGTATTTATTCTTTTTGTTGCAGTGGTAAATGGGAGTGTTTCCTTAATTTCTCTTTCAGAGTTTTCATCATTAGTGTATAGGAATGCAAGAGATTTCTGTGCATTAATTTTGTATCCTGCAACTTTACCAAATTCATTGATTAGCTCTAGTGGTTTTCTGGTGGCATCTTTAGGATTCTCTATGTATAGTATCATGTCACCTGCAAACAGTGACAGTTTTACTTCTTCTTTTCCAGTTTGTATTCCTTTTGTTTCTTATTCTTCTCTGATTGCCGTGGCTAAGACTTCCAAAACTATGTTGAATAATAGTGGCGAGAGTGGACATCCTTGTCTTGTTCCTGATCTTAGAGGAAATGCTTTCAGTTTTTCACCTTTGAGAACAATGTTGGCTGTGGGTTTGTCATATATGGCCTTTATTATGTTGAGGTAGGTCCCCTCTATGCCCACTTTCTGGAGAGTTTTTATCATAAATGGGTGTTGAATTCTGTCAAAAGCTTTTTCTTCATCTACTGAGATGATCAGATGGTTTTTATTCTTCAGTTTTTTAATATGGTGTATCACATTGATTGATTTGTGTCTGTTGAAGAATCCTTGCATCCCTGGGGTAAATCCCGCTTGATCATGGTGTATGATCCTTTTAATGTGTTGTTGGATTCTATTTGCTAGTATTTTGTTGAGGATTTTTGCATCTATGTTCATCAGTGATATTGGTCTGTAATTTTCTTTTTTTGTAGTATCTTTGTCTGGTTTTGGTATCAGGATGATGGTGGTCTCATAGAATGAGTTTGGGAGTTTTCCTTCCTCTGTAGTTTTTTGGATGAGTTTGAAAAGGATGGGTGTTAGCTCTTCTCTAAATGTTTGATAGAATTCACCTGTGAAGCCATCCGGTCCTGGACTTTTGTTTGTTGGAAGATTTTTATCACATTTTCAATTTCAGTGCTTGTGATTGGTCTGTTTATATTTTCTATTTCTTCCTGGTTCAGTCTTGGAAGGTTATACCTTTCTAAGAATTTGTCCATTTCTTCCAGGTTGTCCATTTTATTGGCATAGAGTTGCTTGTAGTAGTCTCTTAGGATGCTTTGTATTTCTGCGGTGTCTGTTGTAACTTCTCCTTCTTCATTTCTAATTTTATTGATTTGAGTTCTCTCCCTCTTTTTCTTGATGAGTCTGACTAATGGATAATCAGTTTTGTTTATCTTCTCAAAGAACCAGCTCTTAGTTTTATTGATCTTTGCTGTTGTTGTCTTTGTTTCTATTTCATTTACTTCTTCTCTGATCTTTATGATTTCTTTCCTTCTACTAACTTTGGGTTTTGTTTGTTCTTCTTTCTCTAGTTCCTTTAGGTGTAAGGTTAGATTGTTTATTTGAGATTTTTCTTGTTTCTTGAGGTAGACTTGTGTTGCTATAAAATTCCCTCTTAAAACTGCTTCTGCTGCATCCCATAGGTTTTGGATCATCGTGTTTTCATTGTCATTTGTCTCTAGGTATTTTTTGATTTCCTCTTTGATTTCTTTAGTGATCTCTTGGTTATTTAGTAACATATTGTTTAGCCTCCATGTGTTTGTGTGTTTTACATTTTTTTCCCTGTAATTGATTTCTAATCTCATGGCGTTGTGGTCAGAAAAGTTGCTTGATATGATTTCAATTTTCTTAAATTTACTGAGGCTTGATTTGTGATCCAAGATGTGATCTATCCTGAGGAATGTTCCATGCGCACTTGAGAAGAATGCGTAATCTGCTGTTTTTGTATGGAATGTCCTATAAATATCAATTAAATCTATCTGGTCTATTGTGTCATTTAAAGCTTGTGTTTCCTTAGTAATTGTCAGTTTGAATGATCTGTCCATTGGTGTAAATGAGGTGTTAAAGGCCCCACTATTATTGTGTTACTGTCAATTTCCTCTTTTATAGCTGTTAGCAGTTGCCTTATGTATTGAGGTGGTCCTATGTTGGGAGCATATATATTTATAATTGTTATATCTTCTTCTTGGATTGATCCCTTGATCATTCTGTAGTGTCCTTCCTTGTCTCTTGTAACATTCTTTATTTTAAAGTCATTTTATCTGATATGAGTATTGCTACTCCAGCTTTCTTCTAATTTCCATTTGCATGGAATATCTTTTTCCATCCCCTCACTTTCAGTCTGTATGTGTCCCTAGGTCTGAAGTGGGTCTCTTGTAGGCAGCATATACATGAGTCTTGTTTTTGTATCCATTCAGCAAGCCTGTGTCTTTTGGTTAGAGCATTTAATCCATTCACATTTAAGGTAATTATCGATATGTATGTTCCTATTACCATTTTCTTAATTGTTTTGGGTTTGTTTTTGAAGGTCCTTTTCTTCTCTTGTGTTTCCCACTTAGAGAAGTTCCCTTAGCATTTGTTGCAGAGCTGGTTGGTGGTGCTGAATTCTCTTAGCTTTTGCTTGTGTGTAAAGCTTTTGATTTCTCCATCGAATCTGAATGAGATCCTTGCTGGGTAGAGTAATCTTGGTTGTACGTTCTTCCCTTTCTTCACTTTAAATATGTCATGCCACTTCTTCTGGCTTGTAGAGTTTCTGCTGAGAAAACAACTGTTAACCTTATGGGAGTTCCCTTGTATGTTATTTGTCGTTTTTCCCTTGCTGCTTTCAGTAATTTTTCTTTGTCTTTAATTTTTGCCAATTTGATTACTATGTGTCTTGGTGTGTTTCTCCTTGGGTTTATCCTGTATGGGACTCTCTGTGCTTCATGGAATTGGATGGCTATTTCATTTCCCATGTTAGAGAAGTTTTCGACTATAATCTCTTCAAATATTTTCTCAGGTCCTTTCTCTCTCTTTTCTCCTTCTGGGACCCCTATAATGTGAACATTGTTATGTTTAATGTTGTCCCAGAGGTCTCTTAGGCTGTCTTCATTTCTTTTCATTCTTTTTTCTTTATTCTCTTCCACATCAGTGAATTCCACCATTCTGTCTTCCAGGTCACTTATCCGTTCTTCTGCCTCAGTTATTCTGCTATTGATTCCTTCTAGTGTATTTTTCATTTCGGTTATTGTATTGGTCATCTCTGTTTGTTTGTTCATTAATTCTTCTAGGTCTTTGTTAAACATTTCTTGCATCTTCTCGATCCTTGCCGCCATTCTTTTTCCAAGGTCCTGGATCATCTTCGCTATCATTATTCTGAATTCTTTTTCTGGAAGGTTGCCTATCTCCAGTTCATTTAGTAATTTTTCTGGGGTTTTATCTTGTTCCTTCATCTGGTACATAGCCGTCTGCCTTTTCATCTTGTCTGTCTTTCTGTGAATGTGGTTTTTTTCCACAGGCTGCAGGATTGTAGTTCTTCTTGCTTCTGCTGTCTGCCCTCTGAAGTGGGTTTCTTATAGACAACATATAGTGGGGTCTTATTTTTTGATCCACTCTGATAATCCCTGTCTTTTGATTGGTGTGTTAAGACCACTGACATTCCAAGTGATTATTGATATAGTTGGATTAATATCTACCATATTCATTACTGTTTTCTATGTGCTGCCCTTGTTCTTTGTCCCCATTTTTGTCTTCCACTCTTTTTCCATCTTTTGTGGTATTAACTGAGCATTTTATATGATTCCATCTTCTTTCCTTTCTTAGCATGTCAGTTATACTCCTTTTTTTTTAATTTTACTTTTTTAAGTGGCTGCCCTAGTGTTTGTAATAACACATTGACATCTAATCAAAGTCCACTTTCCAATAACACTTTACCACTTCACAGGTACTATTAGTACCTTATAAGAACAAAATAATATTGATTCCTTCCTCCTGTCCCTTGTATTGTTACTGCAATTCATTTCACTTATACATAAATATACAGAAACATGGGTATATATGCAATGTAACTTAATACATTATTGCTACTATTTTGAACAAACCATTATCTATTAGATCAATTAAGAATAAACGTTTTTATTTTACCTTCACTTATTCCTTCTCCAATGTTCTTCCTTTTTTTATGCATATCCAGGTTTCTGAACTATATCTAAAGAACTTCCTTTAACATTTTCCTGCAAGCAGGGCTACTAGCAAAAAAAAAACTTCCCTCAATTTTTGTTTGTCTGAGAAAATCTTTATTTCTCCTTCACCTTTAAAGGATTACATCACAGAGTACAGAATTCTGGGTTGGTGGATTTTTTCTCTCAACACTTTAAATATTTCACTCCACTTTTTTCTTGCTTACATGGTTTCAGAGAAGTTAGGTGTGATTCTTCTCTTTGCTCCTTTATAGGTAAGGTGTTATTTTTCTCTGGCATCTTTTAACTTCTTTCATTTTTCTGTAGTTTGATATGCCTAGGTGTAGTTTGGTTTTTGTATTTATTCTGCTTGGTGTTCTCGGAGCTCCCTGGATCTGTGGTTTGGTGTCTGACATTAATTTGGGAAAATTCTCAGTCGTCGTTTTTTAAAATATTTCTTCTGTTCCTTTCTCTTTTTCTTCTGGTATTCCCATTATACATATGTTATACTATTTGTAGCTCTCTCACAGTTTTTGGATATTTTATTCCATCTTTTCTGGTTTTTTCACTCTTTGCTTTTCAGTTTTGGAGGTTCCTAGAGAACAGTTCTTGGATATTCTGTTCTTTTTTTCCAGTCTTTTTACTCTTTGCTCTTCAGTTTTGGAGGTTTCTAGTGCAGTATCCTCAAGCTCAGAGTTTATTTCCTCAGTCATATCCAGTCTACTAACAAACCCATCAGAGGCATTCTTTACTTCTGTTACAGTGGTTTTTTATCTCTAGCGTTTCTTTTTGATTTTTTCTTAAAATTTCCATCTGTTTGCTTACATTGCCCATCTGTTCTTGCATGCTGTCTACTGTATCCATTAGAGCCTTTAGCATCCTAATCATAGTTGTTATAAATTCCCAGTCTATTAATTCCAACATACCTGTCATAAATGGGTCTGGTTCTGATGCTTGCTGTGTCTTTTCAAACTGTTTTTTGCCTTATAATATACCTTGTAATTTTGTCTTAATACCCAGACCTGATATACTGGGTAAAAGGAACAACTATAAATAGGTCTTTATTAATATGGTGGTAAGATGTGGGAGGAGGGGGCGCATTCTATACAGCTATGATTAGGTCTTAGTCTTTTAGTGAGCC
Source organism: Balaenoptera musculus (assembly GCF_009873245.2). Classification (NCBI taxonomy): domain Eukaryota; kingdom Metazoa; phylum Chordata; class Mammalia; order Artiodactyla; family Balaenopteridae; genus Balaenoptera; species Balaenoptera musculus. The sequence continues at coordinate 30,862,174 of NC_045795.1, forward strand.
TGTGCCTCTGAACTGTGACCTTCACAAGTGCTTCTTAGTGTCCCACCCACCAACCTATTAGTCAAGGTGGCTCCAGTGGACTGAAGTTGGGTATTTGCCTTTTCCCAGGTCAGTTAGGCTCTTATAAAACCTCTGCAGGTTAAGCTCTGGTTAAATAGTTCCTCCTGTAGGTAGACCTTGTTAAGAAGAACAGTATGCTTTGGTGTATTTCAAAATGCCTTTGACCCCTCTCCCTGCCTGAAGCATGAGGAGAGTTTTCTGTGATACTCACTTTGAGAACCTGGTAGAGCTCCAGGAGGTAAAACTCAGAAGAGTGTGGTCCCCTTCCCCATCCCCCATGATTGAGTCCCCCCTGGAGTTTTATCTCCCAGGTTTGTCCACACTACACACCTAGCAGTTTGTCAGTTACAGTTCAGTTTTCTCTACCCCAGCACTGGTCCCCACAGAGGTTTTTGCTTATAGATTTGTGCTCCATTAAGTTGTGACTCTCTGTATTTGCCTGTCTGTCTCTCTGATTTTAAGGGCATTGGCTTTCCCTGTCACTTCACTTCTCCTTTGGATGTAAGAAGAATTGTTGATTTTTCTGTTTGTTCAACTTTTACTTGTTGTTAGGACAGAGTGGCACCTTCCAAGCCTCTTCCGTGCTACCTCAGAAACGAGAAGTCCTCCAGTTATTCTAATTTAATATAAGGAGTTTATATCAGGCTCTAAAGTAATGATTCAAAAGAATTGGTTGAATGTTTATATAACATGAGCATTTCTTGCCTGAATTTTGATAAACCCTTCAGTGGTAGGTGGTGTGGGTTGGTGTCTTGGATTTAATATTTATTGTGACAAGCATAGCCTGTAGACTGGCATTTGGGAATAAGATAAGTCAGGCTCTCTCTCCTCTGGATCTTACCTAGAACATTTTTCTGTCCTGCTACGCATTCCCCTCCCATCCCCAACTCAGGCCTCAGCTGAGTGTCTTTTCCTTCAAGAAGCCTCCTTGATCACCACCACCCACCTCTACTATCCTCTTATATGGTCCCATTACACTGTATTCTCACTTTGTAATTCCCATTACTTTTGTCATTTCTCATTCGATATGTCTCCCCCCACTAGACTGTTCAACATATGAAGGGTAGGAACCACTTCTGTGATCACTGCTGTGATCACCACTGCACCTCACAGCCTATATTATTAAATAAATGAATGAATGAATGAATGACAGTAGCTTCATACAGAAATATACCTTCTCAGGTGGCTACCTCAGTGATTGATATTAACTACTGTGTCCTGATAGTTCTGTGTCATAATTTTATTATTCACTGTCTTCCAAAAATTCTTGAATATCTTAATTATAATTTATTTACTCTTCTAAATTGGTGTCTTGACCATGGGTAAACAGCTGTTGCTATTCGTGTTCTTATTCCTCATGTTGTATTTTTTGACGTGGCAAAGGCCATTGAGGCAGTATTTTCTTTTAATTTTTATTGTATCATTGTTGACAACTTTGAAAATAGGAAATACAATTGAGCAACACTGCCACCCAACCACGATTGTTAAAAAATTATTTTATACTACTATAAACTTTTCAGTAACAGAATATTGGAACTTAAAATGTTTAGATGCCACAAAACAATTTAACAGTGTTGTTTTAGATGACTTGGATTTTTTTTTTCTGGCAAACAATTCAGTTGGCTCCATAGATACAGAAGTTTTTACTCCTGGCAGAAAACAGTAATGAGAAGCCCAGAAATGCTCCCACTGGGAGCTGTGAACTAACATCAGAGTAACCCTTTGCTTTGTTGCATTGCTTATGATTGAATTATTAAGGTCACTAATTTATTTTTCTTAACAATTGCTGCTGACGGTTATCTGGTGAAATGATAAGTGTGTGGTCTAAACCTAATTTTTCAGAGCTGAGAATACCCCAGCTCCTGCTGTCATGGTGAACACATGTTAGCATTTCTCGTTGTCCGGAGGAAACTAAGGTACTTGCAAGTCAAATGCATTCATTCATTCGATGATTGTTTATTGAGCACCTACTTATGTGCCGTACATTGGGTTGCACCCTGGACATACAGAGATAAATAAAATAGCAACTTCCTGCCTTCTGGAGAGCTTTGGGTCAAACAAGAAAAATGAGAATTAACTGTTGTTATACTAAACTGCCCCCCCAGAAATGGAGATTTTGATTACTAACTCCTGCCAGTTTGGCACTGTTTATACATATATGTGTTTGCAGCTTGGAACAATTCGGACATCTGTGTTTTGTTTACAGTATAGGTAGCTGAAGAAAAGTTTAATATTATTGCCATTAAATTATTATTACCGTAGATGTATTTAAGTGCATACAATATCATGGAAAGAATAGTTTAAACATAGAAATGGCACACTTTTAGTTAGACTCATGTAAAGTTGCTAAAAACGACATTCACAAAAAACTTTTCTCTAAAATGCAATGCTATTTGTATCAACCACATAATTATTTTTCTCAGCAACAACAAGAAGTTAACACATCTCTCATATAATTTGATTGCAATGACTTGGGCAACTAGAAATGGTAATTTTTAATAATTAAATTTTAATTTAGAGATGTTTATATTCAGAATCCTGAAATAACTTATAAGAAGAATATGATATAGACTTAGAGAAAAACATGCATAAAATGACACGTTCCTCAAGATTTATAGGCTCCAGTTACTTGGAATAGAATGGGAGTTAATGCTATGTCTTTTTCCTATTCTGCCAGCCAGAGAAGACCTCTTATTTAGAGGGCAGGGCTCCCTCCACTGTCTTAAATCAAGGCTCTGCTGTCTGACAAACTGCCCTCCATGATTTTCACTGGATATTTATAACATGGGGAAGTACACAAAAAAGGAAAATGTTTAATGAAGAGCTTTGCATGTTACAATGCTATACATCATATGGTTCAATTTAGATTCTCTGAAATATCAGCGTTAGAATGAAATTATCAAAAAGGGGAAAGTCACATGGCATTGGTACAAACAAGATGTGCCTATTTGTATTTATGTTTGCTAATGAATTTCAGCCATGATCCCCACTTTGATTTTAAGAGTCTCAGACCACCATTCGGTTTTATTCATTGTAATTAAATCTCTTGCCCACACGCAGACACAAGGGCAGCAAGAAAAGGGGGGCATATTTTATCTTTTCAAAAGCTATTACGTAGCTTTGATATGAAGCTCCAGAGGTCCAAAGATTTATAGTATTAAAGCAAAACAGTATGTCTCTCAGGGCACTGTCACCTCCTTCAGCAAATGGAGGAGCCGAGAGAGGGCTTGGACTCTGAATCCAGTGACCCCACGGAGGGCAGGGCTGAATTTGTGCTTAACAGGAGCAGTGGAATTTGAGGCAACTTGGTATAGTCTCTGATGTTGCTACTAGAAGAGAGGTAGAAAAAGGCCAGATAAAAGCACAACTGGTTTCACAGTAACTTGGGAGTGAGTTGGGGCAGAGAGGAGGGCTAATTCAGCTGTCGTGTGGAACAGCATTTATACGTGAAATGCAGAGATGTACATACCTTCCCAACCCCAGCCAACCAAGTGTTCCAATAAATAGAACACTTAGGCTAACTTAATTAGTAAGGACTAGGGAAAGACTGTTGCTTTCAGTTACTCTCCAACCTCCCTCACCTTTTCCTTCCAGCAAAGCCAAGCCAGTAGCTGTAGAACCTCTGCCCTCTGTGCCCTCTTCATCCTTGTGGAGTGGAAAAGAGCTTTTGGGAAACCACCAGGCCCTTGGTAACCAGGGCGGCTCCTGTGGCCCACAAATCATCCAAAATGCAGAGAGTCTACCCTACACTTAGTTAATTGGGAGTTAACGGTAGTTTGGGACAGGGTGAATGTATGCTCCAAATCTTTTCCTTGTCCTTCTTCTACTGGATTTAACCCAAATTCGCCAACTCCAGACAGACCTAGGCAGGCCACATTACTTGCTTGGCCCTAAATCAGACACTGAGCACAGCCTTAGTAAGACTTCAGCATGAACAAATGGTACGTCTTTCCCTTGAAGGTTCTAAAGGTGCATACTTTTGCCACAGAACCTTTCAGCCAAGTTTATCTTAATTATTTTGCTATTTCATCCATTTATCAAAATTATAATTTGGGGCACTCAGGGATATTAGGTGATTCTCTAACGGAGAGCTAATCATGTAGCAGAAGAGGCAGAAGTAGAACTAAAAGCTCATGATGGCTGCCTTGTTCTAACTACTCAGCTGTCCTGTTTTGGACGTCATGAAGTCCCTCCCTTCGCCCAGTCTCTTCACTTTTGTTCTGCTCCCAAGGGTACTTTATCTGGAAAAATGAATTTTTCCCCTACATCTGTTTTCCCCATTAAGGTCAGAGAAGCTGAACACACAGCTTTGGGCAGAATGAGAACCATCCTGGGTTCTCCCCACATGCCCATGGATGTGTCTCTCTTTCTCTCTGGGCAATGGTTTTTTCATCTGTTAAATTAGGAATTGGGCTAGAGGAGTTCACAAAGATACTTTCCAATTCCAAAATTTTACTGTTCCTTGATTTTAGATGTAAGCAAAAGATTTGTTCAACTTGGTTTAGTAGGCTTAATTTCCAAATCCCTTTGCCATTGTGGAATTAAACGTGGTGGGGCGGTCTGAAGGACTGTGCTGCCTGACAGCGGCATCCCAGCATCTGGGAAGGAGAAAAACAATGACTAGTGTACAGATGACCCGCCAAGTACGAAGTGCGAGAGATACCAGGTAACCCGTCTGCTGTCTGCGTGGAAGGCATGGTCCGAAAACCTAATTTCTGTTTCTTCTGTATGAAATTAAATGCTAAGATTAGGATTTCCATTATGAAATATTGTTTACTGTAGAATCATGACTGACTCTGAGAGGGTTCCATTTATTGACCAAACCATTTTGGGGTCCTGTTAATGGTGTACTCACCTATTCCACCACCATTCTCAGCCCTCACCTGCATCCAGGTCACTGGGATTGCTTCTCAAACATTCCAAACTCGAACTCCACTCAGACCAATTGACTTTAAAGAAGTGAAGCCAGAGTATCTGTTATTTTTGTAAAGCTCCCCAAGTTATTTGGATGCACAATGTTTTTTATTATATACTGTTCTTTAAATTAGTCTGGAAAATAAGCGCCAGTTGAGAGTGCCTCCAAACTGAAGATGATTTAGATTCAGGTCCCATCTTTGCACTCTGAGGGATTGTGCCAGACTAATCTAGTTAATTTTAATTTACTTTAAGTGATCTTTAGCAAGAATTGAGTTTATTAGGACTAGGAGAATATGTATATCTATAGTAATCTGGATGGAATAAATTAGGCCAGATTTCAGGGGTTTTTTTGTTTTCTTTTGTTTAATGTAAGACGGTGTTGTGTAATGAAAAGAATACCGGCCCTGGGTTTTGAATCCTAAATCTACTCATCACCCACTAGACATGTCACTTTAAAAAGGAGAATAACAAGACCTTTTTTTTTTTGCTAGTTGTGGTAAGGCTATATTAGATATGGAGATGAAAGTATTGTACTTCATAAACCATTTTTTTTAAAGTGTAGTATTTTTTAATATTTGCCCCCCTGCTTTAAGAAATATACAATCTCATGCCCTTTCAAGTGTTATTTGAAATTAAATATTATGATTAAAAGTAAAAGAGAAAACAAAAAGGCTGCCTTGTCTTTTCTCTTTCCCACCCTTGAAAATGACCTCTCAATGCATTTTACTGGTGGTGGTTAAACCATTAGCATTAAGTTGGAAGCTTTAGGGACTGCAGGGACTGTGTTACTTATCCTTGTGTCCTTTGCACCTCCAAGCACAAGTGGCGGTGCAAGCAAGCACCACCAAGCACCAAGCTGGAACTCTAAATAAAGAGTTGCTAAAATCCAATTCTGCAAATTTATAGGAATTCAGATAATAGAACCAAAATCTTTTGTCTTAGGCCTTTGAGGAATGAAGTATTTGTAAGTGAATTTGAGGCCTGCTATAATGAAATTTTACCCCTTTTTTTCCAGCTTTATTGAGGGATAATTGAAATATATAAGGTTATACAATATATAAGGTTCGGTTTATTTAAAGTCTTCCCTTTTTAAAAAAATTTTTATTGGCGTATATTTGATTTACAATTTTGTGTTAGTTTCAGGTGTACAGCACAGTGGTTCAGTTATACATATACATATATCCACTCTTTTTTTTTCTAAGATTCTTTTCCCATATAGGCCATTACAGTGTAGTATTGAGTAGAGTTACCTGTGCTATACAGCACGTTCTTATTAGTTACCTATTTTAGTAGTAGTGTGTATATATGTGTGTATATGCCAGTCCCAGTCTCCCAATTTATCCCTCCCTCCGCTTATCCCCTGGTAACCATAAGTTTGTTTTCTACATCCATGACTCTATTACTGTTCTGTAAATAAGTTCATTTGTACCCTTTTTTTTTAGATTCCACATATAAGTGATATCATATGATATTTGTCTTTCTGTGTCTGACTTACTTCACTCAGTATACAATCGCTAGGTCCATCCATGTTGCTGCAAATGGCATTATTTTCTTCTTTTTTATGGCTGAGCAATCTTCCATTGTATATATGTACCACATCTTCTTTATCCATTCCTCTGTTGATGGACATTTAGGCTGCTTCCATGTCCTGGCTATTGTAAATAGTGCTGCAATGAACACTGGGGTGTATGTATCTTTTTGAATTATGGTTTTCTCCAGGTGTATGCCCAGGAGCAGGATTGCTGGGTCATATGGTAGTTCTACTTTTAGTTTTTTAAGGAGCCTCCATACTGTTCTCCATAGTGGCTGTACCAATTTACATTCCCACCAACAGTGTAGGAGGGTTCCCTTTTCTCCACACCCTCTCCAGCATTTATTGTTTATAGATTTTTTTGGTGATGGTCATTCTGACCAGTGTGAGATGATACCACATTGTAGTTTTATTTTGCATTTCTCTAATAATTATTGATGTTGAGCATCTTTTCGTGTGCTTTTTGGCTATGTGCATGTCTTCTTTGGAGAAATGTCTATTTAGATCTTCCGCCCATTTTTTGATTGGGTTGTTTGGGGTTTTTTTTATATTGAGCTGCATGAGCTGTTTTGTATATTATGGAAATTAATCCCTTGTCAGTTGCTTCGTTTGCGAATATTTTCTCCCATACTGAGGTGAGGGTTGTCTTTTTGTTTTGTTCATGGTTTCCTTTGCTGTGCAAAAGCTTTTAAGTTTAATTAGGTCCCATTTGTTTATTTTTGTTTTTATTTTCATTACTCTAAGAGGTGGATCAAAAAAGATCTTGCTGGGATTTATGTCAAAGAGTGTTCTGCCTATGTTTTCCTCTAAGAGTTTTATAGTGTCCAGCCTTACAATTAGGTCTTTAATCTGGTTTGAATTTATTTTTGTGTATGGTGTTAGGGAGTGTTCTAATTTCATTCTTTTACATGTAGCTGTCCAGTTTTCCCAGCACCACTTATTGAAGAGACTGTCTTTTCACCATTGTATATTCTTGCCTCCTTTGTCTTAGGTTAGGTGACCATAGGTGCGTAAAATCTTCGTTTTTTCTTAATGTAGGCATTTATCACTATAAACTTGCCTCTTAGAACTGCTTTTGCTGCATCCTTTTGTTTCATCTTGAAGAACTCCCGTTAGCATTTCTTCTAAGGCAGGTCTAGTGGTGATAAATTCCCTCAGCTTCTGTTTGTCTGGAAAAGTCTTTATCTCTACCCGGGAACTACTTTCCTGGGTAAAGTGTTCTTGACTGGCAGGTTTTTTTCTTTGAGCACTTTGAATATATCATCCCTTTCTCTCCTGGCCTACAAGGTTTCTTCTGAGAAATCTGCTGATAACCTTATCTGGGTTTGCTTGTATGTGATGACTCTTTTTAAACTCTTGCTGCTTTCAAAATTCTCTTTTTGTCAGTGATTTTTAAGAGTTTGACTATAATATGTCTCAGTGAATAGCTCTTTGGGCTAAATCTATATGGGAATTCCTGAGCTTCATGTTTCTGGATGGTCATATCTCTCCCCAGATATCAGAACTTATTTCTTTACATGAGTTTTCTGACCCTTTCTCTCTCTTCTCCTTCTAGGACTCCCATAAATCAAATACAGTCATCCCTCAGTATCTGTGGGGGATTAGTTCCAGGACCCGCCATGGATACCAAAATTTGCAGATGTTCAAGTCTCTTATATAAAATGACATAGTTTTTGCATGTGACCTCTGTAAATCCTCCCATATATACTTTAAATCATCTCTAGTTTACTTATAATAACTAATTCAATGTAAATGCTATGTAAATAGTTGTAAATACAATGTAAATGCTATGTAAATAGTTGCCGGCTCACAGCAAATTCAAGTTTTGCTTTTTGGAACTTTCTGGAATTTTTTTTCCAGATATTTTTGGTTGGTTGAATCTGCAGATGTGGAATCCATAGATACAGAGGACTGACTGCATTATTTCACTTAGTGGTGTCCCCTAATTTACACAGACTTCTTTCACCCTTTTTTCATTCTTATTGCTTTTCTCCTCTTAATGGATAATATCAAGAAATCTGTCTTCAAGTTTGCACATTCTTTCTTCTGCTTGATTCTGTTTTGGAAGCTCTCTCTTGCATTTTAGTTCCAAAATTTTTGTTTAGTTCTTTTTTATGATTTCTATCTCTTTGTTGAATTTCTCATTTTGTTCATGCATTGTTTTCTTGAGTTCATTGAGTTGTCTATCAGTTCTCTTAATCTCACTGTGCTTTCTTAAAATAATTATTTTGAATTCTTTTTCAGGTAACTCACAGATATCCATTTCTTTATGGTCAGTTACTGGAAAATTATTGAGTTCCTTTGGTGGTGATATGTTTCCTTGCTTTTCCACGTTTCTAGTAGCTTTGCATCGATGTTTGCCCATCTGAGGGAGCAGTCAACTCTTCCAGCCTTTTCAGACTGACTCTGGAGGGGAAAGACTTTCACCTGAAGGTGTCTGTGAGGGCTCTGGCGGGATGGGGTTCAGCAGCTCTGATTCTGGGGAAAGCACAGTGGCATAATCTCTGTGCAGCTCCATCAGCTGAGGTCAACTTGGGCAAAGACTGCAGGGGCCCAGACTGCAGAGGTCCTGCAAGTGGCAGTGATATCTAGGGCTCTTGGGGTCCTTGATGGCAGAGGCTGCTGCTGGGGTCTTTCTTTTTTGCCTGTGAAAGGAAGTTCTAGCCAAGGGGATCCATTTTGGTACAAGGTTTAGTGAGCTGGCACTCAGTGGCAGTGGAGCCGGTGTTCTAGGATCAGGCACATGTGGAACTACCTTGGTCCTGGGGCACAGGTGCACTTGCAGTGATGGCAGTGCCAGTGTCTGAGGTGCAGGCCTGTGTCTATCTTCCAAGGACCCAGGGTCTGAGTCCTTGGGGCTCACCACAGTGATTTGGGCCCCAGGGTGGGGAGATACAGCAGTGGCACCAGCTGTGGGGTGACAGGGTACAGTAGTGGCTTGGGCTTAGGGTGCAGCAACAGCACATCCTGGGGATGGTGGGTCAGAGTCGTAACTCTGGCCCCACGGGACAGGGTGCGGAGCAGCAACAGCTCCGCCTCAGTGATGCCAAAACTGATCAGGAAATGTAGTAGTAAGAATAAAATACAGGTCTGAACTGAGGGGCGTGGTTTTAGCTATAATTAAAGCCTTACTAATTAGGCTAATGGCATAAATAACACACACATACAATCACATTCAAACTGCAGGATATGTTTTAGAGCATATTTATCTTCTTTTGCTTAAGATAAATATTAACCTTTTGCTTTTTAATATTAATTGGCATTCATTAAAATGTGTAATTTATGATGAACCATAAAAAAGCAGAAGTAAACCAGTTTGGGATTTAAATGTTTTCTCTAGCTTGTTCATCGTCCATACGATTTTTTTTAAGCCATATTTTTAAAGTACACCCTTAATTAGTTCATTTCCCCACCAGTGCCCAGTGCAGCAAGTAGAATCTATGTCTGTTTATCCAGGTAGATTGAGATTCCAGTAAAAGGTCATAATTTGGAGCCGAATGAATAAAAGAATGTCAAAAATGGGGAGCTAGCTTGATACTCAATTTAAAAAAAAAAGCCTAAGAACTACAATTGGTCCTTTAAAATATATATATATCATCTTTGCTGGTGACTTTGGGAGATGCTAAAATATCTGAGCTGTTCAGTGCGTTTACACAGGAGCCAACAGTAGTTGAGAACAGAGCTCTATTAAGTAAGAAGTAAAGCTTAAGTGGTATATAGCAGTAAGAGCTGGTTTGCGGGGGGCGAGGTCTGTGTTATTGATTAATTTATACTTTTCAGTAGTTGGGGAGGTCCTGGCTTTTTCTGGTCAAGGTCTGGGTTTTACTAACTAAGGATGTCTGTGAATCGTTCATAGGATCTGACAGTAGAGAGTGAGTGGGATACAGAGTGTTTCATGAGAATGTGGCCTCTGGAAGGCCCTCACACCAAGCAATGTTTAAATTTAGTTTCAGCATTCCCAACACAAATAGAGAGAAATTCACAGTTGACACAAAGATGAGTTGTCTTCATCCATCTTCCTTTCAAGTTGCTCACTCTGGAATGGATGCCAAATTTGGGACATTCCCATAATTACCCTACACAGACAGACAACATACATCCTTTATACATCAAAAGGAAAAAGCAGTGACTCAGGGTGGAGGACCCTAGGGGATTGGTTTGCTGAAATTGCTCTTCACTAATTACACATGCTCGTTTGTTTCTTCTTTATTTTAGAATTAGAACAGGAAGAACTTATTCCAGAAATCTGGGTCAGCTCTAAACTTTCGTTTTCTCATAAAACTTGGCTACTTGAGTGTCTATGTTATTAAATAAGCCTGTCATCTTTTACTTGTTTGCAAACAATAGTAATCAATTATCTGTGAAGGTGACTTGATTTTTGAAAAGTGACCTTTTCAGTACTGGAGCGAACCATTTCATATCGCCCACCCTGGAAAGATTTAATGTGGTAATTTCTCAGGTGAGCTCAGCCAAGACTTAGTCTTCTCCCGAGCCAAGACTGCTTTTTCAAGGAAGGCTCACCTCAACCGTTTACCTTTAAGAGGAACCCAGCTTTATTCCCAGGTCCATTTATCTCCATGTAAACCATCCCTGTGCTTTCAATATTATGTTATGTTAAAGGTTGTCACTGTGGTTGTAAACTGTAAAATATCAAGGTTAAGAAGCTGAAAGTATTACTTTGGCGTGAGCCTCTCGAAGGCGGCTGTGGCGGAAGGGGCTGTTTCAAGGCCTGAGGCTCCCCTGCCTGTAGTTGTGGGAAGACACCTTATCCGTTCCTGCAGTTTATTTGTGGCTCTCCAAGGAGCTCACTTAACCACTGTTCTCTGGTGCACAGTCTTAGGAGCTAGAGCTGGAATTTTCTAGTCTTTGTTAGAATGTTTGCTTCAATCTGAAAGTGCCCTGTGGCACAAAAAGTCCAATGGTAGGATGGAGCTCCCAGAGATCCCTGACAAAGGAAACTTAGAATCTGCCACTGTTTTCTTATCCTTGATATGCTGATCTGGAGTGAACTGTGTGACAGCATAACCCACCGATGAAATTTCAGCCAGGGCGCCAAAGCCTGACAACCATAGTAAATCCTGTGTAAGCAGGAGATTTGGAGGGAAGGTTTTGAAGTTAATTGAATTTTATGATTAACAGAAAGTTATCTGGAAAACCATTTTTGTTTCACCTCATATTGGTAGAAGTCTTTCTAAAAACCTTGGGTCCACTTTCCTTTTTTTTTTTTTTTTTGTATAATTAAAAATAATCATGTTTTTAGAATTAAACTCTCAGCACCTTCATAACATTATCTTAACCATAAAAGCTTATTCTGTATTTCCTATAATATGGCTACTGAAGGTAAATTTATTGGACCGAAAGTTTACAGACTCCAGAACAGCCCAGAGTTACTAGCTTAAAGGAAAAAAAAAAAATCCCTGATATGAGATTTTGTCATTTTTTCCATTTTTCTGAAAACAGATTATAGAAAAACTCCATTTAATTGAGGGTTATGAATTCTCTGAACGTTGCTGTTCCTAGTTTAAATAATGAAAACTATGGTGGTGAAAAGGGGTATTTTATTCCTAAATCCCGGATTTTAATTCTGCTTCACTCTGGGTCTCATTGTGAGAATCAGGACGAGTCACAGAGGCCCTGTATGGCCCAACTCTTCCAACTCTGAAATGCAGAATATATCTCTTGGGGTGAGAAATCACGCCATTTTACTTTCTTTACTGGAATATATTGCATTATTGCAATTAGTATCTATTTTCCCATTTTTCTTTTATGGGAGTATTTTTATCCCATCATGAATATCCATTTATACATCTATATGTACATGAATGTATATAAAATTATGTAGGATTCAAGTTTTCTGTAATGTCTATAATGTACAGAACTCCTTAGAGATCACCATATTTGTGGTGGTGGGGGGGGGGCTCTGTTAGTATCTGTTCCCATAGCTTTTCGCTGAGACTGTAAATTAGGCCTGGGAAGGATATAATGAGTCAGTAATTTACAGACTATTAAGAGACTTAGTTAGAAGTGATTCTTGGGCATGTCCAATAGAGAGCACATGTTTATAAAGGACAAACAGATTCAACACAACATGTCTTTGGCCTAACCAAGCCCAATCAATTAACAGAACGGGATGTCTTATTTTAGGTATCTCCCACTCCCCCAAAATAGAATCACTAACCACTTGTTAACCACACTGACTTTTTAACAGAGTGGCTGCTAAAGCTTTGCCACCAGAAATGTTCAGATTAAGCACCCTATTAGATTGTAGCCAGCAGAGTCTACAAAACAGGAAGAAAGTTCTGTTTGCTCTTTTGCTTCCTTTCCTGGTTTGACTTGATGTGATAATTCACTGCAGATTTCTTTTGCTTTGACAGAGTGCCTACCGCAGGAATGGGATGGCTTTTCTGGCCTGCTGATGTGACTGTGAGTGCGACAACAGGAAAGGCAATGTTATATTAAGGTGATTTCTGTTCCCCTCCTTGGGCAAAATAAAATACAAGTTTACCTTCTCCGCATCCTTGGGAATTGGGTTGGTTTGTTGTGACTATCAACTGGCTGACTCCAGCCCTTTTCCAGCCCCCTCAACACTTAGTCTTGTTTACTGGATGGGCCATTTAGCCAATTAATGGCAGGATGTTTGGGATGGTGTGTAGGTGGACAAGAATGCACATCACACAATTTTGAAATTTTAATTTGGAATAGATTTACTGCTCTCAACTCACATAACTTAAAAGCAGTGACTTTTTTTTTCTCAGTGTTTAGTCTGTGTTTTATTTGATGCATTTTGTAATCCAGGTTTCGGACAAAGGAAACAAAAGAACAGTCAGTCCTCCCCTTGCACTGTCCCACCAACTCTACCTTCTGACATTTGATGTCTAGATCTACATGTATTTTACAGACAAATGTCCATCTTATAAACTCACACTAATCAAAGACCTAATTGGCCTGATGAACTGTCTGTTCCCATCTTCTCTTCCCTTCACCCCACGTGTAGTATATGTGTCATTTTCATGGCTTCTTCCCAACTTTCTGAGTATCTGCCTATCATGTGTTTTTCCCCTCGTAGACCCTCTTCCCCATCTTCATTTTTCTCCTTCCCCTGTCCCTCCGATCCCCAGGCCCAGCCCTCACACACACGCTGTACCCATTTAGAAGCAAAGCGGTTAGAATCAATGGATGGGGAGCCAAGTGATCTGCTTTCTCCCTCCAAAGCACTAACACCTAGACTGCAATGTGGGCTGGGCAGTTTCTTGCTGGTAGCAGCTGAGTTATCCTTCTGGCATCTATACTTTCTCCAGTAAACGAGGAACTGTAATGAAGCAAACCAAAATATAGCAGTTATATACAGTTCTTGATTGAACTCAAATTGCAAAGAAGGAAGTTGTTTCTTTAATTCTTTATGAGTTTTGTATAATTTTACTTTTATCGTGGTTTCTACACACACTGAGATAACCTTTGTAAAGAATTAATAAAAACAGAAATGAGAAGCATGAAAGATTTTCCTCCTGTGACCAAATCATAGTGAGGCTCGGTTAATGTGATTGTGCCATATTATTCACATTTGTTAACTATCACTTACCTGTTCTATGTTAGTCCTTCTGGAAAAAATCTTCATGTCAAGAACAAAAAAATGCAGATATATAATATCAAAAAATTGCCAAAGGGTTTTGATGTTCCATCTGTGCTTGGTGAAATGTATGATTAAACTTTTCTTTTTATCATCATTCTTATTTTTCTTGGCGTCCCTAATCATGGAAAATTATAAGCTTGCAGTAAACATCCTAACTTTTAAAACGACAGCATTTATTGTATTTGGTTTCTATGCCAGGCTTATAGATGTATAAAATTTTCAGGAGCCGATTTTTCACATCAAAATTCCTCCTCTCCCACATTATACATTTTAAAGTATGCACAAGGCAGAAAATATAGGGTTTAGATTTTTTTTCCCTTCATTTTATTCTACCTGATCTCCTTATAGTCCCAGAGAAGGAAGACTCAACGTACATTTCTCTCAGAAATATGACAGGTCTGTGTTTTTGTTGGTCTGGCGTATGTTTGTCTATCTTGAACAGTCTGACAGGTAATTATTTATAAAATCTGGTTTTGCCCAGTAAGTCCATATAATAACCTTTCACTTTTCATCATAAGCCAGTGAGCTGAATTTAGAATAAAACAAGGTCATTTATGTCTGTCCCGAACCAGCCTAGATGTCCCCGTAATGGCTCAATATTAATATTTGTAATTCTATTTTTTTCTTTTCTACACTTAGATTCTTTTTCTGACTCTTTCCACAACACTAAATTTGAAGTGAAATAAAATTTCCTTAAGCAGTGAGTATAGGGGGGAAAAAAAACTTATAAAGGGAAAGTTTCAGAAAATGTGACTTAAATAAATTTCTTTAAAGATCGAATTGTTATGTAGAATCATAAACTGTCAGAGTGGAAGATGGTCTTAAAGATCATTGAAAACAACCACTCATTTTACAGATGGAAAATGATGGCCTGGAGAGGGAAACTGACTTTACCAACGTCACTCAGCAATGCCATGACAGACCAGAGACCAGAACATGGTCCCTAATGATCAGTCTATCTAGTCTTATACTCCACCATACTGGGTTTGCATTAGATATTACCAAGACACGTCAGGGTTTTATGGCATGTTTATCTTAGACAATAACCTAGATTTATTTTTTAAATGATTCTAATTATGGACACATCCTAAAGCATAAGCGTTATATTAAAATCTTCTTCAGAGGGACTGTGATATTAATTAAATAATGTGTTATATGCCAGTTATACATCAATTTTAAACAAGAGGTCTGTAAGCAGGGGAGAGGGGAATTAACATACTTTGAGCACCTACTTTGTGTCAGGAACCTTACCTTTGGTAGTTCACTGATCTTCCCAATGACTTCGTGATGTTGATGCTAGAATAATGAAAATAAAAACAAAAATAAACAAATGGGACCTAATTAAACTTAAAAGCTTTTGCACAGCAAAGGAAACCATAAACAAAACGGAAATGCAACCCACAGAATGGGAGAAAATGTTTGTTTGCAAACGAAGCAACCGACAAGGAATTAATCTCCAAAATATACAAACAGCTCATGCAGCTCAATATAAAAAAAAACCCCAAATAACCTAATCAAAAAATGGACAGAAGCTCTAAATAGACATTTCTCCAAAGAAGACATACAGATGGCCAAAAAGCACGTGAAAAGATGCTCAACATCAATAATTATTAGAGAAATGCAAATCAAAACTACAATCACCTCACACCGGTCAGAATGGCCATCATCAAAAAGTCTATGAACAATAAATGCTAGAGGGGGTGTGGAGAAAAGGGAACCCTCCTACACTGTTGGTGGGAATGTAAATTGGTACAACCACTCTGGAGAACAGTATGGAGGTTCCTTAAAAAACTAAAAGTAGGGACCTCCCTGGAGGTCCAGTGGTTAAGACCCCGCACTGCCAATGCAGGGGGCACAGTTTTGATCCTTGATGGGGGAGCTAAGATCCCACAAGCTGCACAGCGCAGCCAAAAATTGAAAAAAAATCAAAAAATTTTTAAAAATTAAAAATAGAGCTATCATATGATCCAGCAATCCCACTCCAGGGCATATATCTGGAGAAAACCATACTTCGAAAAGATACATGCAACCCCAGTGTTCATTGCAGCACTATTTACAATAGCCAAGACATGGAAGCATCCTAAATGTCCATCGATACACGAATGGATAAAGAAGATGTGGTACTTATATACCACATAAAAATATATGGAATATTACTCAGCCATAAAAAACAATGAAATAATGCCATTTGCGGCAACATGGATGGACCTAGAGATTATCACACTAAGTGAAGTCAAAGACAAATATCATATGATATCACTTATATGTGGAATCTAAAAAATGATACAAATGAACTTATTTACAAAACAGAACAGACTCACAGGCTTAGAAAACAAACTTATGATTACCAAAGGGGAAAGGTGGGGGAGGAGTGGTAAATTAGGAGGATGGGATTAACATACACACATTACTGTATATAAAATCAACAAGGACCTACTGCATAGCACAGGGAACTCTACCCAATACTCTGTGATAACCTATATGGGAAAAGAATCTGAAAGAGAATAGGTATATGTGTAGTTATAACTAAATCACTTTGCCGTACACCTGAAACCAACACAACATTGTAAATCAACTATACTCCAATAGAAAATTAAAATTTTAAATAAATAAACAAAACAAAAATAAACCAAAAGTCAGGCTTAATTATAAATCAAATGTGAATGCACAAAATAGTTTCTATTTCTGTAGGCCTGTGTTTGGGAGATGGAATTTGAAAATAAATAAATAAGTAAATAAATAAATAACTTCTCTTATGGGAAATTGGCACTGCCTTATAGACTTGAGGATAAAGGAAACAAATATATTTCTCCCTTCACCTGAATTTGGAAATGCAACTTTCTGAACATGCCATTTTGAGGCTGTGTCATTAACCTTCTGCCTTCACGTATTGCAATAGTTGAGATTCAAAAATAATGTTCCAGTTTTAGAACCAAGAGTTGTTATTTAAAAACCATCAGAAGCACAAATATTTTTTAATGGTGTATATACTTCCTGTATCTGGGGAGGATTCTTCATTTATTACTGCATGTTCTTTGTTCCTATAGAATAATAAACAATCCACGTTTAATGCTTTTACCATGTAGAAGACAAATAAACATAACTGGTGATTCTTGGTCTGAAGGAAAACAATTTTACTTGTCTATAAATTATAAAATTTAATTTTATGAAAAAAGATTTTGTATAGTTCCCAAATCAGGTATTTCTTCCCAGTTCATATAATCCCTTATGTAAAACTGAGTCACTACAGAGAAAGTATTTTCTCATCTGCCCTCCTGGAATTTAGATAGAACCTTCCCAAGTTGCATTTAAAATTCTACCATCAACCATGTATACATCTCATAAAATATTTTATAGTTTCCTGTATGCTCTGGCTGAACATTTCGTAGTACATAAAACACTTCTGCAAATAATATAAGGGCATCAAGCTGAATATGTCATAGCAGTGGTAGCCACATAAAGCTGATTCTGCCTCAATTTATTTTCTTAGTTTGATCTTCTTATTTGAAATGCAAGGTGAAACTTTCTGTGCTCTTCTTGTACAGTTGGTTGGGGGTGGGGAAGGGGGGCAGACCAGGGGACCCTAGCAGTTTCTGTGGGGTTGTGTTTATTAAAGCAAAGGCTTTTTGCAGAGGGCATCAAGCCAGGCTTAAACAACAGAACCGTGCCTGCAGAAATTGGATGTAATGTGATGGTTAAATAAGGGCCAGATGCCTTTAAAAACTCAAATATCAAAAAGTCATATCTCCTAAAGCTTCTAGTGTCGTGACTAGGATAGTGATACTATAGCACTTTAAAAAAAGAAGAAGAAGAAGAAGAAACAAAGAAAGAGACTTACATTTGTCTTCTGGAAGAAAATATCAAATATTCAGCCTGTCATAAGTCATGGGGATTTTGGCAATTGAAGCATATTTTAAAACAATCAATTCCTACAAAGTCATGAGAAACCCAGATAGAGTATTTCATTGTTGGAAACCGCTGTTAACTCTGTATACAGTATTATATTCACGTTCCCTTTTCTGCTCATCACCACCACTCATTCACTACTCCCTTTTATTCAAAGGAAGATAAAAATAGAAAAAGATATAGGAAAAATAAAGAAGCAAGAGGATTACTTATATAACTGTTTAAATAACAATTTACTTGCTATCAAAAATGATGATTTATTGTATCAGTATTTTAATAATAAGTTTTACATAATAATTGTAGGACACCGTGTGCCACCCTGTATCCTAAGCACTTTGTGTGGCTGTCTCTTTAAATCCTCACAACCCCACTATGAGACATGCATTGTCATTCTCTCTGTTGCCCAGAGGTGACAGAACACAAATTTAAGAACAGAAGCTTCACTGCCTTATGCAGAAGTGCCCAAGATGGCGCTAGCATTTGTACCCAGCACTTTGACCCCAGCGTTCATGCTCTTCACCACTGTTGTACAGCACGGATTGTACGAAAGAGTTCTGATAACGTAGTAAAGAGAATTGCTGCCCTGAACCTAGAAGCACTTCTCTACTAAAAAAACTTGATTACAAGAAAATTTCATTTTAACTTAACATTCCTTCCCTAAGGCCAAGTATTATGTATATAATAGAATATCATGTAATGTATAATAGACTATAATTATATACAATGATGCCAAGTCCTCTGTAATGTCTTAAACCTTAAGATAAATACATATGATCAATGCACATACTGAGAATCCCTGTACGACTTATGAGAAAAACTTCCTCAAAAATCCATGTGTACAAAGCCTCTCCTTTGTGGAGACCAGATTTCTCCAGAAGGCTCTTATTACATAGGCTACTATTTTATGCTTTCAAACAAGGTATTTATCTCATGTTATAAAGTAATCCCCATCTTGTGTACATGTGTTTGCAGTGGCAGATACAGAAGTACGTATGGCAACCCCTTGCGACTTTATACAAATGTCCCTTTTAGATGTTTGCTTGTTAGTTGTGACATAGTCATTGTTTCTCCTAGCCCAGGATGTGTGTGGACAGAGAAAGGAAGAAAGTGGGAAGAAAGTTGCTGAAAACAATTTGAATTAGAAATGATGGTTTTCGTAATTCAAAAAGACACACGCACCCCAGTGTTCATTGCAGCACTCTTTACAACAGCCAGGTCATGAAAGCAACCTAAATGCCCATCGACAGACAAATGGATAAAGAAGATGTGGTACATATATACGATGGAATATTACTCAGCCATAAAAAGGAACGAAACTGGGTCATTTGTAGAGATGTGGATGGACCTTGAGACTGTCATACAGAGTGAAGTAAGTCAGAAAGAGAAAAACAGATATCGTGTATTAACGCATATATGTGGAATGTAGAAAAATGGTACAGATGAACCGGTTTGCAAGACAGAAATAGAGACACAGATGTAGAGGACAAACGTATGGACACCAAGGGGGGAGGGGAGGTGGGATAAATTGGGAGATTGGGATTGACATATATACACTAATATGTATGAAATAGATAACTAATGAGAACCTGCTGTATAGCACAGGGAACTCTACTTCACTTTGCTGTACAGTAGAAACTAACACAACATTGTAAAACAACTATACCCCAATAAAAAAAAAGAAAGAAAGAAAGAAATGATGGTTTTCCTCCCTCACCAAGTGATTAGCAGCTTCTTTAATTCAATCCTAGGTCTGTTCTTCCTCAGAACAAGTCGCTTTCTGATTTTTGTTTGTTAAGATGCCAACTAGCAGTACAGCAGCCTGTGGTACTACGTACCTGCAGCTTTCTTCTCTGAATGGCGTTGATTTACTTCTTCCAACCACTTTACTTGGGAAAAGTTAATCACTCCTTCCAGACCTGTATGTGCCAATCCATCAAGCAGTCTCTAAGCAGCAGTGACTCCTGCAGGTTGGCCGGCCACACTTCCATAGGTTTGGCCTGGGAGGAGACAATGAGCCCAGATGGTGCAGGACGTTTGTGACTTACAGGGCAGCCTAAGCAAGATCAGCATGGTGTCAACTTTCCATGGTCCTAATCCCACAGGAATATACCAAATCTAGGGTCCAGATGACAGAAGACCAGAGTGATGGGTCACTGTGTCATGGAGGCACCAACTCTAAACCACAGCCAAGCAGTTTTCCAGCTTTCATCCATACCTAAAAGGAGGGCGAGGTGGCAAATCCCATGTCTCTCCAGAACCAGGGAGGCAGATGATTCCTTGTGGCAGCTCCTCCCAAGACTGGCTGTCTTGCTGCATCCCTGGGATGATCACAGAGTGAAGTGGAACCTTGCCTACGTGATCCAGATGGAGACATTCTAGGTCACTCAGGGTGCCTTTCCCCTGCAATATAGAGTCATGTGTCTCTGGGAACCATATGAAAAATCCATCTGCCTCCTCCTCCCTAGGTTTTCAAGGTGCTCTCCTTCTCTAGCTCTTTCCCATAAAGCTTCCTGCCTGCCTCAGGGCACAGTGCCTTCTGCATCCTCTGAATTTTTATGCCCCTGTTGGTCTCTATACTTCCTATTTTCTGTCCCTAATCATCTCTCCGTGTGCTTTGTAGCCTGCCTCAAGAAATTAAGAATTTCTTGAGGGCAAATCTTAAATCTATACCTCTTTGTAATCGCCACATGCACATATTAGGTATTCAATAAATATTTTTTGGTTGTTTAACAAACATGAGCACAAAATTCTTTCTTTTTCTTTCTTTTTTTTGGTTAAGTCTTTGTTTAATCTCTTATTGATGCTTGTTTGACTTATTTGGCTGCAAATCTCAAGAACTATAGATGATCACAGCCTTTTTCTTAAAGACAATAATACAGTGTCTCAGAGAAAGCAATTCAAAGCAGGCCATGAGTCAGGTTTCTTGTGGCCTTTATGAGTAGGTCACTCTGACTACAGTCTTATTTGAAGGGGTTAATGACCTCAGAGAGGGAGGTAACCTTAGTCACATTTATATACTACTAAAGACCTAAGAACCTTTGTGTCCTACTTGAATCTATACACACTTGAAAAAGACTTACAGACGTACTCCATTTTTGTTTATAGCAGCATCTTTGAAAACCTGCTAGGCCTCCCACTAGTTTACTTTAAAGACAACAAGCTATTTTAGGATGCGATTTCCCTAAAGGTAATGGAAATAACATGTTCTCTGAACTTAGAGCAAATATGAAGATCTGTTTAGACTGAAAATAATGAGATTTTGTGAACAGGAAGCAACAGTTTTTCACCCAACAGCTTGCAGTTAAAACGTCTGCTTTATCTCTGTTCATTCATTCATTCATTCAAAAAAAATTTTCTTAGCACCTATGACAGCCAAACAATCAACATGGTGTCGACAATTCCCAAACAGTGAAGCAAGGACCTAGGGGGAACCGTAGAGTTCCAGAAAAGGGCTCAAGAAGCCACGTACATTAAATTATCTATAGATTAAATATGTTACATGTTTTGCCCATATGGGTGCCACTCTAAATATTTACATACGTGCCATTGTGATTTATGAAATACAAACATAAATTTATTTAAAAATGACACTGAAATCCTTGTAGCTTTTTGACATTACATTTCTTTTTTCATTCAAGAGGTAGCAAAAGTACAAGTTATAGAATGCATGAGTCGGGGAATTTGTTAAGGTTAAAAAGTGATTCCCAAGCTCAAAAAACAAAAAAGGTACCTATTGCCTTCTGTGCTTTTAGAGTAACTGCCATTGTCTCCGCAGCGCTTCAGTGGTGAGTAAGTTGTGCCCTCTGAAGGTTTTAAGCTTCTTTAGCTTAAATTTAAGGGTATTTTTTTCTTTTGACATTAAGTATCACCCGAACTTTTTTCATATGTCTTATTTTGGGGAAAATTTATGATCTTTTTAACATTAGGAAGTTTTGCTTTTCCTGACATTTTATTGCTTTGCATATTTGAAACATTTCAATCCCAGACAATAAATATTATGTGATTATTATTTTCATATGGATAGGCTATTTCCTCCTGTTTTTTCTAACCCCCTTTCCTAGCTAATACTCAAAAATTTATTAATATTAAACTGTGCCATTCAGCTTTTTCAGAATCATGTATAATGAAAATTGAAAGAGGGGCAGGTTTGAGAGAGGAGAGTTAGTAGTAGTTGAAAATAAATTCAAGTGTGTGGTTTTCTTTCAGTTGGATTTCTAATATTTCTTGTTTGGTTGAAATGAAGATTATATTTGTTCTGTAAATCATTTTTATAAATTGACATAACCAGTTATCACATTAAGTGGTATCTTTTTATATCGTTATTATGGAAGCTAAATGGGTCTCAACAAAGTGGACGGATGTTAACTGAATACACCGTGAGAACTCAGTGTTAAAAGCACCCACCTTTAAAAGCTCTCCTCATGGCTCCCTCACCTGCATCAGTTCTTTTCTCAAGTACCTGTTCTTCAATAAGGCCTTCTCTAACTCCCCTTTAAAATATTGAAGCCCCAGCCTCTGCCTTACATACGATATCCCACTTCCTTGTTTTCTTTTTTTTCACTAACACTTCCGTACCATTTCTTAGACTTATTTATTTTGTTTATTATCTCCTCCCTCTAGAATGTAGACTGAGATTCAGGATTATGGTCTGTTTTGTCCACTGTTGTGTCCCCAGCACTTAGAGCAGAGCCTGACACTAGTGCATGTTCCATCAGTATTTTCCAACATAAATGAATGATTGATCAGTCCTTAATTCTGCAAATTCTTGCAACACTATACCCATGTCATTGTCCTCTGGTTCTTCTCCAGCCTTTAACTGTTTCTTCTCACTTCTGTCCTGGCTTGTTGTCTGACTCCATGCCTCAACTATTTGCTTTCCCTTGACTTTCCAAAGTCCTCTGAATTTCTTCAACTGTGTTCTTCAACATAACTCTTTTTTTACATTTTAGTACTTCCAAATTCACAATACATCTTCAACAGAATAAGAAATTTGGCCACCACAAGCAAGAGTTATTATGATATACTTAGTTTTTCATTAACATTATTTCAAAGTTTTTGATATATTTCACTACTTATTGAATTTTTTTCACAACTCCAAGTTAGCAATTTTTTTTTGGCTGCACCGCGCGGCTTGCAGGATCTTAGTTCCCCGACCAGAGATCAAACCTAGGCCCCAACCGTGAAAGAGCCGAGTCCTAACCACTGGACCACCAGGGAATTCCTGGGTTAGCAGTTTTTTAAGTGTATTTATTTATTACCTCTTATGTTACAGTAGTTTTTTTTAGACACAGCACATATATTTATTTCTTTTTTAAAAATTAGCTTAATGTGGTATAGTTTACATATAGTAATAACCCCTTTTTAGATGTATGGTTCAATTCAGTGACTTCTGACAAATAAGCACAGTTGTGTAACTGCCACCATAATGAAGATACATGAATGCCAGGAAGTTCTCTCATGTTTCTTTGTAATTGATCTGCCACTCATCACTAACCCCTGGCAACCACTGATCTGATTTCTGTCTCTGTAATTTTACCTTTTCCAGAATATCACATAAAATGGAATAATTCTATATAAATTTAGATTTAAAGTTTTTGTGTCTTCTTTCACTGAGTGTAATGCTTTTGAGATTCATCCATGTGGTCATGTGTATCTGTAGTTCATTTCCTTTTCTTGCTGAGTAATATTCCTTTGTGTGGATGCACCACAGTTTGTTTATCTATTCATTATTAAGTGTACCTTTCGATCGTTTCTGGCTATTAAGAATAAAGCTTCTATGAACATGGATGGACAGAGCTTTGTGTAGATTTATGTGTTCACTTGTAATGGGTAAACACTTAGGATTGGGATCACTGAGTCATATGGTAAGTGAATATTTAATTTTATAAGAAACAGACAGTGTTTTCCCAAAGTGCTGTACCATTTGGCACTACCATCAGAAATATGAGATTTCTAGTTGCTCCATATCTTTGCTAGCATTTGGTATGATCTATTCTGTTGTTTGTTTTGTCTTGTTTTAATCTTAGCCATCCTGATAGGCAAATAGTGGTATCTCACTGGGGTTTTACTTTGCTTTTCTCTGGTGACTAATGATACTAAGCACTTGCATGTATTGGTTTACCATCCATATATTTTCTTTGTTGGTTCAAATCTTTTGTCTATTTTAAAAAATCGGTTGTTTGTCTTCTTATTACAATATAAGAGTTCTTCATATATTCTAGATACAGAAATGTGTTTTTCACATATTTTCTCTGAGTCTGGGACTTGACTTAAAGAGTCTTTGGAAGAGCTGAAGGTTTTAATTTTGAAGAAGTTTGATTTATCAATTTTTATTCTTTTATGGATCATACTTTTTTGTGTCTTATCTGAGAAATCTTGATCTAACCCAAGCTCACAAAGGTTTTCTCCAATGTTTTCTTCTTGATATTTTAAGTTTCAACTTTTACTTTTAGGTATTTGATTCATTTTGAGTTTACTTTTGTATATGGTGCAAAGTAAGGTTTAAGATCCCTTTTTTTTTCTTCCCCTGCACATGGATGTCTGTTCCAACACCATTTTTTTGAGGATTATTCTTTCCTCATTGAGTTACCTTGACACCTTTGTCTAAAACCAATTGACCGTATATGTGTGGGTCCATTTTGGATTCTGTTTTGTTCCATTGATCTATATGCTTATCCTTAGACAGCACCTCACTGTCTTGATTACTAAGTCATGAAATCAGGTCTTATGAATCCTTCAGCTTTTCCTTTTCAAAATCTTTTTTTATTCTAGGTTCTTTGATTTTCCATATTTCTACAAAACACTTGCTGGGATTTTGACTGGAATTGCTTTGAATCTATAGCTCAATTTAGGGAGAATTGATACCTTAACTGTATTAGGCCTTCTAATCAATGAATATGGAATAGCTTTTCATTTACTTAGGTCTTTTCTGATTTCCTTCATCAATGTTTTATAGTTTTCAGAATGTAAATCCAGTACATATTTTATTAGATTTATCCATAGATATTTCAATCTCTGGTTCATTGCTAATATATAGAAATAAAATCAATATTTGTATATGAACCTTTTTTCCTGTAACCTTGCTGATCTCACTTATTAGCTATAATAGTTCTCAGGGTTTTTTGTTTTGTTTTCTTTTTGTGTATTCTTTGGAATTTTCTACATAGATGATTTTTATTTGCAAGTAAAGACAGTTTTTTTTCTCTTTCTAATCTGTATACTTTTTATTTCTTCTTCTTGCCTTATTGCAGTGACTAGCATCTCCAGTACACTACTGAATAGTCATGGTGAAAACAGACATCCTTGCCTTTTTCCTGAATTTATGGGGAAAACATTCAGTCTTTCATCATTAAATTAGCTGCAAGATTTTCTTAGATGCTCTTTATCATATTGAGGGAAGTTCCTTTCTTTTTTTTTTTAATAAGTTTATTTATTTATTTATTTTTGACTACATTGGGTCTTCATTGCTGCACGCAGGCTTTTTCTAGTTGCGGCAAGTGGGGGCTACTCTTTGTTGTGGTGTACGGGCTTCTCATTGCACTGGCTTCTCGTTGCAGGGCATGGGCTCTAGGAGTGCAGGCTTCAGTAGTTGTGGCACACGAGCTTCAGTAGTGGTGGCTCACAGGCTCTAGAGCGCAGGCTCAGTAGTTGTGGTGCACAGGCTTAGTTGCTCCGCGGCATGTGGGATCTTCCCAGACCAGGGCTCAAACCCGTGTCCCCTGCATTGGCAGGCAGATTCTTAACCACTGTGCCACCAGGGAAGTCCCAGGGAAGTTCCTTTCTATTCTTAGTTTGCTGAGTGTTTTTATAATGAATGGATGTTGAATTTTATCAAACGGTTTTTCTGCGTCCTTGGAGACGATAATATAGTTTCTCTTTTTTTGGTGGTACATTGCATTGATTGATTTTTTTATTTAAGTATAAATGACTTACAACATTATATTAGTTTCAGGTGTACAACATAGTTATTTGATATTTATTTACATTACAAAATGATCATTGGGATGCATGTATCTTTTTGAATTAGCATTTTCATTTCCTTCAGATATATCTTATTTATCTTTCTTGGAGTTTATAGAATTTCTTGAATCTGAGGCTCGATGTCTTTCATCAATTTTTTTTAACATTCTCAGCCACTATTCTTCAAATATTCTTCTACGATTTTAATTACATGTATGTCAGACTTTTCACCATGTGCAAGATGTCTCCTATGCTCTTTTTGGAATTTCCCATCTCTTTTTCTCTCTTCTTTATTAATCTGGATATTTTCTACTGACTGACCCATCTTTGTTAATCTTCTCTTTTGCTGCATCCAAAATTCTATTAAGCCCATCTAGTGAACTCTTAATTTCAGGGTGTTTTTTTTTTCCAGTTATGCAATCACCATTTGATTCTTTTTTTTTTTTTTTTTTTTTTTTTAATTTTGGCTACGTTGGGTCTTCGTTGCTGCATGTGGGCTTTCTCTAGTTGCGGCAAGTGGGGACTACTCTTCTCGTTGTGGCACACGGGCTTCTCATTGATGTGGCTTCTCCTGTGGAGCACAGGCTCTAGGCACGCAGGCTTCCATAGTTGTGGAGTGTGGGCTTTGATAGTTGTGGCTCCCGGGCTCTGGAGCGCAGGCTCAGTAGTTGTGGTGCACGGGCTTAGTTGCTCCATGGCATGTGGGATCTTCCCGGACCAGGGATTGAACCTGTGTGCCCTGCATTGGCAGGCAGATTCTTAACCACTGCACCACCAAGGAAGTCCCCATTTGATTCTTTTTTTAAAATTTCGTTTTAAAGTCCCTTTCTGATTACCCCAGTGTGTGGGTTGCTTATAGACCTGCTTCTGTACTCTGGGATTTTTTCCTCTTAGTTTTCAATCACTTTGTTCTGTATCCCACTATGCCTAGGATTTTTTTGCTGAATACCAGACCTTGTATGTGAAAAAATGTAGAAGCTCTGGATGATGATTTCTTCCAGAGAGGGTTTAATTTTCTGGCAAGCGGACAGGGATGTTGTCAGATCAAGGTTGAGCTTTTTCTACTTTGCCCTTATTCATAGAAGGTATACCTAGGGTCTCAGCTGAGAGCCTGTGGTGTTTACCAGACCCTTCAGCCTTGGTGAGCACTGAAATCCAGCCCCTGACTCCCTGGACCCACAAGATGGATGAAATTTCTGCTCACCTCATTCGTCTCCCAGCTTCTACTCTCACCCCACACATGTGCAGCTTTGGAGTTGACATATATTTCAAGGAGAAATTTCATGTAGAATTATAGGCTCACTTCTCTGCAGTTACCTCCTGTCTGAGATTGTGGTCCCTCATTACCTCTGTACCTCAGCCCCAAGCTCCAACCTCTGCCTCTCCAGCCCAGTGAGACTGCCGCAAGCCCTAGACCACTGCTTCCCATGCAGCTTCTCTTACTCTCACATTTAATTGGCAAATTCCCTGAAGGAAAAAATGAACTTTCCTCTTCTTCAATTTCTAGTCCCTCAAACCCTGACTGCCTTGGTTTTTTACTGATGCCTCAAATAAAGTGTGCTTCCCAAAGATGTCCACATTCACATCCCTAGAACCTGTGAAGATGTCACATAACAAAAGGGAATTAAAGTTGCAGGACTGTAATTAAGGTTGCTGATCAACTGATATTCAAGGGAGATTATCCTAGGTGATCCAGGTAGGCCCAATCTAATCACATGAGCTCTTAAAAACAGAAGAGGGAGGCAGAAAAGTGGGGAAGATAGTGTGACATCAGAAGGACTTGACACTGCTGGCTTTGAAGATGGAGTAAGGGTGTCATGAGCCAATGAATGTGGTGGGCTCTAAAATGGCTCTTGTAGCCAGTAAGAAAACCAGGACTTTGGTCCTACAGCCAAGAACTGAAAACTCCCAACAATCTGAGCAGGAAGTGGTTCTCTCCTACAACCTCCAGAAAGTAACATACCTACCAACACCTTGATTTTAGTCCACGAGACCCATAGCAGACTTCTGACCTATAGAACTGTAAGGTAATGCATTTGTGTTTAAGCCACTAAATGTGTGGTAATTTGTAACAGCAGCATAGAAAACTATTACACAATTGTTTTGCATTTTGTCCAGCTTTTCTAATTGTTCTCAGGTCAACGATTAGTCTCGATGTATCAGTCAGAGTACAGTCAGAGTCAGAACCACTGTGCTTATGGGATAAAGGTTTTATTATAGGAATCAAATCTTCCAGACCTGTGGGAGGATTTGGGAAAGTGAAACCCTAGGAAGGAAGTTGGAGGATCAGAGAAAAAGTCCACAACCCATCAATTTGGGAAGCAAAGCACAACCACCTGACAAAGTAGCTGCAAAGTGACAGCTCACAGGAAGGTCTGTAGGAAGCGATGCTTCTGTAGAACTGCTACCTCTGTGAGTCTGCCACCAAGTGTCTGGTAGTGAGCTTGGAGCCTCTGTTGGGAAATAGGATCCTCAGTCAGGAAGAAGAGCTGGATGGAGAGTGGAGGAAAGGGAGGGTAAGCTAGAACCACCAGCACTTCTGTGGCGGTAACTGCATCTAACCACAGTGAACTTCAAAGGTTAATAACTGCTTCACTGCCATCTTCCAAATCTTGCATAAATTTCTCTTTTGGCCAACTCTACTCAGAACCATATAGGGAAGGGATATCTGGAAATGTAGTTTCAGTTTCACCAAGTTGACACAGTACCAAATAGTCTACCCTTTGTCAACTTGGTATCCATACACCATACACTTTTAACCGTATTATTAAATCCTCCAAATAAAGGCAATAGCAAAATGCTTCCCCCTAGCATGATGCATGCTAACCCTCTCCTCCAAAGAGGATATGAATACCTTTGTGGTCTTCCTCCTGAAAATCTATAACCTCAATCTAATCATGAGAAAAGCATCGAACAAATCTCAGTTGAGGGTTATTCTACAAAACACCTGACTGTACTCAAAACCGTCAAAGTCGTCAAAAACAAGGAAAGTCTGAGAAACTATCACAGCCAAGAGGAACCTAAGGAGACATGTCATAAGTAAATGTAATGTGGTGTCCTAGGTGTGATTCTGGAACAGAAAAAGGACGTTAGGTAAAAACTAAGGAAATCTGAATATAAGTATGGGCTTTAGTGAATGATAACATATCAAAATTGGTTCATTAATTGTAACAAATATACCATACTAATGTAAAATATTAATAATAGGAGAAACTGGGTGTGGGGTATATAGGAACTTTGTATTATCTGTGTAATTCTTTTAATAAATATAAAACTATTCTAAAATTAAAAGTTTATTTTTTTAAAAAAGGATATAGTCCCATATGACGCATCCATTTGGGGTGATGTTTGTTCTTTTCTATGAGTTAGGATATACCCCTTTGATATCCTGCAACTTAAATACTGAGATATATGGCTAACCACTATTAATACCTGATAATAGGGGAAAGGGAGAGGGGGAAATAATAAAGAATTGTTTAATACCTAAACAAATACGCTGTATTCACATTAAAGTAAGGAAGAGACACTCGTAACCACTCCTGTCATCGTTTCTGTAACAGGTCCAGTGGTCATAGCTAGTGCTTATGACTTCCTTCTTCCACTAGCCAGTTCATACTCCCTTAGCCCTCAATAAACACCTCAGCTGGTATAGTTCCTTGCTAGATGGCGTGAGCCTGCCTCTTTCTGTTTCAGTTATATTTTGCTGTATAACAAATCACCCCAAAACTTAGTGGCTTAAAACAACAATGATTTATCATTTCTCACGATCCTGGGGAGTCAGAGATTCAGGCAAGTCTTGACTAGGTAGTTCTGCTCCGTGTGGCATCATCTGGTACTTATCAGCTGCATTCAGCGGGCAGCTGAGCTGGACCAGAAGGATCGAAAAGGCTTTGCTCATCAATTTGGAGATTTGGAGCCTCAGAGCTCCACATGATCTGTCCTTTTGCTTCTGACAACCTTTGGCTTCCTCACACATGATAGTTTCAGAGTAGTTGCATTTAAAAGACAACTGGCTTCACACAGATGGCCAACAGGCACGTGAAAAGATGTTCAACATTGCTAATTATCAGAGAGATACTAATCAAAACCACAATGAGCTATTACCTCATACTGGTCAGAACGGCCATCATCAAAAAGTCTACAAACAATCAATGCTGGAGAGGATGTGGGGAAAGGGAGCCCTCCTGCACTGCTGGTGGGGATGTAAATTGGTGCAGCCACTATGGAGAACAGTATGGAGGTTCCTTAAAAAACTAAAAATAGAGTTGCCATCTGATCCAGCAATTCCATCCCTGGGTATATATCTGGAAAAAAACGAAAGCACTAATTTGAAAAGATAATGTGCACCCCAGTATTCATAGCAGCACTATTTACAATATTCCAAGACATGGAAGCAACCCAAGAGCCTATCAACAGATGATTGGTTTAAGAAGATGTGGTATATACATACAATGGAACATTAATCATCCATAAAAAAGAATGAAATAGGGCTTCCCTGGTGGTGCAGTGGTTGAGAATCTGCCTGCCAATGCAGGGGACACGGGTTCGAGCCCTGGTCTGGGAAGATCCCACATGCCGCGGAGCAACTAGGCCCGTGAGCCACAATTACTGAGCCTGCGCGTCTGGAGCCTGTGCTCCCCAACAAGAGAGGCCGCGACAGTGAAAGGCCCGCGCACCGCGATGAAGAGTGGTCCCCACTTGCCACAACTAGAGAAAGCCCTCGCACAATAAAATAAATAAATAATTAAAAAAAAAAAAGAATGAAATATTGCCATTTGCAGCAACATGAATGGACCTAAAGAATATCATACTAAGCGGGTGTAGGCATTGCTTCTCCTACTCCCAGGGTCCTCCCGTGTGAGGAGGGGTCCTCACTGCCCCTAGAGGCACTCCATCTGTGGCCCAGGAAGCAGTAACTTCAGGGCAAGAATGTTCTGGGCATTTGTCCAAATGCCCAGCTGGTCAGGTGTGATGCTGGTGGTGTTCCCTCTGCACCACGGCTCTCACACTTTTATGACCACGATCATTTATAAACCACGTGGGAAAGCGTGTGTGTGTGTGTGTGTGTCTCTAGGCTCATCCCTCAGAGATTCACATCCAGTAGTTGGGAGAGACCAGAAATGTACATTTTTTAAAAATGAGTCCTTCCAAGCAACATGGATAGACCTAGAGATTAACACACTAAGCGAAGTAAGTCAGAGAAAGACAAATGTCATATGATATCACTTATATGTGGAATCTAAAAAGTAATACACATGAACTTACTTACAAAACAGAAACAGACTCAAAGACATAAAAAACAAACTTATGGTTACCAAAATGAAAGGGAGGGAGGGGATGGATAAATTCGGAGTTTGGGATTAACAGATACAAACTACTATACATTAAAAAAGCAACAAGGATTTTTTTGTATAGCACAGGGAACTATATTCAATATCTTATAATAACCTATAATGGAAAATAATCTGAAATATATTAATAAATATATATATAACTGAATCACTTTGCTGAACACCTGAAACTAACACAATATTGTTAATCAACTATACTTCAATTAAAAAAAAAAAAAAAGGCAGTCGTCTTCGAAGAGGGATGCAATGAAAACTGTGATTCTTCTTCAGGGCTCTGAAGTTCCAGAGCGTCACTTCTATATTTTGCAGTCAAAGCTGGTCACAAACCCAGTCCAGGTTAGAGGGGAAGGGCAATAGGCTCTATCTCTTGGTAAGAGGAGCAGCAAAGAACTTGTGCCCGGTTGTAATCCACTAGACTGGTTGTGGAAATCTCTGTTTATCTCCTTTAAGGCAAATTCTCAGAATTGGAATTGCTCCATGGAAGGTATTCCTCATTTTAAAAGCTTGAGACTTATCCAAATGGCCCTCCACTTGGGTTTTTCCAGTTTTCATTCTCATTAACAATGTTTGAAAGTCAGTTTCCCTGTGCCTTCACCAACACTAGATATCATTACCTTTTTTAATCTTTTCCAGTTTAAAGAAGGGGAAGGCCTGACCACTGCATTTATTTGCATTTTTGCATACCATTGAGGTTGAACATTTTGAATGTGTTTATGGCCATGTGTTGCCATTCTTTTTTTGAATTGCCTAATCTTGTACTTTGTCCATTCCTCTCTTGGGCTATTCCTGGGTTGAGTGCTGATGTTGGTCCGAAAACTGGGTTACTAAAGTTTAATTGACCTCAGACAACCCAACTAGGTTTTTAAATATTATGAATTACTCTTACCCAAAAAAAAATCTATCTCCATTTCCATTTGTTTATTCTCTACTTCCCTAGATCATATCACCTTTTTCAGTTCTTTCTTTTCTCAGATT
The DNA here is from genome assembly GCF_009873245.2 of Balaenoptera musculus. Taxonomy (NCBI): domain Eukaryota; kingdom Metazoa; phylum Chordata; class Mammalia; order Artiodactyla; family Balaenopteridae; genus Balaenoptera; species Balaenoptera musculus. Next base: position 30,894,503 of record NC_045795.1, read on the forward strand.
CACAATATTAGAACTGCAGAATCACCTCATTTTTCAGTTGAGGCTTTTGACAACAAAAGAGGAAAGGGTCTTGTCCTTTCTAAAGGTGGGGAGTCTATTCAGTTTGAATGCATGGAACCTCTCTTTTGGCTTCTGGTCAAAACTACACCAACAATGCATTTAGCCCCTTTACCAAAAGGGTTGTGTCCTTGTGTCTGGCACTAAGAAATTCAGTCTATCCATAACTTTTGCCTCATGAATAACTCAGATCCTAAATTCCCCCTGCCCCTACTTGGCTGTGTGACATTTTATAAATTGCTTTAACTTTGGGGCCTTGGATTACCCATCTGTTAAGTGGGAGCACTGAACTTCTACTCAGTGATTCTGAGACATACTTTTTACTCTTGAAGTCTGTTGTTTAAGAGGGCATTAGAGAGAATGGATTAGGGGAAACCAGCATAGGTGGAAGTTGACCTTTAAGAAATTTATTTCAGCCTACAATGTCTATTTTTGAAGGTAACCTAATCAAAGCTTTTTAAAAATAGTTTTTAATTATAGGTTTGAAACTTTGTGTTATTTGTAATACCTTTTTAGAAGCATGAAAATAGCATTTCTCTCTGTACCAGCTTTGTGCTTTCCCATTTGGTAAACACTGATTTTATTTCTATCTGTTGCCTGTAGGAGTAGACCAGGCCAACTCAGTACTTCCTGTTTACCTCCTGGTCTTACATATGGTAGATTGCCACAGACCTGCTCTCAAAATAAGCTTCCTTGGTTTAATTCTGCATTTTCTGGTTAGGCAACTGGCCTGTCAATACTTGAACAATGAAACAATTTGGCTACTGAAGACTTGTTCTGACATTCCCCCTTCAAATTGTCAGTGGAAAGGAAAGTCACTTAATGTAATGGCAGGGATAATATAATAGTAGGATTTACATTTAAATGGGGGCATCACACAGTACCTTTCATTTGAGAATATCAAAGCATTTCCAACTCTTAAACTTGGAGTGTGTGACATGGGCAAACACAAAGATAGTAAATAACCTGATTTCCTCTGGAGATTCTCAGTGCTCTAAATATCTATTTTTTAAGGAGGGAGACTGAATGTTATGTGTATTGAGTGAATAGAGTGTAAGCTTAGAAATATTTTATGTTCCCATCATAGTTTATTCTGCTTAGCATAAATCATCAGTGCCAACCATAACTTACCATTTACTGGAGCTTTTTCGGTTGTATTACACTTTTCAGTTATATTACACTCATGTCAGACACACCTTCGTACAAGTCCCTCCAAGGTCAATAGTTTAGAAATTCTGACTCTTCCATCCCCTTTTCCACTCAACACTTATGGAAATATATGCTAATTGGAACAGAAGCAGCCTACCCAACTAACAGGGTTAGACCACTCTTAACACAAGATTAATGAAATAGAAGTTTAGGCTAAAAATAACATTTTTCAAGCCCTAAGAGTGTAGATGCCAAGTAAAAGCCAGCAGTTCTCCAGGATCAGTCAAATCCCACGCTTTGCCCTCCTTCAACTTCGCTCAATGGAGTTGAAGAAAAGAGGAAATCCTGTACGCCCACCGTTGTTCTGGCCACTGTTGCCACCCTCTGGCCCTCCCACCTTCCCTGAAGCCACAGCTCAGCAGTCACCACTGTGGAAAACAGGACCGCAGACTCAAGGTGCAGAATGAGACTCTACACATTGTTTACTGAGGTGACACGCAAGCAGGAATGATGAGGCACTTGTGCACAGGTAGCTACCTGTACTACTCGTGGCCGGCCTTTGTAGGTGTGAGATTCATGTCCATAAGGGGGCATTTAGAGACCACAGATATTTAAAGTGACAAATATTCGCAAGAAGTTGAGTTTGTGAAGTATTCTACATTGCTGATTTGTGACTGACCCATGGGTTAAGAGACATCTAGAGCTATCAGAGGCTTAGAGAACAGTATTTGCTCAGAGGGAGAAAAGCCTAAGGATCTTATCAGTTTGCTGAGACTGGAATTGGCATCCTGTGTGACAGATCTGTAATACTGGTGGTGAGGGGGCTGATTTCCTTTTAGATTTCCAGGATCTTTCAGGATCCAAAGGCAGCCTTCACCTCTGGATACTCAGCTCTTTATAGACACCCTGAATTCTTCCAAACTGACCAATCACACTGGAAATAAATTTTACACACTTAAAAAGTGATACTCTTTCGCATCTAGTACCCAGATCTTAGTTTCTAAGTATTCTCCACTGATATTCAGGCTCCTTGGAAAAACAGCTGATTCCAGGACTGGGGCAGGGAAAGAGGCCTTGAAAAATTAGCCTGGAACATCCTCATTCACCAGAAAATAAAGAGTTGCTCAAAGAACCACAGGGAAATATCAAAAATGGGAGCTTGAAGAGGCTCCCACTGGCTAAATCTGGGAAAATTTGATTATAGTAATGGGTTATCATGCATAGAATAAGATAAATAATTTTGAGTTCATACAATATAAACAAGTAAATACATAAGGGAGAAAGTGAAAGCTCTTCTTTGCCATAGAAGGCCAGCTAATAAATATAGCTAGAGTTATGGCATTAAAAGATCATCAGTGGGGGAGAAAGACTGATAAGGAGTAGAAATTTACATAGTCTCAAATTATCTCCCCACAAATTACCTATTAGTTACAAAGGAAAACTAGTAACTACAACAACAACAAATCTGATGTTCTTTCAGTTGTTCCTTGTAAATATTGTTAATTAATTTTTTTTATTGTTTTGGTTCACAAATGTTAAGCATTTCTTTTGCTTGAATTTTGTCTTTCTTGAGGTCACGCCATTAAATAAGAAATACAGACAGAAATTCATGTATAGCAGTTCAAAGAATACCTCCAATGATGACAAATCCTTTGATAAGATACACTTTGGGTAAATGCCTAATCCCGCTCTTTTTGTTCAGACCTATTGAAATTGTTCTCCCCTCCAAAAGCCAGATCAGGCTAACCCCACAGCACAGCAGAGACATAAAGGAGCAGAACCCACCCCCCCTCATCCCCCGCACTTGCATTAGAGGGAGCCCCAGAGCTACAGCACTGGGTGGGCAGAGAGGTGGCTGTTCCAGGCTGGCCACTGAACTACATCTGGTCCCTCCCCTAGGGAGGGTTCTGACCTTCTTTACTTCTCCTTTTGTTGTCTGTATAAGACCAGAAACACTGTTTCCAGTTACTGTGATGGTTAGGTGTCTGTGGCAGGCAGGATGCTGGTGTCCAGAGAGGGCAGGTGGGGTAAACAGAACCCCTAGATATTGCTGGCCCAGCTGGGCTCCTGGCTACCTGGTTATGTGATGAACTGCACGAGCATTCCAGGGAGATGGGACAGGCACCTCGAAGACTACATTCAGACACCGAAAAACACACCCACCAAACAGCCATCCCAGACCTCTAATCTTACTTGATGACCAAACTATAATTACATTACAGCAATTACTTGAATATTACATTTTTATTACTGTTATGTCATTATGTCTACTAGGAAAAAATATGCCTACTTGAAGCAGCAAAATTCTTAATGACTCATTTAAGCTCATTTAAGCTCATTTAAGCTACCTGAAACCCCTGACTTAAACATTTTGGCCAAAATAATTTTTAGAGCCTGGGGGGAAGAAGAGTGTTAATCTCCATCTACAGTGTTGCAAGAAAACTTTCACTGGTGGATATACTTCTAGAGATTAAAAAGTTCCAGCTAAGGCTGATCAGAAAGTTCTGATAGTTACATTTAAGAGCTCTGTTTATAAAGCCATCAATTCTTTATCATCTATTGATCAGTTCCAACTACTGGCAAAAAGTAGAGAACTCAGGAAACATCCATGTCTCCATCCTCCAAATGTGTGGAGGCATATTTCCCATACTTCCAAAATGTCAAGCAGGAAGATTCTTTAGAGGCCAGCTTAGCCCATTTTTCAGCCCTTTCTGTGGAAGCCAGTGGTTTATTTGGCACTCACAAAGGACACTCCTCAAATACTTACTAATGTAAGTTACATTTTCTAATCATTATATTTTACTTCATTACCTCTTTTTAGGTAGTTTCTCATTAGACCTGATCTTGCTGAAAGATTCCAAGCCATCAGACTCAGTATATTTTCTCAGCAGGGGGCCCTTTGACCCTAACCACTTTGCAACTTAACCCAAACCGTGTCCCTTTCCCAAGCAGTGCAGGCACAGACAAGCATATGATGCCTCTTGTCTCAAAAATAAATTCTATACTTTGAGAGCCAGGATTCAGACCCTTGAATTTGGGGAACTTACCATATGAGCTGATGAGTCAAAATATCCAGTTTTAACCACTTTTGAATTTTTTTACACATACATTTACCCGTAAATACTCTCTGCATTGAACAAGCACTTCCCTACAAGAAAATGAAGCAGCTAACAGGTTTTGCTTCCCTTAGGTAAACCAAGCCCAAGGTTTGCTTTTTGCTTCATTTTTTAAAAAGTCCTTTTGGCAAATATATGTCCTCTATGTTACTGTGTAAAATTCAGTGCCTAATTCTAAAGTTATGTACATCTGCCGGACATATACGCTGTAAAACATTCATGGCTGCCTACCAATGTGAAAGGTATTACCAGGTCTATTTTTAACATTGTTTTGGCAAGGCTGTTGCTGTGGGAAAAAAAAGAAAAATTCCTATAGAATTCTTAATGAGAAAACTGAATGATTCTTTGAAATGTGGTTGTGATTCCCTGACTTATTCGGCGGTGATGTCACAGGTGGTGAGAAGCAAGAAACGGTAGACTCGCTCGTTTGCCAGCGCGCTCTCAAGATGCACCAGAGGGGAAATGAAACTCATCTCGCGTGTGGTTTGTGCTGAGCTGTGCTTCCCACCACTGCTCCGGGGGTCACACAGGCCCCTGCTCGGGACATGTCTCACACACTCGGTTTGTCATCCCCATGAGCCTGTGTCATGGAAGGGTGCACTGCTTGCATGTGTTTCTTATAGAACTTGATCGGCCCACTGGCCTTTCTTCTGTTCATTACCCACATTTGTCTTAGAAAACAGCCACCTTGTTCTAGCTGTTGGAGAAAGACAGGGCTTTCCTCCAGCTCACCTGAGTCCCCTCGGTCGCTTAATTAGCAAGTGGCAAGAAGTTCAGAGAAGTCTGTCAGGACAGGAGAATGTGCTCCGGCCTCCTTGTCACCTAATTCGAATCCTGGGCCACACTCTTGGGCAGAGGACACAATGGCACATCAGGTGGTGTCCTGGTCAGGTCTCAGGTGGGTTTGTAATATTAAAAGAATAATATAATATTAGTGAATGCGAGGCGGTATCTGAAAGGAAAGCCAACGTTCCCTTGATGTTTATAAAACATTATTGTAACACGTGAATTCTTTCTGTGGAATCTGTTAAACTAATATACAGTAAATATAATGATTCAAAGTCAAAATCCCATACTTGATTTATGGATTTACCAAATTAACCTGCCAGACTGTCATCCTTCTTGCAAAGGCAAAACTACAGAACCTTTCCACAGTCACACTTCAGTCTCCGGCTACACATTCCAATCCCAGACCTGTCGCTGGCACCACGAATGTTTTCCCCCTTCTCCTGATGTTGTCTCAACATCTCAGGGTCGTTGACGTTTTCTCAAGACTGTAGCCCTTATGCAGTCGTTTATGGGACCAGCTGGTGACCTCCCCAACTGTGCTGCAGACCATTTCAACACAACCCCTTGCCTCGGAGTTTTGATAACTTGACCTGGAGCTCCTGGGTCTGTAGCAACTTGGGGGCAGCTCAGTACCTGCTAAGGTATTGCTTCCCCCACCCCCGGCCCCCCAAAAGGGCTGTAAAAGGTTAGGGTTCTGAGAGGTGGGCAGAGGCTGTGGCACACACGCTCCTGGGCCCACAGAGGAAGGCCTCCTTCCTCCTCCTCCCTGGCACATGTTCGTTCTGACGCCTCCTTCGCTAAGGGCCATGTGCTCCAGACCAGCAGCCACAGCAAGAGGGGCCAGGTCTGGGGTGAAGAAAAGAGATGCCGAGGCATCCTCAGAAGGACGTTGTCCTTCCCCTCACACATCATCCGCTGCCCGCAGCCCAGGTCCCCTGAAGCCCTGGAGGGGCGGCCACGGGCAGAGTGAGGCTGACTCAGAAATGTCCCCTTTGTGCCTCTTTTGCCCGTAGCAGAACTTCAGTAGCAGAACTTGATCTTTCAGGAGTCTCTTTGGGAATCGCTGGGTCTTCTGCTTTTAACAGCTAAGTGAAGCAGTATCCCCTTATAAAAGGAAAAATGCCGCTTCAAGATTTGCTGAAGACAGAATGATGACACTTGGCAAGTCCAAAAAGAAGAATACTTCACTGCCCAGTCTCTGCTCCCAGATGTTCGGATCACTGAGAAATGGTACAGCCAGGGTGAGGGGGTGCGAACTGCTTGTTTATTTGGCGTCTCCTTGGGGGGTTATAAAAAACAAACAACAGAAACACACACACAAAAGCTCGACACAATAAATAAACCATTGACAGTAACCTAAGACGAAGCGCTCCTGCGAGTTTCTGAGCCTGTCTGTTTGTTGCTGTTCTGCAGTTAGCCGAGGATGCTTGTGGATTGTGCTAACGCAGCACTGAGCCCCGGGCCAAACACCTTCTCAGGTTTTTTTCCCCTCTGCGTTTTGCTAATCCCTGGATGAAACATAATCGCAGAGCAATGTTCAAGGTTGGACGCAACAGGGAGGAACTCGGCGTTGGCTCCCACCCAGTGGAAATAACATGCCATTGGACTTGACAAGGCAGGAGGAAGGATGTTAAACAAATACACTCCCTCCAGCCTCCCTAGCAATGGCTCGCTGCTCTCCACAGAAGCCCCAAGTTTACCCAGGCTGCTCACTCCTCTCCCAGGTTTCATCACCTGAGATATGTTGTATAAGATAAATAGGCAGGGAGGCCAACGAGCAAAACTTCCAATCAGGAAAAGAATGGAAAGAGAATTAAGTCATTTATTCCCCTCTAGGGCAAAATTAAAGTTACAAAAGTATTTGTATATAATAAATATATAATTATACATAATAATTAAACTCCAGCCACTTGCAGTCATCATTCTTTTTCCCTTTCTTTCAAACCAGAGGAAAACATTTCTCCTTATTGTGGCTTCAGGTGTAGACTTCTGAATCAGAAGTTCCAGGTACCACCTGACTCCTTGTCATCTTGTGTTCTGATGACAGTATGGGAAAGGGAATCAGAGAATGGGACAGAATTTTCTCCAGTGAACAGAGAGGGAAGGCTGTCTAAAAGTACTCATCTGTTCCACATAAGTTTATCTAAAATATACACACACGCAAGTGTATGTATTTGTAACTCATTTCATCTTTTTTTTAATAAATTTATTTTATTTATTTTATTTTTGGCTGCATTGGGTCTTTGTTGCTCCTCGTGGGCTTTCTCTAGTTGCAGCGAGCGGGGGCTACTCTTCGTTGCGGTGCACGGGCTTCTCATTGCGGTGACTTCTCTTGTTGCGGAGCATGGGCTCTAGGCACAGGCGTCAGTAGTTGCGACGTGTGGGCTCAGTAGTGCCTCGCAGGCCCTGTAGTTGTGGTGCACAGGCTTAGTTGCTCCACAGCACGTGGGATCTTCCCAGACCAGGGCTCGAACCCGTGTCCTGTGTTGGCAGGTGGATTCGTAACCACTGCCCCACCAGGGAAGCCCTCTCAGTTAAGCTTTACAACAACGCTCTGAGATTGATACTGTTATTCTTATTTTACAGATGGAAGTCTGGGGTGCAGAAGGGTTTAAGACCACACAGATTCAACCATGGAATGAACTGGAGATCTCCATGTGGTTCTAGACAGAAAAGCGGGCTCTGAGGAGTCAGGGAGGCAAAGCTAGAGGTTAAAAACAGTAACAAACAGCAAATCCCCCCTACTGTCAGGAGACTAACAAGCAAATAAATAATAAATAATAGAACCTGGCCTCAGTGCTCGACCTTTTCCTGAGGAGCTTAGAAAGTGCTCACAGGTGATCTTGCGTCTTGTCCAGTTATAGTTGAGTTGCGTTGTAGGTTTGCCTGAGGGCATTGTCATAAATCTGTGCTGAAACCAAACCTGGAGCAGGTCTCCCCTCTCCTGTTGGTCCAGCTCTCATGAGATCAGATGTGATGGAACCAGGAGGAGGATCATCAGCATTTTTACCTGATCCTAGGATGGAGAAGCTAAAAGGGTGGCCTTTGTTACCGCACCTCCCAGAGTGGATCCACGTGGCCTTTCACTGACTCCCTCTGGGCTTCTCTCCTTCCCTCTGAAACCATGAATCCTCTTTGACCTCAAGGCCATGAAGCCAAATATGACTGCTGGCCCCGGACGAGCTCCTATGGCTGTTACCAGTGTCTGCAAGCATGGCTATCACTCCGTCTTCCTGCAGATCATCCAGGACCCTCTGAAACAGCCTTTTCTCTTTTATTCCGCGAGCCCTCAATGTGTCAAGCACTGTGCCACGTGGCACAGGAAGGACGCAGCTTCTGCAGTGTTTGCTCAGCCAAGTAAAGTGAAGCTCGTCTCAGTGTAGACTATTCACTCTGTGATTCTCTCAGCCCTACTGCCTACCAGAGTTTGCTGAACTTTCCTGGACATGGAGACAAGGTGAAGTAGTGAGAGCTTCCCTCCAGGCTTTGAGTTCTGGCTCTGGTCCTGGTCAGCTCTCCACCCTTGGGCATGTCTCCTGACCTCTTGGAGCTTCAGTTTCCTCATCCATAAAAAGGAGGAGATAATTCCTACCTCACAGGAGTTGAGGTGGTGCCACTGTGACCCCACATCCAGCTTTCATCAGCATCTCTCTAACTTTCTGGTTTATTCTGAAGATTCTTTTAAGTAATCACCAAAAGCCAAATGTTCCATCCACTCCCTGTTTTTTGTTTGTTTTTTGTTTTTCGTTTGATGATTTCCTTCAGAAAAGTGTTTTGCCTGTCTCCTGGGTGAATGTATCCCTTGCCAACTTCTTTGAAAGCCTTTGACAGAGGGGAACACGCTTCTACTAAATGCCACCGGGGAAGAGAATGGAGGGAGGGACAATACCCCCCTTCTACCTAGAGAGCCTTTCATAGACGCAGTACTTCCTCACCTGCAGCCTCAGCTCATCCCACAGCAGCCCTGGGAAGTGGTCAGAGCTGAGACCATCAGCCCATCTTACAAATGAGGAAACCGAGGTTCGCAGAGATTGCGTGGCTTGTCTGGGGTACACAGCTGACACGTGAAGCCAGATCTCTAAAGCAGGTCTCCGACTCCACATCAGTGCTCCTTCCACCACAAAGAACCTCTCTGGGGAGAAGTCCTTTTTCTGGTTGCAAATCCAAGAGGGAAAGTTTTTGACTATGGCCTAGGTTATGAGAGTGGGGCGGCAAGGTGACCCAGGCCTGCCTTGCCTCCTGCATCTGCTGGAAGACTCTTGCTATAGCTTCCTTTTCCAGGAACACAGAGAGTTAGGGCCTCTGTTTCTGTAAGTGGTGGAATTAATCCAAATCTGGAATCACTGTAAGTCCAGGATCTCATCCACCAGCCCAACCTCACCCAAGTCTCCACTTGTTACTTCATGTGAGGGCTTGCATGAGTAATTATTCTCTTTGAGCCTTAATTTCCTCATCTTTTAATTGGGGATAATAATACCTAATTCTCATGGTTGGGATGACGTATTCTCATATGTCAACAATTACCATATTGTAGGCATCTTATGTGGGTGTGTTATGTGCCAGGAATTATTCTAGGTACTGCAGGTAAACAGTGAACAAGATAGAAAGGGACCTTCCTCTTGTGCAGCTTACCTGCTAAAGGGGGAAGGTCAATAATAACCTAACAATGAACAAGATAAGTCCCAAAGAGTAATAACTGCTGAGGGGATGTATGATTGAACATATAAATGAACATGTAAAAGTACTCAAACTGAAAGAAATAATCTTAATTGAATATTGTATGGTGAAACAGCCACACAGAGAAAACAATATTTCAGGTCATTTTTTAAATACAGTATTCTGATTATACATCCCTAGTAAGATATATTCCCAGGACAAAAAGAACCGTAAAGAAATCTTAATGTTTATTCAGTAGCCTTCTAATAATTTAAAGTTACATTGGAAAGTTAATATGAGTTCATAATTCTTTTTTCTCTTAAAAAATAACATATTTCCTAGCTCTCTCTAACCATTGAAAAGGCTTAGAAGGTGACAACCCAGTAGCAATAAGTTCCTAGTTTTGTGGCCTCTAAATCTGATTTAGTGAGCACAATAAAGGAGCCAAAGATTCATGGTGAAATGGTTGATTCCAGGTCTAAGGCAAGAGATATACAAGATGAGCCTTGGATATCTTGCACAAGATAGCAAGGAAACAACCAAAGACTAATTTTAATGCATCTATTCAATAGAACAGAGGACATAAAAGAGTCTTCTTGAAGGGGCTTCTCTTGGCCTAAGGATAATTTGAACATTGAAAAGATCAAAACACATCAAATATATATATACATTTTAGCCACAAGCTTAAAACAATTCTAAAACAAAAAGTCACATGTTACCTCTCTGCAGGTTAGTGAGCCACCAACTCTGAAATTTGCTTTTAAATTTGCTTTTAAAAATTGGGACCTAATGAAACTTAAAAGCTTTTGCACAGCAAAGGAAACCATAAACAAGACCAAAAGACAACCCTCAGAATGGGAGAAAATATTTGCAAATGAAGCAACTGACAAAGGATTAATCTCCAAGATTTACAAGCAGCTCATGCAGCTCAATAACAAAAAAACAAACAACCCAATCCAAAAATGGGCAGAAGACCTAAATAGACATTTCTCCAAAGAAGATATACAGATTGCCAACAGACACATGAAAGAATCCTCAACACCATTAATCATTAGAGAAATGCAAATCAAAACTACAATCTCACACCGGTCAGAATGGCCATCATCAAAAAATCTAGAAACAATAAATGCTGGAGAGGGTGTGGAGAAAAGGGAACACTCTTGCACTGTTGGTGGGAATGTAAATTGATACAGCCACTATGGAGAACAGTATGGAGGTTCCTTAAAAAACTAAAAATAGAACTACCATATGACCCAGCAATCCCACTACTGGGCATATACCCTGAGAAAACCATAATTCAAAAAGAGTCATGTACCAAAATGTTCATTGCAGCTCTATTTACAATAGCCAGAACATGGAAGCAACCTAAGTGTCCATCATCGGATGAATGGATAAAGAAGATGTGGCACATATATACAATGGAATATTAGCCATAAAAAGAAACAAAATGGAGGTATTTGTAGTGAGGTGGATGGAGTTAGAGTCTGTCATACAGAGTGAAGTAAGTCAGAAAGAGAAAAACAAATACAGTATGCTAACACATACATATGGAATCTAAGAAAAAAAAAAAAAAGGTCATGAAGAACCTAGTGGCAAGATGGGAATAAAGACACAGACCTACTAGAGAATGGACTTGAGGATATGGGGAGGGGGAGGGATAAGATGAGACAGGGTGAGAGAGTGGTATGGACATATATACACTACCAAAAAAAAAAATTGGGAGGAATTAACCATTTATCCCATCTTTGCTGCATTTTGGTATAACCAAATTGTTGTTAGGGGAAAGTTTTTCTTTGTAGAAGAATTCCAGGTAATAAATGCAAGACTTATAGAAGTATAAAAATCACCATTTTGAAACTCAGTGAAATAATGTATCTAGCAACAATCATTGAAGGCTGCCAAAATCATTGGGTAAAACGTTGATGGGGAGCTTTATGATGGAAGAGTCAGGCTGGCACCACCTCAACCCCCCAGTCAATCTTAGCATCACTAAAGGTGGGACAGCTGAACATGGTGTGTTTCATGATGTGATGTACCCCTATGAAGTATCACCAAACAAACTTGAACCTGAGTCTGTAGATCTAACTACCGGTGTACAGGAAGTCCAACAGACAGAGGAAAAAATCAGGGAAAACAACCAAATTGAAAATGTGGGACCTCCTTCAGGTCAAATAACCTGATTTCTCCACCAAATAGATGACGCTAAAAAAGTAGGGAAGGAAACAACCAAAGTGTCCATCGATGAACGAATGGATAAAGAAACCGTGGTGTGTAGAGAGAGAACGGAATATTAGTCAGCCATAAAAAATACAAAATCTTGCCACTTGCAACAACATGGATGGACCTCAAGGGCATTTATACTAAGTGAAATAAGCACAATAATAAGTCAGACAGAGAAAGACAAATAATAAAAATACCATATGATCTCTCTTCTATCTATATGGAATCTTTAAAATAAAAAAGCTTATAGAGGGACTTCCCTGGTGGTCCAGTGGTTAAGACTCTGCGCTTCCACTGAGGGGGCACGAGTTCAATCCCTGGTCAGGGAACTAAGATGCCACGTGCAGTGTGGCATGGCCAAAAAAAAAAAAAGTTTACAGATATCAAAGATACAGACGACAAATTTGTGGTTGCCAGAGGTGGGGTGGGGGGCTGGGAGAAAGAGGGGAACTGTTTTTGTTTTCATTTTTCAGTTTAAATAAATTGAATCAAAATAGAAAGAAAGAAAATGAAGAGGTGAATAGAATATCCATGGACTGGGGGACAACTTCAAGAGGTGTAACATATGCATAATTGGAATACAAGAAGGAGAATAAAGCAAGAACAGAACAGAAATATGTTTGAAGTAATAACAGCCAAAGTTTTTGAAAAATCAATGACAACACAAAACCACGGATCCAGGAAGCTCAGAGAATACAGTTCAAGGTAAATACCAAAAATTCTACACCTAGTATGTCATGTGTGTATTATTAGTCAGGGTTGTCCAGAGAAACAAAATCAATAGGATACATTGGATTGGCCGAAAAGTTCGTGCCATAGGATCTTACGGAAAAATCTGAATGAACTTTTTGGTCAACCCAGTATATGTAGCTATGTAAGAGGAAATTTATTATGAGAATTGGCTCACATGGTTATGGGTGAAGTCCCACCCATAATTATATTAATAATTATAAAAAATAAAATTAAAAAGGTCGGGGGTGGTAGGTAGGGGAGGTTTCAAAGAATGGAAAAAAAGAAACTTGGGCGATATAAAAACCAAGTGCCATGTGTCGATCTTGGTTGGATTAGAACAAACCAACTGTAACAAATCAGGAAGCTTTGAACATGGGCTGGCTATTACTGATTTTAAAGATACAATTTTAAACTTTTAAAATATGATGTCACAGAGATATACCTTAAGCATTAGAGATGGACACTGAATTATTCAGGGTGAAATTAAATGATGTCCCTGTGTGACAGGCAGAATAATAGCCCCCCAAAATGTCCGCATTCTAATCCCTGGAGCCTGTGAATATGTTACTTTACAAGGCGAAGGGGATTTTGCAGATATGACTGAGTTAAGGATCTTTAGATGGAAGGATAGCCTGAATGGGTCCAGTCTAATCACATTAAGTGTTGGAGGAAGGAGGCCAGAACTCAAGAATATGGGAAGCTTCTAGGAGCTGGAAAAGGCAAGGAAACAGATTTCCCCCGAGAGCCTCCAGAAAGAAACACAGCCCTGCCAACACCTATAAAATAATTAATTTGTATTGTTTTAAGCCACTAAGGTTTTGGTAATTTGTTACAGCAGTAAATGAAAACAATGCATATGGGATCTGTTTTAAAATGCTTTAGAAAAAAAAAAGTGAAAAATAGATGAAAGATTAGAAAAATATCAATAACTGTTGAAATTGGAAGATGGGTACTTTGAGATTCATTATACTATTCTGCCTACTTCTACATTTGAAAATTTCCACAATAAAAGGGTTTTGAAAAGGGTTTGACTGGAGGGTGGGGAGTAGTTGAGGAGAGAAGGAGAGGGTTTGAAGGACAGGATGCTTTCATGGTACAGCATGAGATTAGAGGTCTCAGACCAAAGACCACCAAGAGTGACACGTTACGTGGATTAGAGAGCTGGCTCCTGGTCACCAGTGTGATGCTGAATGCTCTCTGTATGGACCAAACCCGGAGTAAAGGACTCTCTCCAGAAAGGACAATAAATCACTCATTTACTGAACATTTCTTGAGCATCTACTGTGGCATTGATCACTAGACGTAGCCCTTGTGCTCTAAGATCTTGACCTCATGAAAGAAACAGAAATGTAAACCAGAAAGATGGCGGAATTCAAGGCCTGCTCATTGAAATCACACGTGCCTTTGGCGGAAGAGGTAGGAGTGAGGTCTCATTTGTCTCTGAGAGGGAGAATAATTTGTGTCCATCCAGCCCTGGCCACACCCCACCCATGAAAAGTATTTGTGTGCTCACCAGCCTGGTTGGCACCCATTCCAGCCAAATGAGCTCCTGGACCCTTCACACTACCTCAGGTGGGAAAAAAGTAAACATTCTCTCAAACTGGCTGAAGGAAAAGGGGGTTTGGTAATGAGGAGTCAGGGCAGTAGCTAGGGCAGACCTTACGGGGGACGGCCACTGGGACCGAGTTGGCTGTAGAAACACAACAACTTCTCTCTGCCAGCTCTGCCCACCAGTGCTCTCTCCCTTGTATGGTGGGATAACATGCTGAACAATTTGCTTTCCTTGGACCGGATCCTATTCAGTCAGTGACATCCATTGTCTCGGAGTATTGGGGCTGTTAAGTTAAGCTAAAAGGAAGGGAAACAGACAGAAACCATCAATGCCCGTTTTTGGAAAACAGACTTCTGACATTAATAGCAAAAACATTAGTGCTGAAAGCCAGGGTTTTTGATTGGCAAGAGCCAAGCTATTGTGGGAGCAAAAGAGTCTGTTGCACTCTAAAAACCAGATTTAGGAAACACAAAAGGCAAAATCCTGAAGAGCTCTTATGCCATGGGCTAGACTGATGGCCTTGACGATTAGGAGAGGAAAGAGACCACCAGGTCCCAGAGATTAACTGATCTACAGGCTGGGAAACAGATGGGACAAAGGGAAATCGGCAGGGTCCAGGGTAAGAGGATGGAAGTGGGCTCATTACCTAGAGGCAGCCAAGCCAGCACCTGAAGACTCCTGGGTCCTATCGCCTGCCTGGAATCCCAGTGGGGAGTCTCATTATAAGTCAAGTATCTCCATTGGTAGCAGCCTTCCAGCCCGCGTAATGCCCCAAGACACTGCTCAGCCCATCCTAATTGCATCTACTGTAATGGGGCAGGACACACATGAGCTCCCCAAACGGAAGTGACACACAGAAGGGGGTAGAGTATGGAAGTGAAGGCTCCCAGCACCTTCCTTTACATGGGACTGAACAGCCCAGGATCCTTCCCTAAGCGAAGAGAATGGTGAAACACTGCCCTCTTAGACAAAACCAGCCACTCCGGACCCAGAGGCACCAACCCATCAGCTGGAGTCACTGCATTGAATCCTCAGGCTCCGGATGGACAATCCAATTGGCTCAACTTGGGTCAAGAGCCTCCTGTACCTCCCATCTGTGGTTGGCCTACAGCTTCCTCCCCAACGGCATGCGCTCTGGTTCCCCCCATGTCAAAACCTGTTCTCCAAGTCTCACCCCTTGCCGTTGTGGTCATCAGTGACCCCACACTGCCAAGTTCAGTGCCACTCCTCTCCTTAGCCTCTCAGCAGCTAGCGGCCCAGCTGACCACTCCCCCCTTTTCCATACTCTCTTCTCTTGACGTCAGCGATGCCATCCTTGCCTGGCTTTCCCCCGACCCCCGGGAGCTATTCCTTCTCAGTCTCCTGGCTGGTTTCTCCTCCTCTGATCACACATTTACTGTTGGCAAGCCCAAAACTTGGTCCTTGATCTTTTCCATCCACAGTGTCTCCCTAGAGATCACACCTACAGATCTTGCTAGACTTACGATGGGGTTACATCCCAATAAACCCATTATTAAGTTGAAAATACTGTAAGTGAAAAATGCATTTAATACACCTAACCTACCAAACACCATAGCTTAGCCTAACGTACCTTAAACGTGCTCAGAATGCTTATGTTAGCCCACAGTTGAGCAGACTCATCTAACACAAAGCCAGTGTTATAATAAAGGGTCGAGGGCTTCCCTGGTGGCGCAGTGGTTGGGAGTCCGCCTGCCGATGCGGGGGGCACGGGTTCGAGCCCTGGTCTGGGAGGATCGCACATGCCACGGGGCAACTGGGCCTGTGAGCCACAATTACTGAGCCTGCGAGCCACAATTACTGAGCCTGCGCGTCTGGAGCCTGTGCTCTGCAACAAGAGAGGCCGCGATAGTGAGAGGCCCGCGCACCGTGATGAAGAGTGGCCCCCGCTTGCCACAACTAGAGAAAGCCCTCGCACAGAAATGAAGACACAACACAGCCATAAATAAATTAATTAATAAATTTAAAAAAGTAAAAAATAAAAAATAAAGGGTCGAATATCTCATGTAATGTATTGAATACGGTACTGAAAGTGAAAAACAGCATGGTTGTCTGGGTATAGAGTGGTTGTATCGGTTGTTTACCCGTGTGACTGCGAGGCTGACTGGGAGCTGTGGCTCGAAGCGGCTGCCCAGCATCACCAGAGAGGATGGTACGGCATACCCCTGGCCTGGGAAAAGATCGAAGTTCAAAGTACAGGTTCTACTGGATGTGTATTGCTTTCGCACCATCCTAAAGTCAAGCCATCATAAGTCGAGCCATCGTAAGTCGAGGACCATCTGTGGTCTTATGGCTTTGAACACCATATCTTTGCCAGCAACTCCCACATTGATATCCCCAGCCCTGGCTTCTCCTATGAGCATCAAACTGATATATCCACTGCCTACATGACATCTTCATTTGGATATCCGATTCAAACTCCACGTGGTCCGTGATAACTCTTTACCAAATTTATGCCAGAAACTTGTTCTTCCCAGTTTCAGCAAAGGGCCCCAACGTCCACCCGGGTGCTTGAATTCAAAATGTAAGGCGTCATCCTCAATCATCCTCTATCCCCAAACCTCATAGCCAATACATCAAGCCAAAAAATGTCCCCTTATTCATCTACTTCTCTCCATCTCCACAGCAACATCCCTAATCCAAGACCCCATTACTTCTGAACTGAGCTTCTGGAATCTTCTCAGTAACTTCCTGCTGCCACGCCTACCTGCCTACAGACAGCACGTGGTTGCTCCCTCCTGTCTTCATATCTCAGCTCAGTGTCCCCTCCTCGGCGTCCCTCCCTGACTGCCCGAAGCTCCCCTCCACTCAGCCTCTGCCACATCACACTATTTTACTTTCTTTATATCATTCAACTACTATCTTGTTAATTGACTATTTTATAGTCTCCTCTCACCAAAAACGACTTTTATGAAAGCAGGGACCTTGTGTCCCCAACACCAGGCATTCAACAAATATTTATGGAATGAAGGAATCCACAAACTCATATGTAGCTGGAGTCAGTCTTTCTTTTCTCAATGAAAGTCTGGTTTACGAGTACAAGACAAGAATGTGTGGAGGTCAGAGGGAACCTAGTCCAGGCTGGGTATACATAGAAGGAAAACTGGCTGTGAGGATCTGGGAGAGATGACAGAAGCAACAGTGCCTTCCATTTCGTAGCACTTTCCCAGGTGTCATCTTATTTGGCTGTCACAAACCGCCTCCCAAGGGAGAACAAGGGTCATCCCTCATTTTCTTCTTTTTTTTCACTAATGAGGGGATCAGGAGGGGTGAAGTGATTCCTAAGGTCACACAGCCAGTTGATAGGACGGGGGTCTGGAGCCCAGATCTTCAGACTCCCAGTTCAGTGCTCCGTCATGACCACATACACCACGTGTCCTACTCGTGGGCCTCTGGGAAGGCTGAGCAATAAACCACCTGAGTGCTGTGAGTTCTGTCCTCCATCCCCTGGGAAGCTCCCCAGTTTGATGACCTGGGCAGGACAGAAAGGTGCCAGATGCTTCTTTGCTGCAGACGGCCCTCTGCACAGACCCCCTTCCTCGGTCCCACTGGACACCTGCTCGGGATCTCATCACATAATTACCCCCAAGCTTCCATCAGGCCTTTGAGCCACAAAAGGGACATTAGATGATTTGGTCCAAACCTCTCATTCTACAAATGAGGCACCCAAGACCCAAAGAGGGGCGTGACTTGCCCCAAGTCACATGGGGAATTAGTCACAGAGCTGGGGGACACCCAGGTGACCTGCAGACAGAAAAGTATAGTGAATAATACACCTGCGTCCCAGCTCTGTTGAATTCTTACATTTTGCAAAAATTGGCTCCAGTTTCTGTTTTTAAATAAAACACTGTGACACAGTAGAAGGTCCCTGGGTGCCCTCCCCAATTCCATTCCTCTCTCCTCTTGCCAGAGGTTACCACCATCCTGAATTTGGTGGTTCTCATTCCCACATGTTTTTATACTTTTGCAACACATGTATAGATCTCTAAACAGTATGTAGAATCATTCTGTATGCTTTTAAACTTGATATAAACAGCATTACACTGCACAGGTTCTTCTGCAACTTGCTATTATGGTCTTGAGATTGAACCATGGTGAGAAATGCAGGGCTGGTTCAATCATTTTAACTACTCAGATACCATGATTTATTTATCTTCCTGTTGATGGACATTTAAGCGCTATTTCTTCACCATTACAAATAATGTTGCAATAAGCATTCGGGGGACAAAATTTTTCCATTCTCCTGTCCATGGATGCTCTTTTCCCAATGTGTTGCTACCCCCGCCAGTGCTGTAGTATCTCCTGGACATGTGGCCCCAAGATTCTCCCGGGACTTCTGAGAGGAATCGCCGGGCTCTGGGACAGGCATGGCTTCAGCTCTACTAGCTATTGCCAGTTTGCTCCCCAAAAGTGGTTGTACCACTTTACACTCAGCTCAGCAGTCTTTCCATTATGCCAAGCTGCTGCCTTATTCTGCTTTCAATTCTTTCTAATTTATGAAAGGAAAATATAAAAGAGGTGCTATTACCTTATTAAAAAATCCAGCTTCCTTTCCCTGCAGAAAGGAGAGGAGGAGAGATGGGGAATTGCTTGTTGGATGAGGGCCTGGCACGCATTCATCAACTTTATAGTAGCGCCGGCTTGGAATTCAGGTCTCCTGAGGGGGGAGAGCGGGGCCACTGGAAACAAGAGATACTTTCACCGTGGCCTCCTCCAGGAACGCAGATAGAATTTACTCTAAGGTACAAAAACGTTTGCACTTACAGCCTCCCTGGTTCCAATCAGGACATGAAGGGAAAGTGCCAAGACACCAGAGAATAAGCCAGTTCTCATAAACTTTCCAGCCAAATGGCAGACTCTGGAAGGTAGAACTGAGACTGGTAATGAACTCGAGCGCTCAGCCCAGGGCAGCTCTGGGCAAGGGTCCTCACTTCTCCCCCCGAACCATGCCACCCTAATGCCCCACCAACCTCCCTGACTCCAGCTGTGTGTCTGCCCCAGGCCAGCACCCTCTACCCCTAAAGGAAACCGCTGGGCTCTTGGTCTCCTTCGAATCCTTCTCACCCCCACCCCCCACCCCCGTGCTCATCTCTGTCACGGTGGTTAGAGCTTCGTTGACTGCCTTGATCCAGACTTGTGAGTGGATCTGTGGTCCCCAAAGCCTGTGGTGCCCTGAAGGCAGGGATTGCGTCTTCCTCACCCTGGTACCCTGCCTGGTGAGCACCCACAGGTTTGCTGTGGGAGGGAAAAAGGAAAAGAAAGACAAACTAAACCACCAAATAACAGTTAATGGGCCCTCTTCCCGCTCCCTCTGTTCCTTTCCATCCTGCACTGTCGCTCTAATCACTCCACGTTGCAATTATCTGCTACAGTTTTTTGTAGCAAATAAAAAAGGACAGTCGAGTTTCCCTACTAGGCTGTGCGTCACTGGAGAGCAGGGGCCTTGCTGTGGGTAAGTGTCAAGTGGGGACCAAATGGCACTTAGTAGGTGTGCATTGAACTGGGCGGCGCTGACGTGTCAGTTTTAGATTCGACCCCGTTCCCCCGTGTCTGATTAGGCACAGGTACCTCTTTACTGGTGGAAAGAGAACGGAAGACTGCGTTCATTAGAGTTTGGGGTAGAAGGAAAGAAATACGAGCCCTGATGATGCCCTGAGCGAGACCGAAGATGAGAGAGCGCCTGAGGGGAGGGAGGGAGAGACCCCTTTTAATTGGAAAGCTCTTTCTCATTTTCCTTTTCTTCTTCTTGTTTTTAAGTTCCAGTCTTGGATCCTAGAAATTACAGGCTCTTTCAGCATTGCCTCTGTGGTTGGAAAAAATGCTCATTTCACTTTTAAAACAAACAATGGAAAGTTCCTTTCAAAGGAAAAATCTTATTAGCCCAAGTCCAAGGAAATCTGCGAGAGTTTCACTCAGATGTGCAGGGCTGGTCCGCAGGGCAGGGGTGGCCCCCCAGGAGGCAGCCCCAGGGAGGGTCTGTCTGACCTCCTCGCCCTCGAGGGCTCCCTTCTCCGGAGAAGCACCCATCCAGCCCTCCCTGCAGGGCCAGGAGTACAGAAGACCTCACAAGGAACACAAGCAGGAGGAAACCACTCAGACATGAAAGGGCGGAGAATATCCTTTACCCAAATAAACAGCCAGACGAAGATGCAGAGGGAAGCAAATCCCATCAGACAAAGCCACAAATTAAGATCACAGAGACTGGGCTTGGGAGTCGGGCTCTGTCTTTAAAACATCTTCCAGGAAGCTGCCCCTGGGGCGGCCCTGTCATCCTGCCTGTCCCTCTGCTCATGCCAGGCCTCTAGTGGTCCTACAGTGGGTATCTGGGCATGTGCTGAGTCATCAGTGATGTTGGGAAGTTGGAGGGGGCCTGAGTGGGGTGGGGGTGAGATGGGTCAGTCTAGGTCAGTGATGCATAAGGGGGTCGGTGGTTGGGGGGGATACGGCCCTTCACAAAACCCTGGGTGGTGCCAGACAAGAGGAAGGTGGCCTGGGCCCTGAGCTCCCTCTCTGCTCCTGACAAGCCCTCCCCACCCACAAGCAAGGCTGCAGGCATCTGCAGAGACTCACATGTGGCCACACACCTGGATTCACCATTTTGAAACTGGCTCTGCTCAAGCTGCTCATCCCTTCCCCCATCACAGCCTTGGACGTGGGCCAGCCGTCAACTGTGGGGCAAGTCCCAGGATCAGCCTGTCTCCGCTGAGAGGCAACCACTTGTGTAGTGGAAAGAGTGTGAAGGCATTCTGATGCCACCTGACGGCTCACTGGTCTTGTGTAAGAAGGAAAAATAGAACATACCTGCAGATACCGTAGAGGTTAAACAGATAAGAGGATATCAGGAACAACTTTATGTCAGTAAATTTAAAAATTCAGATGAAATAGATAAATTTTAGAAAAATGCAACTTACCAAAAGTGACTTTTAAGCACAAATAAAGAATCTGGGTAAACCTATAACTATTAAAGAAATGGAATCGCTAGTTTAATTTTCAAAAAGGAAACATCAGTCCAGAAGGCTTTATGGTGAGTTCAATAAGTCATTTAAAGAATCAATCATTCCAATACAAACCAAGGAATAAAGTAAGAGAAAATTATCCCCTCCTCTCCAATTTATTGAGGAGGCTAAGAGGATGAATTCCTTACAAAGCATTAGGTAAAATTCAAAAATTCATGAGAAAACAACGGTTCTTAAGAATAGAACTAAGAATAGAACTCTTAAGTCTGACAAAGAACATCTACAAAGAATTTGCAGAAATCCCAGGTGCCCTTTGAAATTCCAGAAGCCCTCCCTTTCAGATCAGAAAGACAAACAAATTTAAGGATATTCATCCAACTCATTAGAGTGAGTACCAATTGGAAATAAATGAGAATGTGAGTCAAAGAAAACGTGGACATGGAATAAAATAGAATGAGAGAAGGGTCTTGCTGGGGCTGGTGAAGATGGTGCACCGTGAGGTAGGGCACACGATTATCTCTATCCCGCTCCTAAGGTCTAACAGGGAAAACAAAACAAACAAACAAAAGCTGCCAATGTTACCTCAATGAGAAATCCCTGAACTTGACATTCAAGGCTGTTTCATTCTTCTTGTTCTTGGTATCCATGATGATTTTGCGAAATGTCCCAAAATCCCATTATAGAGTGAACATATCTTGAATGAGCACCATTTTATAATTATTAGGTATTTTAGGTTGGCTTTCCTAGAAGCGAAACCTGAGACAAGGATTCTATGTGTAAGTGTTTTCTTGAGGGAGTGAAGAATACAGGATAGGACAGGGGATGCAATTCGGCAAAAGATAGGTTCAGGGCTTCCCTGGTGGCGCAGTGGTTGAGAATCTGCCTGCTAATGCAGGGGACACGGGTTCGAGCCCTGGTTTGGGAAGATCCCACATGCCGCGGAGCAACTGGGCCCGTGAGCCACAACTACTGAGCCTGCGCGTCTGGAGCCTGTGCTCCGCAACAAGAGAGGCCGCGATAGCGAAGAGGCCCGCGCACCGCAATGAAGAGTGGCCCCCGCTCGCCGCAACTAGAGAAAGCCGTCGCACAAGAAACGAAGACCCAACACAGCCATAAATAAATAAATAAAATTTAAAAAAAAAAGATAGGTTCAGCTGAAGTCTAGCCTTCCTCTGATCCCGTGGGGGTGCTCTGGAGTATAGGTGATACCAAAAGTTTATTTATGCCTCTTACAGGCAAAGAGATCATCTTTCTGTATCCCAGTATCAGCCAGGTGTACTGCGAGTCACACCAGGGGCAGGTGTAACATCCCAGGTATTTCCAGACAAGGTGACTCCTAATGGAGGTCATCTATGAGACCGGCTACCACAGTCTTCCCTTTGCCCTCCCCTAGATCCATATCCCCTCCACATGCAAAACACTCTCACCCCCTCCCAAGATTCCCAAATGTCTCGCCCCAGTACAGCATCAGCTCAAAGTCCAGAATCTCATCATCTAAGTGAGGTCTAGGTATAAACATAGTTCCTTAGGTAAGCGCCTTGAATACAGTACCTTTCTATTTTAAGACCTCCAAACAAGACAGACAACTTATTCCCCCAACAGATCATGTGGGAACATGGTAGGATAACTATAGGTGTTCCAGTTCAATAAGGGGGGGAATGGGAGGTACAAAGGAGTCACTGGCCCATAGCAGTTCTGAAATCCATTAGAGAAAATGTTGAAAGTTCCTTGATAAGGACTCAGTCCTATTTCTTCCAGGAAATAATTCCCCATGCCTCTTAACTCTACCTTCTGGGCTCTTAGTTCTACTCTCTGGAGCTCTCGGCTTCATCCTTGAGTCATCCTTTACCTTTTTTTTTTTCTTTCTTGCCGGTAGAACTTTAGAGGTTCAAACCTCTATTTTGTATTGTCTCTGTCCCTTTCAGTCCAACCTGAAGATATTTTTGTGAATATAATTATCTTTAAAAATGTGTGGTTTTCCTATGAATGATCTTGGGGTTTTCTCCATTAGACAAAAGCCACACACACAAATCTCTTTGAGATAAGCTCTTCTCTACCTTGGGCTTCTACTTCAATGACTAAGCTTACCTGTAAGCTTCTTAGAAGCCCTATGTTTGATTGAGAGGATCTGAATCAAACGTCAGAGCACCTTTTGTCTAGCTGAATGGTACTCTAAGGCACTCTCTTCAGTCTTTCTGAGGTCTTAACAAAGGATTTAATAGCCACATCCACAGCTTTATTTTTCGACCATGTTTTTCTGGCATAATTTGCTCTTTGGTTGAAAGATATTTCTTAATCTTACAACCATTTGGCTGCTGGAGTTTCTTGGAAATTTCGAAATCAGCAAGTCTTTGTTCCCTTTTGTTTAGTTAATCTTTCCTTTAGTGCATCTGCCTCCTGTTGCATTTTAGTACAAGGAGCAAGAATCAGGGAAACTTTTATCACTTTGGCTAGAAATATCTTAGCTAGCTCACCCAGCTCATTGGGTGCATCTTCTATTTCCGCATAACTACAGGTGACACTGTTGCTAAACTTTCTGCCACTACATACCAGGGATTCTCCTTTACCCCGTTTCTAATAGTATGCTCCTCATTTCCTGTTAAGCCCGCACCAGAAGCCTCCTCAACACCCAGACTGTTCAAGGCACTTGAGGCTTTCGTTTACACTCTCATCAATGTCCTTCTAGCTTCTACTCACTTCCTGGTTCCAGAGCCACTCCCAGATTTGTAGGTATTTGTTATGGCAGACCCCCCCACCCCTTCCAGGTACCAAAAATCTGTATTAGTTATGGATTACTGTGCAACACTTATTACCACACATTTTCTGGGGTTCGGGAATTCAGGAGCAGTTTAGCTGAGAGGTTCTGGCTCAGGACCTCTCACAGAGTTATTGTCAGGATATTAGCAGAAGTCAAAGTCATTAGAAGGTTTGCCTGGGACTGGAGGACCTGTTTCCAAGATGACTCACCCACACGGGTGTTGGCAGGCAGCCTCCATTCCTCACTGCATGGCCCTTGCCTAAGGCTGCTTAAGTGTCAGCACGACATGGCAGCTGGCTTCCCCCAGAGCAAGTGATACAAGAGAGAGTCTAACTTTACATTTTAACAGGGGTCATTCTCGCCATTGTGTGGGGAGCCAAGGGCAGAAATGGGAGACTTATTAAGAAGCTAATAAAATGATGCAAGCAAGCGACGATAGTGGCTTGGACCGGAAAGGAAGCAGTGGACACGCTGGAGAATGCTCAGATCCTGGCTATATTTGGATATTTTGCAGGCAGAGCTGATCGGATGTGCCGATAAATTGGATAAGGAATCTGAGAGAAGGGTCAAGAAGATCAATAAGGTTTTGATCTAAGCAAACTGGAGGAATGAAATTACCCACTGACCAACATGGCCACCCTGCATATAATTTGAGAATCTTTATTATCCATGTTTTACGAGTGAGCAAAGTGAGATTTTGAAAGTTCAAGTCCCTTGCTGAAAGGCTCCCAGGTAGTAAGTGATGTAGCTCGTTCTTAACTAGTGTACACTATTGTCCACTGAGCCAGGAATATTACTAGATGGAATCACTTGTCAACATCCTTCAGTAAAAGCAGCTGGCAGGTGCCTGTGTGGCTTCCAGGTGGCCGGCTCAGCCGTCGGGCGGGGGCAGAGAGGGAGAGTCACTGCTCCATTAACACGCCTGTGCCCCTGCTATCCTGGGACCCTGCAGGGTCCGGTGCTGCATGTGAGTCATACTGACGGGGAAGCTTCCAAAGAGGCACCAAATGCCCCAGAGAGAAGGCGAAGGTCAAGGGAGACCTGTCCCTGTCGTGCCACCGGGCTGCCTGCTTTCCAGCTGGAGGATGTTAGCACCACTTTAGGAATCCACCACCAGGGCCAGCTCTGCCCTAGAAGACACCGAGGGCAGGAGCCTGAACCATTCAGCCAGGGCCCCTGAGACTGTCACTCCTGCAGCTGCCCACAGCGGGCACCGCCAGGGGAGGCGGAGTCTAGCATTTCCTGCTCAAACTCAGTTTCCACCCTCACCTCCTAAGCCACAGTCCAGTTCCTGAGGAGGAGCGGGAGGAGGAAAATTCCGAGTGGGCTCCCTAGGGAGTAAGGGATCTTGTTTCTGAAGGTTCCCCGTTCACTTTGTTCGTGCTTGAGAATCCCTTACAGTTTTAGGAGTGAAATGTTTTCCCTTTTCTTTCTTTTCCTCATCCTTCCCTACAGGAGAGTATGTAATGGATGCTTTATATACCTGATGAAATTTGTGGATAAGCCCCAAAACAAACAGTGGATTTGTTTCATCCTGTATTAAAGAAAAAAAAAAAAACCTCAAAGGGGCCAAGCAAAGAACATTTCAGTGGTTCCACCTGGGGCCTAATTAGGAGAGTTTCCTGGGGGCATCTAGAGTGCAGGGACCTCGGAGTCTCCTGTTGACCCGGGAAGGGGTCTGGTGTCACCACTTTTTCATTTCCAGTAGAAAACACAGAGACTCAGGGGGAGACCAGCAGTGAGGACCACAGGTCTCTGGGACCCTGTCCAGCCTCATTGGGAGTGGAAGAGGCACAGTTAAAAACAATTAACCACTTTTCACCCATCAAATCAGCGAGGATGTTGTAAGACAGCTGTTCCTGCGGCTAACTCTCGGTAGGCAGTTTGGCAGTTTGTATCAAAAGTCTTTAAAACACACCTGCCCCTTGAACCCTTAATTCCTAAGCTACAGGTGTGCTGTAAACAAATTGTCCTGGATGTGCCCAGGGCTTTGGCTAAAGGAGTGTCTGCAGCAGCTTCACTTACATGAGAAAATAGTTGGAAACAATTACAGGAAATTGGTTAATAAATCATGCATCCAAATGCTGACATTAAAACTTGTGTGGTCGAAGAATATTTACTGATACGGGAAAATAGACATCTTGTATTGTCAAATGAGAAAGCAAGACACAAAAAAGGGGACACATAAGATAGTCATATACTGCTCATAGATCTACATCATATCTGACCAACAACAGCCTATCAAAATGACTAAGGACTCAAAGTCCATAGTCACATAACCTGGGCAGTCTAACTGACTCTCTCCAAGCCTCAGCTTCCCCACCTTTGAAATGGGGATCAAAGGCCCTTCCTCATGCCCGAGCTCAGAGGGCTTCAGGCCGCCCACCCTTGGCCATAGCTCCGGTCAGCAGTGGGTCGGGAGATCACGTCCCCTCGGTTCCCATTCTAACTGTACAGTGCCAGGCCCGGTCCCCTCCATGCACACCGTTAATTCAGGCAGTGCTAGAGCACCCATGGGCAGTGCCGGGCTGTCACCGCAGAGATAGTAAGTGCCCACCGGAACCGGAAGTTTCGCACTGAGCCAGGACCACCACCTTCACCCGCTGGGCTCCCCTGCCCTGAGCATCACTCCCCTTCCTCTTCTCCCCCACCCCCCGCCCTGACCCTCCCCAGCCTTCCAGGCCACACTCCAGCCTCACCGCCTTCAGGAAGTCTCCTGGGGCCGCCTTAGGCCCCAGTGTGTCCTCCACTGAACACAACCCCACCCCTCCCTTAGTATGCTCTTCCACCCCTCAGCCTTCATCCCCAGAAACGGAGCTGGCTGCCGGCGTCCTACATGTGTGCCCACAACAGGTCACCTGATCCCGCCGGGGCTCCATTTCTCATCTGTAAATTGGGTATAATCCCGCCACCTCACCAGTGCATCAGGCATGAGAAACAGAACCTGCAAAGCAGTACCGCTGGGTGCAGTCACTCGGTGAAGGGTAGCTCTTGCGATTCGAAGCCCAAGGTTCCTCTCCTGGTGGCATTTGCTCTCCCGTCTACAGAAGAGTGAGCAGGCTGTGGCTGGAGGCCTGAGGGGCTCAACCGCGGGAGGGAGGCGCACGGACCTCTTGGCGGCTTGGGTTTTCTGCCTCCTTCCCAGGTCTCAGCTGAGAGTAGTTGAGGGGGTTCCCAGCTTGTTGCGTGATTTAACCATTTTGTACAGGTTTCTGTTCCCCTTTGGAAAGTGTGTTTCACCTCCAATGCCACATGCCCTGAATTTGAGTAAAACTCTCCAGGACTTTCCAGGTTTTGAAAAAACTGCTCTGTGACAGAATTTCCCACCCTGGTGAGTCAGTTGAGGAAGCAGCATTGGCTGAGACCACCTGTATTTCAGACATAAATAAGGAGCTGGCGTGTGTCTTGGAAGGATTCACCTAGGAGACCACAGGCATGCAAACCACCATCCAAGCCACAGTCCGAGGGGTGGCAGGGCACCACTCCAGCGGGAGGAGAGGGTAGTCACAGGTGGCTTCCAAGGTCGGGGCCTGGTGACACAAGGAACATAGGCTGAGCTAAGAGAGTATGCAGTGGGGTCCACTTGGAGGCCTAATGGTCTCCCAAGCTGGGTTTCACCACGTCTGAAATTCCCCCAGAAGAGCTTCATTCCCCTGGGTTCCTCTCTCTCTTTGCCATGAACATAGCCTGGGTGAGGAATCACTCAGCTACCCATGCTTACCTGCACTGAGATGTTGCCAAGAAGGACCAAAACCTCAGCTGAAACATGGCCAAAGGGTATGAACAGTGAATTCACAGAAAGGAGAATATAAAGGACCCCTACGTATATAAAGAAGTAGTCAGTGTCACTCAGCGTTAAGAGAAATGTCCACTGAAGTACCAGTTCTCACCTATCAGGTTGGCAAAAATGCAAACGTTAGACAAAACACATTGAGGTGTGCCAGTTATTAAGTTATTCGCTCAGCTCCAAACTCCCCCTCTCTCTTCGGCTTTGTGAAGCTGAGGCTGAGACTCTGCAAACCACACCTCGGCTTTGCCGGCAGCTCTCTCTCAAGCTCTGCCATTAGGGGGCGCTAGAAGGGGCCTGCAAGGTCAGAGGAGGGAGGAGGAACTTGCTCCTTCCTACCTACTTTGCTTCCTGCCTGCTTCCTGCTTGTTTACTGTTCTTGAGAGGATCACCCTGGCCCTTGACTGATAAAATTGGTAAAGCTGGTGAAAGCACAAAATGGTACAACCCAATTTAACAATATCTAAATTATAATCCAGTGACCGTTTGGCCCAGTAATCAACCCTTCTTCATTCTAAATGGCACATGTTCAAGATAATCAATTGAAGCATGTTTTGAAATAGCAAAAAAATGTCCATTTATAGGGGACTGGCTAAATAATATTCACACAATGGCTACTCTACAGCAGTAAAAAAGAATGAGAAAAACTTAGATTACTAACTAAAAAGAGCAAAATGCATAATGATGAGTGCAGGTTCTGCTTTTATGCAACAACAGGTTAAGATTCGAAAACATATTTATATTTGCTTACAGTTGCCTATAGAAACCCTGGGCAGATACTCCAGAAACTAGGAAAAGCCGTTACCCGGATGATTGGAGTCGGGGTGTTGGGAGACAAATCTCTGCATATCTTCTGAGCAGAGGCCCAACACTGTTTTGTTGTGAATTATCTTTTCAAAGACGTTTGTGTAGAAACAGCCTTAGAAGATATAGTGTCTCCCTCCAGAGCAGAAAACAAGTTTGTTTGCTATCTGATAAAATTAAGCTAATATCTCCCTGCAGGGCAAAGATTGGGCAGGTTTGTTGTTCTCAGCCCAACGTCAGAGATTGGGGGTTCCTAAGCTCGGGGTTCCTCAGCTGTGAGGCAAAACCACTGCGTGTGCAACATCTACCTGGGCACCTCCATGTGGCCCCCATGGAACCTGGGGGGTGTAGAGGACCAATGTGAGCAGGAGGTTTGCTGCCTGCTGGACCATGGGTAATGAAATTCCTGTCTCTCCCTAATTGTCACATGTCTCCTGCCATGAAAAAGTGGCAGCGTTACTTGTTAGCTCACAAGTAGGGTAAAATCTAAGACCCTCCACAGTTCTAGATGGGGAAGAGGGGAATGTGATATTTGGGGATGGAGTCGGATGGGACTTCTTATGGTATATCTTTTCATATTATTCTGTTTTGAACCACATGATTGTATTACCTGCTCAATCGTAAGTAACATTTAATTTGAACTAAAAACACTACTGTTATATGAGTCACAAAACTTTAGACTTCTGGACCTGCCCATGAGAGGGCATCAGTTATGACCCTGGACTCCCACAGAGGAGGAGGACAAGGTTAAGGGTCACGACGTGACACCCAGCTTGTTGCTGGCGGATCCTGGAGGAACCGACTCCTTGACCTCCCATCCAGTGTCCTTTCTAGCATCCAGGCTGGATCGGGGAGACCATCAGATATAAGTGAGATAAGGATGTGGAAAATAGGGATGAAGACCATGATTATGACTTCACAATTTAGCCCAGAACCAGTCCCACCTGAAATTATCCTACCAGCCTCTCAAAAAGCTCTCAACATTTTGTTCTTACTGTAACATCTACTGCAGAACATGCTCTTATAGTGAATGGCCTCGAACTGTGTTCAGAAGCAAACAAAACATTTAAAAGTTGCATGCTGATGTGCTAGTCCGACCTAAAAGACTCACCCATCCTGTCATAAGCAACTATGGAGAGAAGACAGATTCAAGGCTTCCTGGAATTGCCCCAAATTCCTAAAAGTCAGTGGTGGCATGAAATGGAAAAGATAAATGTGGGATATAGGGGTTTGGGGGGTGGGAGTTCTTGTAGGAAGAAGTTCAGAGGCCAAGAATGAGGTCCATCTGTTCAAGAATCATTCCTGGCCCTTCAAAGGCACAGTGGCTATAGAATGTGCCTAATAAAGGTCTGTCGAATGAGTAAGTGAGAGAAGTAAGTATTGCTATCACTCGGGTAAATTTCTAGAATCAATAATATCAGGCTTGCTAATATCTGAGAGCCCGAGAAGGACCACACCATTGTTCCTATTGCCGTGGAGCTTGATATAGTGTAGAGAAAGGATGCAGGATGGGCCCTGGGAAGATGCCTCTTCAATCAGACCAGCTCCACCTGATTCCATCCACCCATAGAGCCATCCATCCATGTATCCATCCATCATCTATCTATACATCCTCTAACCAATCCTGGTCCTCCAGGAGCTTCGAGTCTGGGTGGAGGGGAGATGTGCAGATATCACTAGAATACAGTCAGAAAAGTGCCGAAGAGTGCTAATACCTAATGCAGATATGTATGAGGTAGAAGGATAATGGAAAATGTTTGTCTATTGCCCTGTCTGTCTTCTTTGCCAAATGGTGAGCTCCTGAAAGGCAGTAGACTGAGCTTTATTCATTTCTGTCTCCTCTGGGTTCAGGATGGCACATAGTAAGTCAACACTTGTTCAATAAAACAATGCATGTACGTGTTAGTATTAGTCAGAATGGATTAGGTCATCCTGTGGTAACCAATAAAACCAAACTCCCAGTGGCTTAGAACAAACACAAAAGGTTGACTTCTTGCTCATGAAACATGTCCTTCAATGGACCAGGAGCTCTAAACTGCCATCACCCTGGACTCGGGTGGATGGAGCAACCATCATCTGGACCAGTGCCTGCCGTCATGGCCGAGGGAGAGCTGGAGAATGGTGAGCTGTCCATTGCCCAGAAGTGCCCCTCCTTACCTCTGTTCACACGTCATTGACGAAAGCAAGTCACCAGGCTGCACTACCAGGAGAGAACTATCCCCTGTGTGCTCAGAGGGAGGTCAGGAAGTACTCATCATGGGATCATCTGCCCTTCTGTTCACAGAATATTTGACTCACCCTCCTCATGTCATGAGAAATCAAGTCCCCTCCTCCCTGGGGAGACAGTTGGAAAGTCCCCTCAGATGTCTGGTGGAGGTCCAGCGGCTCTGGGTGATGCACAGTAGCTCCTTACCAGGTCTATGCGTGGCTCTTCCTGGTAACTTGATGTCAGTTATCTGCCCCACAGCCCCAAGGTACCAGGGGGCCTGGGGCAGAATGACTCTGCAACCCTGATCGGGAGCAAAGGGAGACCTGTGCAGATGCTGAGGTCCCAGCTTAAGGACGCCCATCCTCCGACGAATTGTTTCCTCTTTAGGCCCTGATTTCACTCTCTGGAGAAGCTCCCGTTGCTTTCTGAGACCTCTGGATCAGCTCTCTGGAAGATTCTTTGTCTCTCCTTATCCTCTTTGACCAAGTCAGGAGTGAGCTTTGGAGACTATGTCCCCCTGGGGGGCTGAGAGCTTTCCCGAGCCTCCACTCTCATGGCAGAGGGGACACTCGGGCATGGAAGTCACATGCTGGCTCTTAACGCTTCCACCACGAAGTGACACGTGCTTCTTGGGTTCACATATTTCTGGTCAGAGCATGTCACCTGGCCAAGCCTGGCTCCAAGGGGGTGAGAAATGTAATCCTCCCAGGTGCCTGGAAGGAGAATTGGGAATCCCGGCGAGTGAGTAACCTTTGTGCTGAGTAACTTTCATCTGCTTCCGGAGGTCAGGCCAGCCCTCCAAGAACTGGCCTGTGGTTAATTTAGAGACGGTGCAGAGAAGGGCAGCTTTGAGCATAAAGAAGTGAGAGGAGAGGAAAGGAAGCCTGAGCCTGGGGCCCGTTCCCTCAGGACCTGAAGCTGAGAGGGGTGAGGTCCAAGGAGAGCTGACAGGCACCCGCATCCGCCCCACCCCGACCCCGTGAGTCTAATATGAAAGGTTCTGCTTTGGGGGCCACGGAGCTGAGTTCCAGAAAATCAAAGGAAGGTCATGTCCTCCATGGGGAAGTGGGGACCGTGTTCTCCCAGCTGGGGATTCACGGAAGACCCTCATCATCTCTTAGGTGACACATGGGGGCCCGAGAGTCAGGAAGCTATATATGCTCGGAAATGTCCCTCACCTCTTGAAGGCGGTGTCACCACATCTTCCAGCCACGTCCCCCTCACCCTGCCTCTGGCACTGGAAATCAGAGGGGACCTGGGGACAGCTGGATGGCAATCATTATAGGCCTACTGCCTGTGAACTCGCTGGAAATAAATGGACTTCATAAAAACTCTCAATTACAGACTGTTCTTAAGGCAATCAAACAGTGTCGAAAGAAATACAGCTTATTCTTTCTAGGGACAGAAAGTAGCCTGACACAGGCTGTTGGCCAGGAGAGAGCCGTGGTGCCGCCTTGGGTGCAACAGTGAAGAATGAAGTGGAATTAGCACCTCAATTGGTCACGCGTATAGACAACGTGTCTCAAGTACTTAAAAGCTGTTTGTTCTCTTAAGGGCGTTAAACGGCTCTCCTCCATCTTTCTTTTTTCCCCCTTACGTCTTTCTGCAGTCAGTGAAACAGGCAGCCCTGGCCCAATCTCGCCCCTTCCCTGCCACCCCTGGGTTCTCACCAGCTGTGATGTTACCCTGCTAACAAACATCATTTTCTCTAGGCTGGCTTCTGCACCTTGCCCAGAACTGTCTTAAATCGTAGACTATTTCTCTAATCAGTAGCAAACACAGGTGTCTGAGGTTCCTGGTCTTGATTTTGAGTAACTTTAGCACCGTGTCCATGTGGAGGAAACCCTTCCGGTCAGGAAGGGTGCAGGGAGTGAGCAAACACCATTTGCAAGTGGAGGCGCTCAGGGAGGAGGCTGGGGTCCCCTGAGGTTACATTTTTGCAGCTAAGGGCCTTCTCTAAGCCCTGGGTTCAAGGAGCTGTGCTCCCAGAGGTCCCAGGAAAACCCTTCTTGTGGCAACACAAACTTGCAGCCGCCCTCCTACGTCTGAGCCATTTGAAGCGATTTACTGGGGGAGAAGCCACTGAGACATTCACGTGTGCTGTGTTTGTCCCTCTCTGTGGCACATAGGCAGCCTCTGTGCTCCTGCCCCTCTGGAGAGGCTGGCAGTGCAGGCTGGGGGGTAGAGGCTGCTTGGGGACAATCCATCTTCCAGGCCTTTGCCTTCCAGAAACCGGAGAAGCTTAAGGGGATCAGGCAGTGGGAGGGAGGGCAAGAAGCAGGGAGGCGAGGTGGCCTGTGCACTCCCCCTAGTCAGTAGGACCTGCAGCCTCCCACCTCCCACCTCCCACCCCACGGAGGTGACAGGACGTCCCAGAGAAATGGCCACCCAGGGCACCTGGGTGACGGAGGGGGGCAGAGGGTGACCCACCATTCCAGTTTGCCCAGAACTGAAGGGGTTCCCTGGACAAAGGACTTTCATCTCTAAAACTGGGAGAGTCTTGGGCAAACCAGGACCAGTTGGTCACCCTGGGTGGGGCAGGTGTCCCCGCTTACCCTAATGTAAAGGCCTCCAACTCTGAGCCACAACCAAGAGGAGCTAAAAGTGACCCTGCCTCAGTTTTCTGCCCCACAGACTCCCTGATTCCTGTGTCAGCCCAATAGAGGAGCTCCCCAAGTGGCAATGGGGACTCAAGGTCAGACTTAATTTGATTTACAGCAAATAATGAAGTTTGACCTTCCTTCTACGCCAAGAGCTGTCTGCTTATCTCTCTGTCTCTATGTCAAGCCTTCCTCCCCTCTCTCCTGTCCCCACGTTAGACCAAATGAGCTCTCCCGTTGGTTCAGGACCACCAGGGTGACCAAGCATGGGCCTGAGCATCTGGCTTCCCTCTTAGCCCCAAGCCTAGGACCAAGAGTTTTCTGTCAAAGAGATGCTGCCCCCCAACTTCCCCAGCCCATGCTCGAGGGCAAGGGGGAGCCCCACACAGCAGCTGGGGGTGCAGGACTCAGCTCGCTCTCAGAAGTTGGCTGCATCTCCCCCTCTGAGGGGCCCTGCCTCACAAACGCTCGGACAGGAGGGAATTCCTTGGCAGCTGTTGCTGCTCAGATAACCGGCAGGTCCCGGAGCGTGCCAGCCCTCAGCAGAAATGAGCAGAAATCACTTCAGTGTGTGCCATTTGTTCTCCAAGGCTCGGCCTGACACTCACAGGCTGCAGCGGGGGCCCTGAGCTGTCAGGAGGCATTAAGGCGCCAGCCAGCATCAGCACGCTCCGGGGAAGCTGCCGACACAGCTCTCGCTCGCAGAAATCGCCAGAACCCCACCAGCCGGCAGAGGCCAGGTGAGGGAGACCACGATGGGGCTCCAGCCCCAGAATCCCAGCTGGGACAATGGCTGTGCAGTTAAATACAAATTCCCATAGAAGCCATCAAATCCCCCCCCCCCAAGACTTGCAAGGTGACATAACCCTGCTGTCACCTAGGGCCACCTGCCCCTTATGATACAGACCTGACAGGCTTGTCCAGGGCCGCCCCCCCCACCCCAAGCCTTTGGGAATTCTTGGAGATTCACATTTATTCTGGCCTCCTCTGGCTCTGATTCCAGGCTTCTGCTGCAATGTCCCTCTCTCTGGGTTTTGTCACTCTTCCTGTGAGGCCTCCCCAGCACTGACCCAGAAATGGGAGGACACTTTTCCCCGAACCCCAAGCCTCTGCATACAATCAGGCATGGAAGTTGGGTGTAGAGATTTTTCTGAAGATTCAGGGGCAACAGCAAGAAGCATCCGCCTCACTCCAAGCTGCAGAGAAAATAAACAGTGGAATTTGAAGTTCTTAAGAAGTCCCTGGAATTCTTTCCTTCCTCTCAGCTTCAGGTCCACACTGCTCCAGCCCTCTCTCCCCTACGCCCATGATCACCTCCTGGTCCTTTCTTGTGTAGACTGGGATGTTCTCTGTTCTTCCTCTTCCTCCAGCCTCCCTTGCGGAGCCCCCTGCCACCCCTAAATATCCTGTCTGTGCATTTTCCTAAATTAAGATTGTTCCTTTCCTAAGTGAAACTGATGCAGGTTGTGGTGAAATGGTCATTGTCTTCCTCTCAGAGTACCATTCTTTAGGGATAAGCACATCTGGGCTCAGACAGGCTAAGTAACTTAGTCAAGGTCACACTGCAGGTAAGGAGCAGAGCTGGGACCCCCTGGGATCTGTCTTCACACAAAGTTGCATTTCCTCCTGGGCTGACCCTGGGCCTGGCTGAGGCCTTGACCTGTAGGAGGGGGTGGCAGCAGGAGGAGCCGGTGGTTCCGAGAGGGGGTCTGCACGGCCCAAGCAGGAAGCAGAGGTGCCTGGAGTCCCAAGGGAACAGGCAATCCTGAGATCTAGAGAGCCCATTGTAGGCGCTGGGCCAAGACCACCAGGCCAGGGCCTGGGGCGAGAGGCTGGCAGAAGGCAAGGCCGTGGCCCCCAGGCAACAGGATTCAGGGTGGAGGGAGTCAGGGAGGAGGAAAGCAGGCAGGCCTGGGAGGGTTGGGGGGAGCTCTTAGCTCTACACAAGCTATCCATCCCCTGGGCTCCTTTACCTGCCCTGCAGGGAGGCGGGGGATCGATGAAAATACAAAATTGGAAGCACTTGTGCATCTCAGATGAAAGGCGCCCCGGTCAGAGAGACAGTCACAGCCGCATTGCTGTCCCCTGCAGGTCACATTGCTTTGGGCGATTTCTATGTGGGTGTGAGGTTTAGGGTTTGAAGGGAAAACGCAGCCCATTTCATAGAGCTATTATGGGATTTTCTCTGTAGGAGCAGACGGTCTCTGCGCAGCCCTGAAATGTTTTGACAGCTCAGGCAAATCCTCAGGGAAACCCGAGGCCAGAGCATGCCAAGCAGATGCTTATCACTCGCTCTCCGCTGCCCCAGCGTGGTCCCAGCGTGGTCCAACATGGTCCCGGGAGCCGCCCCTGCCGGCGCCCCGCCCACACAGTCGCCACCCTGCCCGCTGGGACCCACGCACGACGCCCCGTTATGAATCAAGCTTGTCCTCCCGTTCCGATGCGGGAAAATGGGATCATGAATTCATTTCCATCACCACGCTGCCCATAAGTCACAGCTCCAAAGGCTTTTTTTTTTTTCTTTCGGAGTTTCCAATGACAAAGATTTCATTATCCGAAGCAATAATTTTTAACCAGAGCAATGCAAGGCTTCGCTCTACCTGAATTAGGCCCATATGTGAGAGGGAAGCCCAAACGTCCGTGTCTGGAGGAGCAGAGGAAGGGGCGGGGGAGGGTTAAGCCTCCTTCTGGGTTCTCGCTCCTCCCCCCCCATTCCCTTCCTTTTTCTCTCCCTGTGTCCTGCACCCTCCATGGTCTTCTCCCCCAGGCCATAACCCCCTGTCCCAGTGACAGCCCCATTCCCCAGGTCCACCTTCTCTGTCCCCTCTGCCTGCCGGCTCTCTCCTCCCCCACTCCAAACCCCTTCCCCTCAACATCAGAGCCAAAGAAGGACAGAGTTGGATGTCTTAACCTAAACTGGCACTGTTTGCAGATGACATGATACATAGAAAATCCTAAAAATGCCACCAGAAAACTACTAGAGCTAATCAGCGAATTTAGTAAAGTCACAGGATACAAAATTAATGTGCAGAAATCTGTTGCATTCCTATACACTAACAACGAAAAATCGGAAAGAGAAATTAAGGAAACAATCCCATTTACCATTGCAACAAAAAGAATAAAATGCATAGGAATAAACCTACCTAAGGAGGCAAAAGACCTGTACTCAGAAAACTATAAGACACTGATGAAAGAAATCAAAGACGATACAAACAGATGGAGAGATATACCATGTTCTTGGATTGGAAGAATCAACATTGTGAAAATGACTATACTACCCAAAGCAATCTACAGATTCAATGCCATCCCTGTTAAATTACCAATGGCATTTTTCACAGAACTAGAACAAAAAATTTTGCAATTTGTGTGGAAACACAAAAGACCCCAAATAGCCAAAGCAACCTGGAGAAAGAAAAACGGAGCTGGAGGAATCAGGCTCCCTGACTTCAGACAATACTACAAAGCTACAGTAATCAAGACAGTATGCTACTGGCACAAAAACAGAAATATAGATCAATGGAACAGGATAGAAAACCCAGAGATAAACCCACGCACCTATGGTCACCTTATCTTTGACAAAGGAGGCAAGAATATACAACGGAGAAAAGACAACCTCTTCAATAAGCGGTGTTGGGAAAACTGGACAGCTGCATGTAAAAGAATGAAATTAGAACACTTCCTAACACCATACACAAAAATAAACTCAAAATGGATTAAGGACCTAAATGTAAGACCGGACACTATAAAACTCTTAGAGAAAAACATAGGCAGAACACTCTATGACATAAATCACAGCAAGATCCTTTTTGACCCACCTCCTAGAGAAATGAAAATAAAAACAAAAATAAATAAATGGGACCTAATGAAACTCCCCACGAGATGAATCCTCTGCATTATTTTCAAATGGAGCCAAAGGACTTTTTCCTTCTAAATGGAAAACCAATTTCAAAACCACTACAAGAGAGAAGATAGCCAAGGGGCTGGCTCTTTCTAAAGCTCTGGGTGTGCCACCTTCTGCCAGGCCCCATCTGCCTCCTTGTTCATTTTCACACTGAGGTCTTCTTTTTCCAAATCCAAAGTCTGACGTCATAGAAAGGATAACTAGGAATCTAAAGAGGGAAATATGGGGACCTTCCACAGCAGCTCAGGAGGAGCTAGGACACCGCCCTCTGCCCTCAGCCCTCCTGGGAAACACTACTTTTCTTCTGGGGTTTCTTTTGGGGAGACTGGGAGCCCTGCCAAGAGGGGCTCACCCTTGGGTGGGATTGGGGTGCCTCTGGCATCCCCCACTGTCCACATCCCCAGCCCCACGGAGCCTCCCTGCTCCATCTTTCTTGCCATCATGGCCCTGCAGGGAAATGCTTTCCTCCTAAAGATGTTGCCTCCACCAGTCCAGGGACGGGCCCAGGTCACATCACCCATTTGAGAAGCCCAACCTGAAACCCTGGTGTCAGAGGAGGGAGCCACAAGCTGCAGGTCTGCATTTAAACAGCAACTATTGGTACTGAATACCGACCAAGCGCCAAAGAAATAATAAATGCATAACATGCAGTTCACTTTCTCAAAGACCAAATGCAAAGCATGTTTGATGCTGGAGTTTTTTAACCAGGTGACCAACCTCCATCCACACCTGGGTAGAGTAAATACCAAGGAGGAGGTCCAGACAGTTACCTCACAGGCTGGAGGGAGGTCTTCCTGAAAGAGGTGGTGCTATGTAAAACAGGGAACGGACCTGCTGGGGGCGCCCGTGGGAGCCTAGGTGTGGCAGTAGTAACGACCCTGGGAAGTTCAGGAGAGGTACAGTGTGTCCTCCTGAAGGAGGTGGGTGATATTAGGGAGTTATGGGACACAGTAGTTGAGCTTGGAAGCCCAAGCCGAAGATTTGGCCTCAAATATTTCCCAGTGAGCCACAGCGTATGTGCCTCAGGACTTCTCTGTTCCCCCAGTTCTCAGCCACACTATTACATATGCTAACTCCCCCCCTCAAAACGCAGTGCCAGTGTGCCTGGGGACAAGGAGAGAAGAGAAGCTGGGAGGGGTGGGGCCTGCCCTGGGCCGGCTTCTGTGCCCTCATTGGCTAAGAGCAGCCCTTGTGGGCCCTCCCCCTGCCTCCTGCTGGCCCTGTTACCGGCCGGTCCCAAACTCCTGCCTTGACAACCTCCCAACCACCTCCTGTCACGAATCTGGAGTTCTGGGTGAGTAGTTGGAGGTATGAACGACGTATGTGTATGCCAAGGTACGTGAGATTTGTAGGCAGTGGGAAAAGTTTTTTGATTAAAAATTTCTTAAGGTGAAATTCACATAACATAAAATTAACCATTTTAAAATGTACAGTTCAGTGGCACTTAGTACATTCACAATGTTCTGCATCTACTACTTCTATCTCGTTCCAAAACGTTTTCGTCACCAGAAAGGAAACCCCGCACACCGGTTAAGCAGTCACTGTGTATCCCCCTCCCCCCAGCCCCTGGCAATCACTGATCTGCTTTCTGTCTCTATGGATTTACGTATTCTGGACGTTTCATATAAATGTAATCCTACAATATGTGGCCTTTAGTGTCTGGCTTCTTTCACTTAGCGTAATGTTTTTGAGGTTCGTCCGTGTGGTAGCACGTGTCAGTACTTCATTCCTTTTTATGGCTGAATCATATTCCATTGTATGTAGATACCACCTTTTGTTTATCCATTCGTCTGCTGGACATTTTTTTTCCACCTTTGGCTGCTGTGAATTATGCTGCGATGAGTATGCCTGTACAAGTATTTGTCTGTCTCTGCTTTCAATTCTTATATACCTAGGAGAGGAATTGCTGGGTGATATAATAATTCTATGTTTAACTTTTTGAGCAAGTGCTGAAACGTTTTCCACAGGGGCTGAGTCATGTATGTTCCCACCGTGGAAATGTTCTGAGAATCCTCAGACAGGTAGCAAGTGGTGGAGGGTTCCTCTGGGGGTTTTGTGTGATGCGGGGGAGATTGAGATGGGGCCCCTACCTGGTGTTCCCGGGGCCCCCAAGTTCCCTGCCTTCGGTGCCCAGAACAGTGTGGGCTCAGAGGCCCTCAGAGTCCGAAGTGAGAAGGAAGAGGAGGCGGGAGGGGGGCTCTAGGGAGGCAGTCATGACAGAGGTTCTGGGACACAGAGTTTTGAGACACGACAGAGCCACACTGAACGTCAAGGCCAAGTGCCCGAGACTGGGCAGACTTCCCCACTTGGGCTCCTCCCGCAGGCAGTGGTCTGGGGAGCCGGACGCCTCTGCAGATCCCATTACTGGAGATCGGGCTGCAACATGAAATGATGAAAATGTAAAACATGAGGGAACAGGCTGTAAATCACTTATTGGCAGCCCGCTCTCCTCCCAGCTACGCCCGATCCGAGGGCAATGCTGCGGCCGCTGAGGGTTTCCTAGCCGCCTGGACCAGGCTCTCCCCTCGGCCGCCAAGATCCCGACCTGAGAACTGAAACCATGTGAGGAAAGCACCTCGGGGCCTGACTCATCCCGCCCTCCAGCCGGGACCATCACCCCCCAGGCTCCTCCCGGCAGGAAGGCCGCCAGCCCCAAGCCTCGAGAAAACCCTGCCCTTCCACGCCTGTACTTCCCCGGCTTGTGACATGGTGACGCTTGGCTTGACAGCCTCCCAGGCCCTCCAGCATATTCCAGATGTGTCTTGGGTTCACAGGATTTCCCGCAATCCTGGCTCTCCTCACTTGGTCCCAGGGAGGAAATTGGGAAACAGAGAAAAGAAGTGACCGGTTCAGGGAGGACGTGTGGGGCCAGTGTCTGCAGTGAGGTCCCCGAGGCCAGGTGTCCGCCACCCCTGCTGTGCTTGGCTTGGCCAGGTGGGAAACGGGGCCGCCCGGGAACACGTAGGAGTCCGCGCACAATGCACATTTCCTCACATGTGTGCTGAAGGCATGGCTCCCTGGAAGCCACACCCAGATTAAAAATCAACTAAGAAGGAGAGTAAAGGACGGGTTGCCTGCTTTCTGAAAGGACTCCTCTCACTGTCCATGGTTTGCTGCAAGTGGGATTGTATGTCCACACTCACGCAGCATCCTGTGCATCGTCTGAAGCAGAGATTCGTGTATAAAGCATTGCTTCAACTGGGTGCACTTCTCCAGTCCTGCTCGGAGCTCTCCCCTTCCATCCAGCTTGGCTTGGCCACCAAAGCAACCCTGAGCTGGAGCCGGGGACAGGAAGAGAGCAAGGTGGGAGCTGGGGCCGAGAGGCCCTCGGACCACAGCTGAGCTGAGTGATGGAGGCGTTTGGAAAC
Organism: Balaenoptera musculus; assembly: GCF_009873245.2. Lineage (NCBI taxonomy): Eukaryota > Metazoa > Chordata > Mammalia > Artiodactyla > Balaenopteridae > Balaenoptera > Balaenoptera musculus. The sequence goes on from NC_045795.1 coordinate 30,935,175, forward strand.
CCACGTGCCCTCCAGTGAGCCCTTCTCGGCTCTGGGCCTCAGAGTCCTTCCCTCTACAGTGAGGACATCAGCCCCAGGAATCTCTGGTCTCTCAGCTCCACGTTCTAGGCTGTGGGTCTTCAAGGAGCCGCCGAGTATTCATGAAACTCTGGGCAGGCCAGTCCCAGCCAGAGCCACGAAGCACCAGCAAGTCCCCCTCCCGCCCCCTAAAGAATGAGGACGGTGTCGCAGTCCGCACACAGCTGAGCAATCTGCTCAGTCCCCCATCTCATCTGCTCTCTTTGTTCTGAGGGCCCATGTAAATGGTTCCCTTTTAAGCTCACGGGGAATCAAGTGTCCTGCCACCTGAATATCATTTAGCAAAGCGGGTGTGTGGCTAAATGAAGTAACAGGTCGATGTGTCCAACCTCTCCATCCTTGTTTACCAAACATATCAGCTAGAACAGCTTTGCTGTGCGGTGACATGTTGGGGAAATCAGCTGTCTTTCCTCCCCGTGCGGTGAGTTTACTGTGATGCTTCTTCAGTCTTAACTGCGCGCAGCCGTCTCGGCTCCCCGGATTCATCCTTCCTCATCGGAGTCCTTTCATTATCAGCCCCTAGTGCTGGGCACATAGCGGGTGCTTAATAAATGCGTGTGGATTCGTTTCCAAGAGCTGTCCCGGAAAGGAAGATAGTATTTCAGTTACCTGTGGCTGCTAAACAAACCACCCACAACTTAGTGGCTTAAAACAACTAGGATTTATTCTTTCTCATGAATCTGTGGGTTGGCTGGGCTCCCTCAGCAGCTGCATTCACCTAGGAGCTGAATTGGGTCTCTGTGGTCTCATCTGGACTTCCTAACAACATGGTGGCGCGGTTCCCAGAGGGATCATCCTGAGAAGACAAGTCCCACGTACAAGCCCTTATTAAGCCCCTGCTTGCTTCACATTCGCCCATGTCCCTTTGGCCAAAGCAAGCCAGATGGCCAACCCCAGGGTCTACCTGGGAGAGACCACACAAAAGTGTGAATTCTGGGAGACATGGTCCATTGGAGGCCACCAATGCAATCATCCACCACAGCTGGTGAGTCCCCCCTGGTGGGGGCACAGTCATGATACCCTGCCCCATCCTCCCCTCTTCCCAAGGAGGCAGAGCACAGGGCAGGTTTCTCAGCAGACAGAGACAGTCCCTAGAGTCACCTGCTCTCGAGGTGGGGGAAGGTTCTTCCGGTCTTTATCACGGTCATGCTCAAATCCTGCAAAAGGCATGCCAGGATTTCTTTTCGGATCCTAGAGAATAAGCGGGGCCTGTCACTTGCGTGCATGCCTCCATTCTTTACTTATTTCATTCATTCACTGAATACAGTGCCGCCTGAGCACTGCTGTCACAGGGCACTCAGGGGATCAAGGTGTCACAAGGCCACGCCTGCTACCACTAGCAGCCCATGCTGGTCCTCCCACGCCCTGTGGTCCATGGGGAACAAGAGTGTCATGCAGAGGTTAAGAGCATGGACCCCGCTGTCTGATGGCTTGGCTTCACTCTCCAGCTCTGCCACACACCAGCTCTGTGAACTTGGGCCACCTGCCCAACCTTCCTGAGTCTCATGTCCCCCGTCTGAATTCTCTTGAGGGTTCAACCCCCGTACAGCACTCAGAACAGCACTGGCAGGAAATAAGCACCAGACAAGCGTCTGTTAATATTACTCCTGATGAATCCTCACAGAAAGAACTTTTTTCCAACTTACAAAAAATATATAGACTAGATGTAAAAAAGAAACAAACCAACCTTGCAATTATCTGAAAAAGAGAAAAAGAAAAAAGGCGCCCTCACTATCCCAGCATCCAAAGAGAAGCCCAGTAACCTGGCAAGGGCGCTGAAATACCACACGTGTCCATTCTCTTCTTTACAAAAAATTGTCTCAAGCTATTCATACTGTTCGCAGCCTGTCAAATAAAACTCAGTGATATGTCGAAAGGCTACATGTATGTGTTTCCTTGTTTGACGGATCCCTTATTGTGAGACATTTATACGATCTGGGATTTTTCATGCACGTATTCTGTTGTGTTGAATATCCTCACCGCGTGTCCCTGGTTATGTCCTCTGAACGAACTCCTAGAAGTGGAAATGCCAGGTTCAGCAGGCAGGCCCAGCTTTAGGGTTGTGTGGTTCAGGTATTGCTGGACTGGCCTGGGAAGAATGAGTAGCCCTCGAAGGCACAGCGGCAGAGGGGCAGGTGCGCGTCCTCCCATGTCTTTGTGGGCCATGGGGATCGCCTTTTCCTTACTGCAGAGCGATCGTGTCAGCCTTGAGAGCCGTGACACCCTGAGCAGGGCCATCCTCAGGGCGTGGCCTCCTCCTCTCCCCCCGGAAGCGAGCAAGGCCAAAGCCACCTTCAAAGCCCCAGGAGCCTCTGCCTGCCCGTGACCGCTGATGTGCCCCAGGTTCCCACCTGACCCTCCAGCAGCCCTCTCTACACACCGGATTTCCCCGGCTTTGATAGCCACTCTCCGGCAGGTAACCCCAAACCCACACACCCTGCTCTGATGCCTACCTCCCGCCTGGACCTTTATCTCTGCCAGACCGTCCCGCAGGGGCCTCGCACTCACCGGTCTAACCTGACCTCCTCACCTTTCCCATGCCCTGCTCCTGCAGGCTGCGTGAGCCGAGGCCCAGGCGTCGGGGTCAGGCCGCCTGGGTTTGACTCCTGGCTCTGCCATTTTCCAGTTAGGTGACTGTGGGAAGGTGACTTCCAGTTTTTCCCAGCTACAGAATAGGGATTGTAATCCCGGCCCCTCAGGGCTGTGAGGATTCAGTGAGGTGACTTCAGATCCTAATGCAGAGTCAATGCTTAACACGTGGTAACAGGAGCAAGGTTTATTATTATTCTTGTCACTACTACCCACTGCTCCAGTTGGAAACCTCCTGGTCACTCTCCCTCCTCCCAGGGTCTCTGCTCCTCCACAAACCTCGGAAGTAAACTCAGAAATAGTCCTGCTGGGGACTTCCCTGGTGGCGCAGTGGTTAAGAATCCACCTGCCAATGCAGGGGACATGGGTTCGAGCCCGGGTCCGGGAAGATCCCACATGCTGCAGAGCAACTAAGCCCATGCACCACAACTACTGAGCCCGTGCGCCACAACTACTGAACCCGTGCGCCTAGAGCCTGTGCTCCGAAACAAGAGAAGCCACCGCAATGAGCAGCCAGTGCACCGCAACAAAGAGCAGCCCCACTCGCTGCAATCAGAGAAAGCCCGTGCACAGCAACGAAGACCCAACACAACCAAAAATAAATCAATAAAATAAATAAATTTATTAAAAAAAGAAATAGCCCTGCAGCCCTGCTCCGTGCACGTGCATTCAGAGGGCTCCCTGACAGCACACAGCAGATGCCTGGAAAGCTGCTTGAGGGAAGTCCTCTGGTCCCAGCTCTAATGAACCGTGTGACTCGGCAGATCCCTCCCTCCACATCTCTCTCTGGACACTGCTTCCTCGTTTGTAAAGTTATCTCCCAGGGCTCCGGCCCCAGGGAACTCGGGAACCTGGTCCCATCACTCAGGCAGGCAGATTCTGACCGGGAGTGGACGAGATGACAGCTGCGGAGATAACTCCTCCTTTCATCTCCTAAACCATCAACCCTCCCCAAGATTTCTGGACTACTGTCCCTTGGCTGGCTCAGACATTTATGAGCTCCACCGATATTTTCTTTTGTAGTTCTGTAAAGCAAGCTCAAACTCGGTGAGCGCTGCCTATGCAAAGACCTTAAACCGCATGTTTATTTTCCTAAGCTATAAAACGTTTATAGGGGGAGCTGGACTCCTTGTCTGACACCAGGCTCAGAATCGCTACTGCATTCCACAGGAAGACAGAGGGCTCTGTGTCAGCCCCGGGGGCAGTGGGAAGGGCTGGAGGAAGGCTGTCCACCCCCCGTGGAAAGTGCACAGGGCGTGGGGCTGGACAAGGGAGTTGCAAACTCGTGTGGTGGAGGGGGCGGTAGGGAGGGAGGAGGGGAGAGGATGGAGTGTGGACCAGCGTGCTGCGAGCTGACGCAGTCAGAATGCAGAAGGCGTGCTTTCTCCCAGTGTCTTTCTCCTGTCCAGGCAGCTTTGGGGACACTGAGTCAGCAGAACATGGGGCTGGCCCTGGCGGAAGCTCACCTTCTGACATAGTCCCTTTATCCTAGAATATGGAGTCGGAGATGCTTGACTCTGGAATAAACCACCAAGAGTAGACACCTTCGCTCAGTTGCTCTCCAGCTGGCACTGACCTCAGCCCGTCTGTTTACTCATCTCCACCCAGCCCAGTGCTTCCTGAGAATCAGACGCCCGGTGTCACTCGGAACTCAGGAACCAGGACCTGTGCTGAGACAGTGTTTTTATCCACCAGCTTGGATTTCTGGGATCCCTGATATGGACTGAGCTTTTGAGGGTAGAGTATTTCCACTTGGCAGGCAGGCCTGGGTTTTGCCACTGAGATGGTGCCTGGAGCTTTCAGTGGACATCTTAAGTGGCTCTTGGATCCCAACATCTATAACACCTCCTGCTGAGACCCGTAAGACTCGTGGAGTTTGAGTCCTTGGTCCTCCGGGTTCATCTCGGGCTCTGCCCCATCCTGGCTGCATCACAGGGGTCGCATCACAGGAGAAAGGAAGCAGATGAGGGTGTGAAGACCCCCAGTCCTCACTACTACAGCACGGATTTGAGCCCTGGACGGAGGCAGGGGCACGACCGGGTGCCCTTCAAGGTCTCGTCCAACCCTGAAATCCTATGATTCTTAGGGAAAGAAGGCAACTGCCATTTACTCAGAGGAGGGATTCTCAGCCTTCTGAAATGCAATGCCTCTCCTCTATTATGAATAGTTCATAATGCTCCTTTACTTCCCAGAAAGGAAAAGAAAAGGTAATAGGCCTCTACATACAAAATTTCAAAAGGACAACATCTTGACTCTATAAAAAAGAAAGCAATTTATGATAAATTAATATGCATTGCCACATGCGAATGCCCAGGCATGACTCTTCTGGAAGCCCCAGTGAAGCTTGGTGGCACCTGGGACTGATTCCCCCTCCCCACCCCCCCCACCGAACCAGCTACACCACTGATGCACAGCGATGCAGGTGGGTCAGCCTGGGATTCAACAACTACCAGCTGCATTTCTATCAGGGAAAAAATTTAACTAAATCCTGAACCTTGTTGAAGTACAATTTTGTGTACTGGTTGCATTCCCGGGATGTACTCTAAAACCATGCGAAAATAATTTCTTGGGTTCTGGTATAAGATGAGAAAAGCAGGCTTTCCACCTCCCGGAATGACTGTCCAAGGTGGGCATTTGACAGTTGTTCAGGCCAAGGGACAGTTCCTTCTGTGGGACAGTCTCAGGAATGGCAGGCGTCAGGCATCCTTTGGCCACCTGCTAAATGCCAGTCCTGGCCCGCTGGCTGGTGGTACCATCCTGTTCAGAACGGCCGAAGTGGAGTCTCCTCTGTGCCCTTGAATTAAGAGGCAGGAGGTGGGGACACGGGGCAGCACAGGGTTAAGGACCTGCAGGATGTGCCAGGACATCACTCTGATTTGCTGAAGCAGACATGGTGGTACCCAACCACGCCCCTGCCCCCTGCTTTGTCTCTCAGGTGGTCCTCCGCCTCTACCCCAGCACCACAACATCTCAGGTCTCATGTAGCTTTAGACCCATTTATAAACCAGGCTGATGCCACGAGTGGCCTTCTCTTCTATGGGATGCTTTCAGAAGAAACTGGACACCCTCACTTTTACACCAGACAGTCCTCAGGGGTGTAATATACAGCCTAGTGACTATAGTTAATAATACTATATTGCATATTTGAAAGTTGCTAAGAGAGCAGATCTTAAAAGTTCTCATTCACAAGGAAAACAATTTTGCATCTGTGTGTGGTGATGGTTGTTAACTAGTCTTATTGTGGCGATCATTTCGTTATATGTACAAATATGGAATTATCATGTTGTACACCTGAAACTAATATAACGTTAAGTGTCAATTACATCTCAATTTTTTAAAAAAGGAGTGCTAAATTTCAATTTGAGGAGAGAAAAATAAAAATGTACTTTGCTTCTTATCCAAATTGGGGGCGCCTTGAAATCTCAACCCCTGATTAGGAAGACCTGTGCTGGAGAGACATCCCTGGGGGAGAATCTTAGAAATTTGACAGGTTGAAGCTAAAGGAAAAGGTCTGACAGACGTGTGAGTCCACCTTCCAACCATGCTGGTGACAAGGCAGAGTGACCCGGCAGGTAAATGTCCTCCCCGTTACCCCAAGTCCATCCTTGGTCATTGGATGAACTCAAGTCATGATGAAAGACACTGGCCAGGATTTGCAGAAAGTTCACGCACACTGCCCTCTGCAGTGCCTTGCTGCCTATCCCACCTCGCTGAGCTTTGACCTCCAAGTGCTCTGGAGAACATCACCCCCCAGGTCACATGGTCCTTTCTGGGAACCCCTCACTGCAGAGGAGGCGAGGGATTGCTCTTCCAGAGGCCCAACCATGGGTACCACACCACGGTAAGAAATGAGGCTGAGACCAGGAAGGGCCTTTCGAAGCCCCAGAAGTCAACGACTCAGTCCTCTCGGCCACATCTTGAAGCATTTTTACTATCAAGAAGGATCTGCATGCAAATTTCAGAACCTGTCTGCCGGTTCCCTTAGCAAAGAGTGTGGGAACCGTGGCATGAAAGGAAATCCAGAGAGACAGGGTAATGGGTGTGGGTGACTGCTAATGGGACCCTCAAGCCACTGGGCTGTCAGCCCTGTCTCCCTTAAGCATACATTTGGAGTTCAAGTTCAGCAAGGTGGAGGTGTGCTCTGATTTGTTGAGTTTGGGGGGTGGGGAAAGAAGAGAAAAATCACTCATCTTATTGGAGTCTTTGTTTTTAAAAAATGGAATATTTTAACCATTCATGTATCCATTGAGGGCAAGAGCTTATTTTCAAACATTAGGTCGTGGGACTATTATGAACAATTTTCCTCATATGCTAAAAATTATTTCTTTGTGTTCTGCTCCACACACTATGTATTTGGGAAGAAAGAGTCACATTGCTCGTGAACGGGGGGATATTTCTTTATAACTTCTGTTACTGGTGTTTATTTTCTTTTTCCCAACAGCTTTTTCCTCCTCAAGATGAAATATCTGAAGATGGAAAATTAACCTGAAAATTGTCATAGGAATACACTTGGGATGTCTAATTTCACAGTTTGGGAGTCAAAATATAACCCCCCAGGATTGCCTCAAAGGCAGTGCTTGAAACTGTGGTGTGTTAAGTCCCTCTCTCAAGCCCGTCCCTCTCTTCACCCTCTTTCCCTGTATGTCAAGGAACCTCCAAAATGTCAGTCTGGCTGTGCCCAGTGGATCCTAGCTATGTAGGGAATGAGAGACTCCCTCTCTGCTTACGGCCACTGCCTTAGTGTAGGAAGCACTGTGGCCATTAATGAGGGTCCTGAGCCCTGATCACAGCTTCCTCACTGGTTTTATTTCAGGAGGTTATGCACTCCCGCATCCCTGGATCATAGCCTGGGGTTTAGCTCCATCCTGACTAATGTCCACAACTTGACCTCTCTGGGAAGAGGGACTGAGGTTACATTCTGGTTTCTCCCAGCAGGGTCCTGAGTTCCTTATGCAAATTTAGTCACATCTTCCCAGTAAGTTTCAAGTTAAGTCATAGGCAAGCTGCCAGGGCAATCAGCCTGCTATAGACGGTGTATCAGTTATCTTTTGCTACGTAACAAGCCACCCCGTAACTTAGTGGCTTAAAACAAGAACCACTTATTTGCTCATGATTCTACAGTCTGGAGGCTGCACTGAGGCTGGATAAATCAAGAAAGCCTCACTCGCATGCCTGGCCCTTCAGTTGCTGCGGCTGGAACAGCCCAGGGCTGATGGAACCTTTCTCTCTGGAGGGCAGTCTGACTTACATGCGGTGGCTCAGAGTTTCAGACAGCAGAAGCCGCCAGGCTTCTTAAAGCCTCGGCTCAGAAGTCCCAGAATGTCACTTCCACAAGGTCAGCCCAGATTCAAGGAAGAAGGAATAGACCCTCCTCCTCAATGCCCATAGGGATGGGAAGAGTTGTTATTGATTGTATTTGCAGACAATCTACTCCAATAAGAATAAGTCTTTTTTAAGAGAAGAAATACAGAGGGAAAAGAAATCTAATATTCAAATACTTGCAGATCCCATACGCATTAGCTTTCATATCCTCATACTAATCTGCTTCAGGACCGTCTGATGATTATAGTCTTACAAGACCACGTGTGCCTCAGGACCAGATTCATTCATAACTCAGGCTGACACATAGACATGCTTTGTAATCATTTTCAATTGAAAATTTCGAAGTTCTTGTAAAACAAATACGTATTTAAATATCTGTATTAGGGGCTTCCCTGGTGGCGCAGTGGTTGAGAATCTGCCTGCCAATGCAGTGGACACGGGTTCGAGCCCTGGTCTGGGAAGATTCCACATGCCGCGGAGCAACTAGGCCCGTGAGCCACAACTACTGAGCCTGCGCGTCTGGAGCCCGTGCTACGCAACAAGAGAGGCCGCGACAGTGAGAGGTTCGCGCACCGCGATGAAGAGTGGCCCCCGCTTGCCACAACTAGAGAAAGCCCTCGCACAGAAACGAAGACCTAACACAGTCAAAAATAAAAATAAATAAATAAATAAAAATTAAAAAAAATATATATCGGTATTAGTATTTTCTTATGCAATTAAACAGCTGAAAAAATAAAAACAAAGAATAAGCCTTACCCCTGGACAATTTTCCAGAAATGACAAGTGCACTCCAAACTGGCAGGATCCGTGACGGTGTGGGAGACTTTGAAGGCTGCACCCAGGTGTGTGTGAGGGCGAGACACAGGCACAGTCGCGGGGCAAGATGCGGCAGGGGAGGACACCCCTGCTGTCCTGAAAGGCGGGATCTCTGGAACCCCTCTCCCATAGGCCAGCTCAGAAAACCTTAGCAAAACTAGAAGTGAAAGCAAGAAAAAACCCTCAAAGCCTGCGGAAACCATTTCACGCGATGTTCGTTACTGACAACATAATAAGTAGTTAATAGAAACACAATTTTGGTTAGTAGGGAATTCAGCCTGATCAAAGGCAGGAGGGGCCACAGATCCTCCCACACCTTCCAAATGAGGACTGCAGGGAGATGGGAAACACTGGCAAGCAGAGTACGCGGCAACTGATTTTTGGCCCATCAGTCTTTTATTGGCAGAGCGCTTGAAGTTTACCGTGTGCTTGGCCATTACTTGTTTAATATGGCTGATTTAAATCCATCTCAGAAGCTGACAGCTCAGGCTCTAAGTTCATGATATTTTTATTTACCCACAACCCCTGTTTATCTTCATCAGGACACACAGAAGAGGCCTCAGATGCAATTTGGAGTCACCTGGGAAGCTCATGGGCAGGGTCACGAGAAGCAGATGTGACCAGAGGAACAGGCAACACCTGAAGGAACACAGCCCAAGAAACAAGGCAGCTACGTGGAACCAACTTGACCCAGTTAAGAAAACACCCACCGGAGTCAGAGGGAAGCCAGGGTTCTGAAGAGTTTGTGCTTAAAATCTGTGACTCTTGTTTGTCACCTCTGAAACACACATCGATTCGTTTTGGGGACCTAAGAAGATAGAAGGCTGAGGGCAAACAAAAGATGTTTCACTAACAAAATCTGGAAGCAGAACAGCAGGGAGAGGCTTCGACAATCCCAAATAAGAGGGGGCCACTGCCCCACAGCCCACAGGCTGTATCTATGGGGACAACTCCCAGAAATACTCGGGGGGTGGGGGCAGGGCAGAGGGATCCTTCCTGAGCAAACAGAGGTGACAGCCAGTGAGAGAGATGTGGGTTCTTACCATTTATGGGCCTCCCTCCCTCCGTGCTTATAGCCTGGGGACACGGGGATCCCTGGGGGAAAGAATTAGCCCTGGAAGAGTGATGTAAATAAAATCACAAGATGTTCAATTACTAATGGTTGTTCTGTTAGGGACCTAAATCTCTGTTCAGTTTTTGAGATACGCTAAAGGAAAGTTCGAAAACACACTCCTGGGTGATGGATCACCAGGGACTTACCAGGGAACTAAGGGATCCTATTAAGACATGTATCCACCCTCCTGAAGACAAGGAAATGGTGGAGGTTGGAGCAGGACACCAGACAGCAGGCATCCCGTTGGTATTTCTCGTGCCCTCACGTGACGTGGGGTGACTTGGAAATTCACTTAACCTCTCTGGTTCAAAGTAGTTGGGAAAATATGTCTAAATGGAATTTTTTAGTGGATGGTGCCAACATTTTCTATTAATTCAGCAGTTTTCACATAGGGTGAGGCTGGAAATTAAAATACATCAATGGGCATGAATTTAGAGCGAATATCTGCTGAACTTTCAGGTTAAGACCTGGTTCTGCCGCAGACTCTTCCAGGTGCCTGTGGGTTTGGAGGTAAAGCTCTTACGCTGCTTATTACAAAAAAAAAAAAAAAAGACAAAACCAAAACTGTCTCTGCTGCGGTCCTTCCATGTGGGAGACACATGGTTCTGAGGCCTCTAAGGCTGTCATGTTTCGAGATGCACGGGAGCCGTGCTTTTCAAGGAACTTTCTGATGAAAAGCCTGGGACCCCGGAACTTGCAGGCTCGCAGGTGCGCTGACCTCTCGCTAGAGCCTCACTTGGCTCTCTTCGTGGGCATGCTCTGGTGAGCAGCAGAGAAACAGCACCAAGATCCCCATCGGGCTTTAAGCCGAGCCAAGCTGTGCGCCCCCCAAATCAGCCCAAGCTTCTCCCTTCAGCTAAAAGCCAAACCAAACCCAAAGGCTAGTTTGCAAAGTTTGCCATTCACCGAACCAAAGATTTTCCAACAGCCCAGCAAACCTACTTTGAAAAAAACAATTGGACCTGTCTACATTTTAAAAAATGAAAATAAAAACCTGAACTGGAACAGAAACAAAGCCTAAAAGTGTTCTCCAAATCAGACAGTTATTTTACTTGGTTCAGGTGTCTGGTAAGTATAAGGTCATAGTCTGTGTTAAGCTGTAGAATTCAGTCAGAGAGAGCCTGTTTCTTATAATAAGTAAGAGTTGTCTTCCTGGGAGTTAGGTGACTTCTCATGATTTTATTCATTCAATTTCCCTAATATCTATGAGACAGTTTCCATTTTTGTCCCCATCTTTCAGAAGAGGAAACTAGGACACAGGGAGGTGAGGAAGTCGCCCTTGACTAGCTGAGCCACCAGAGCTGCATTTGACAGCTTTGCTGTACCTCCCGGGTGACAGAGGCGGCCCGTGAAACTGTACAAGTGGGACAGAGCAAGAGGCTCCTTAGGGGAAACATTGGCGCTGAGGAAGCTTTCATCATATGTGGAATATGAAATGATATTTTTATTACCCAGTCATTGATGTGGGTTTTTAAATGAGACAGCTCAGGAAATAGCAGCTTATAATTTTGTGGCACATGTTTAAACAGATTTGACACCTTGGAAGACCCCTCAGCTCCCATGGGCAAGGCCCCAGGCCCCGCTCTGGAGCTCCTGGGAATCTCGAGGATGCTGCCCTTCCTCCTTCCTCTGTTCATCCTGTTCCCTCTGCTGCGGTCTCGGGCTGCTCGTTGCCTCCCCTCACCCACCTCTCAGTAAGGAGGCTCAAGGCGGCCTAGCGTTTGGTCATCCTTGCCTTTGCTTTGGGCAACGCCATTCAGAACTTCCCTGGCTCCATCCAGCAGCCTATGGGTCCTTCCTGGGCCCATGGAGCCCCTCCCAGGGGACAGCTCAGGGGAGGGGGCCTAAACTTTTGGCCAAGTGGAGGCTCCAACAGTACTCAACCCTGAGGAACTCAAAGCATGTCCCTAACTCTCTCGACTCCAAGGCCACACACACCCCTGGGTGGTCGATAACAGCCGTGCTTTATCCACCTTGCAGAAGGAGAGAGGATTTCTTGGATGAGGATGAGCAGAGCCGTTCCTGTGCCTGAGCCCAGGACCTCCAGAAATACCTGGGTGAGGGGGATAAGGTCCTCCACTCGTGCTAATAGGGATGTGGAGCCATTGAATGTTGGATATTGATGTTGGCGGGGCTTCACTTGCACCCTGTATTTGTGAGTGTGGGCTAAAGTGTTGTGACAAACAGACCCAAACCATCCTGTCTCAGCACAATACAAGCTTATTTCTTGCTCACATAGACAGTTCTGGACAGCTGCTCAGAAAGGTAGGGTGATTCTCTTCCATGTCATTCAGGGACCCAGCCTCCTTCTGTCTCATGGAAGGAGAAAACTATCATACATGGTGGATCATACATGGGAGACTTCATGATCAGGCCTGGAAGTGGGGCGCCTCACTTCCTCTGAATTCCCTTGGCTAAAACTCAACCACGTGACACGTCTTCCCAGCGAGGGAAGCTGGGAAATGGGGCTGGTCATGTCCCAGGAAGAAGGAGAGAAAGGATTTTGCTGAGCAGCTACAGATCTCTGAGACCTCCTAAAACCATTTGGAAGTCACTTTATAAAGAATTTAAGGGAAAAGAAAGGAAATCAAGAGAGAAAGAGACATAAACATGATTACTGACTACAATGAACTAAATAAATGCGAAGTTACAGGTTAAAATAACTAGCCCAACCTAAAGAATCCATCTATCCTGAGAAAGTCATTCTAAATCTTTTATGCAAAATATGTTAATCACTGTTTTACTGTTTTATGTGTAATAATTGACTATGAGACATAAAGTAAATTCCCATTCACAGGGGAAAGATAAACTGAATCTTGGGTATATCCATCCCTTTAATAATGATATATATATATATTTTTTTTTTTTTTTTTTTTTTGGCTGCGCGCCGGGCATGTGGGATCTTAGCTCCCCGACCAGGGATGGAACCTGTACCCCCTGCATTGCAAGCTCGGAGTCTTAACCACTGGACCACCAGGGAAGTCCCAATACTGATATTCTTGGTGACAAAGTAATAACCTAAAAAATGTTTAGGTTTAAGTGAAAAAAGCAGGACAGAAAGTTATATATACAATATGATGTCTGCTGTGTAACACTTTCAAAAACCTGCACAGAGAAAAGGCTGGAATAAATGCATCAAAATAATAGCAATTGTTGTCTTTGGGTAAGGGCTCTAGGAGATTTATTCCCCACAGATCTTAATTTTCTGTAATGTTTACAAGTTTCCAAGAGAGCATGCATTGTTTTGTAACGGGGAGAGGGTATAGAAGAAAAAGTCAAATGCCCTGAGAGGCACTCCCGCCCCTCGTCTGTCCCAGGTCAGCCTTCCTCCCACCCTCTCTTTCTCCCCTTCATGCTCCAGAGTGTTGATCTGGATTAGACAACACTGTCCTGTTTCCCCCTGTGCAATGGAATGTTCATGCTTCCCAATTCATTTACCAGTGACAGCCGGTGTCCCAGCATCCCATCTTCCACTGTCAGGAAAGAGGAGAGAGACCCTTGCTCACAGGACCACCATGGCCAGGGGTTCCTGAGCTGGGAGGGTCCAGGGTTACAGTTGGTGTTTTCATTGTGAGTATTTGTTCATGGACCCCAACACTGTTCCCGTCAGCCCCTCTTCACCAGTGCAGTCCTCACGGGGGTCAGGAGTTAATGTACGTGTCATGTGTTGATGTTGTGTGTTTGTGTATGTGTACATGCAGGCAAACGTACATCTGTGTGCTAACAAGTATCAAAGGCTAAACAGAAATTAAGATTGGTGCCAGAAAACTTTTCTATTTTCAACTCTTATCAATAGTTGACTTCCATAAGAGGTCTTGGGGCTTTGGGTCATTATTATTAACTATGAACAAATAGGAGAAGGTTTTTAAGCTGAGACTTGAAGGAAGCAGGAGGAGGAACCAGTGATGTGTGTCTGTGAAGGGCTTGAGATGGAAGGACGGGGCGTAGGTGATCCCAGGGAAGCCGGGATGGAGTGCAGAGGAAGACAAGCAGGGGTTGGGTGGTGCAAGGTTTAACCGTCACAGTGAGAAGTTTGGATTTAATTCTAACTACAGTGGGAAGCCACTAAGCAGTTTTATTCAGAGAAAAGCATAAAATGCATCATGATCTGAATTATGTTTTGAGAAGAAAGACAGCCCCTGGGGCAGTTTTGTGGAGAATGAATTGGCAGAAAGGCAGGCAGAACAGCAGGTGGAGACGGTGGAGGCCATCTTGGAGGGGACTGAGGTTGTCCAGGCAGAAGACGCTGGTGGCCTGGAGGATTCAAGAATATTGGGGGCCTGGGAGTTACACTTCCGGGACTTCCTGATAGACTGGATCTGAGGAATGAGCAAGAGAGAACAATCAAGGAGGAATCTGCGATAAAATGTAAGACAGTAACAGAAACAAAGAGTCCCAGTTTAGATGTGTTCAGTGGGAACTAATCAATTAATGAATGTTTTTGACTTTCATGGAAGGACCACAGTTAGGCCTGCAGTGGAGTGTCTAAAATTTTCAGTAGAAGGGTAAATTCAGGACAGACTCTGAGTGATCCCCAAGCACTTTTCATTCTGCTGTCCTTTGCAAAATATCATGTCCCAAACTGGAAGGCAGGCTTGTCCTTTGATGTATGAAGAAAGCTGTGTGGAGGTGGTAATCACAGACTTGGGTCAGTTTTAGAGAGAGTCACCCCGCAGAGCAGACTGGAGAACCAGGTGGGCAGTAGCTTCTCTTGAGAACCCTGCAGATATGGAACAAGTGTGGCCACGTGTGTAGGAAGAGCAAAGACGAGCCCAGGGGCCACTGCTGGGACGAGTCATGGTGTCCAACTCCACTCCCACTTTTGAGCTCAACAGAACCCCATATGCATTTGGGCCCCAAACGCCCTTTCTTCTGCACAGAAGTCCCTACATATTTCAGGCAAATCTGTAACCGATTTGTGAGCAATCTGCCTACCCTGGAGCAACTTTGTCACAAAATATAGTATTTTCGCATTCTTGTTGAAACCACTGATGTGTCCGCCCCCGCCCCCGCTCCCCCAGCGCACTCCCAACCCCACCAATCAGGGCCTCTTTCCACACATGTAACGGTTGCAGATCGGATGCCAAACCCAGCAACTGGCTATCTCCAAAATGCTTTCCATCTCCCATGGGGCCATGTACTGCAGGGGCGTCGTTAAGAGAAGGTATACTGTAAATTAGAACAGCTTATTTTCAGAAGCCACGTTTTAGAAACTTGATAGCAGCTCTGGTTCTTGATAAACACGCTTCTGGAGGGCCGCGCACATGTCCCCTGCGGACGCTGGGCTGGAGACTCCCGGATGAGCTGGTCTCATCAGTCAAGTGGCTCAAGCCCCTTGTCCTGTATTTGGGCTCATGGAAACCCCAAACACTCCCCCTCCCCACCCCCTCCCTCTGGGTTGAAATTCTGTGTATTTCAGATAAATTTTATCCATCTGTTTCTGATTCGTTTACCCCAACTCATCATGATATTTGTTTTGCAAGAGATATTCAACAACTAAAAAGTTACTTTCAGATTCTTCATAGGCAAAGAAGGGTGTCTGATCTTGTCAAAGTACCCGAATCCCTAAAGCAGAGTCAGCAGAGGAGCTGAGATGGTGAGAACAGACGTCCATGCCTAACCCCCATTTTTGCCAAGTCCCAGTTGTGGACGAATCAGAAGGGGACCAGCTCACGTGGGGTTCCAGGCTTCATTCCTGGGACGCAGGTTCAGGGAGGGGGGAGCAGACACGTCCCAAATGATCACCCTGGAGTCACGTGCTAAAGCCAGCAGTGGTGCAGGGGGTGGCAGCATGGGGTGAGGGGCTCCTAGTGGATGGGGCAGCGGTGCCAGCTGAGGGCAATCCGTGGAGACCCCCAGCTCTGACCCCACAGGACCAAAGATGATATGGGATGGTTCCTCTAATTATGACAAACACCCTGCCTTATTTCAGAAAGGGTTTGAGGCTGCTTATAATAACGGGTCCAGAGGCCACAATACAGGCAGTACGCTGGAAGGGCAGAGTCCTCCCGAGTCAGGAGAGGACCTCTGCACGGCCAGGCCCCTCCTCGGTGGCCGGACTTGGTGGGCCCCAAGAGCATGGCCATGAGCAAGTGAGGAAGGTGACCCTCAGAGGGAGGAGGCACATAGCCCCTCGGAGGGCCAGACGCAGGAGCCCAGCGCTCTTAAGGGCACTGGCTTGGTGGCTGGCCATTTCCATGATGGCAGTGGGGTTTTTGCGTCCATCCGCCCCTCTTGCCAATGGCCTCGACCTTCTGCTGCCCCTGTGCATCTGGCTGCGGCCACAGCCAAGGGGACGAGGGTCCGGCTCCTGTCACCACCAGCATGTCTGCCAGGCTGGGGCTGAGGCTCAGGGAAACACCGAAGCCCGGGCAGAGGCAGGCGCCATCTGGGAACAATTAGAATCTGACTTTTATCCCGAGGCCTCTATAAACCATCCATCAGGGAGGCCAGGAGAAAAAAAAAAAACACAAGCTTCTTTCCTTTTTTATTTATTTATTCTCTGTTTTGTTTATAGTGACAGTGGTCAGTTTCCCTGAAAGGAAATCACTGAAAATTACAGGGTGTTTGGTTGGACTTTTTAAAAATTAATTTCCTCTATTTTTGCATGAATTTGATTTGCTCTCATTCCCTTCCCCTAACTCACGCTTAGTGAAAAATCTCTTTTGATTTGTTCTTAATGTGGAAAACGTTGGCAGTCCCACATGGCAATTGGAAAAAAATCCGAGGAGCACAAACCAGGTAGAGCTTTCGGCTGGCTTCCCAGGGCGAGGAGACGGTCTCCCCGAGACCTTTGCCCAGCTCAACCCGCAGGTCCTCCCGGGTCCAGCCTCTTTCCCAAAGGCCTGCTGTGTTTCTCCCGCTCTCACGGCTCCCTTCTCTTTCCAAAAGAATTTACCCTGTTAAAGACCCACTTCTCCTGCAAGGTGTCCCCAGACTGGAAATTCACTCTTCTGAATTTAGCTCAAGATGCTGCCTCCTGAGCTGGGATGGCTGCTATAAGCCCAAAGTAAAAGGTCTTCAGGATTCAAAACAGGTCCTGCATCTTACTCCATCACAAAGATGAAAGTCCCAGACACTGGGCATCGAAGGACGCAGCGGCCTCCAAGGCAAGTGCCAGGATTGGGGCAAGAGCTCCCGAGGGAGATTCAGAAAACCTGGTTCCAGACCCAGTTCTACCATTTCCTGACTGAGTGACCTTGGACGGGTCACTTTACCTCCCAAAGCTTCAGTTTCCTTAAGAATCGTCATCGTTGTTATTACTGTACCTTCTGTGCACGCAGGCCGTCCTGTGCCAACTCAGAGCTGAGCTCTTTACTCACCTTGTCTGCCTTCATCCTCGTAACAACCCCAAGGGGTAGGCGTTTTTAATCCCCATTTTACAGATGAGGAAAAACGGAGGGTCTGAGAGATTAGATTGTTTTTTGAGGATTAAAACCTGGGACTCAAACCCAGATGGCCTGATTCTAAAGCAAATGCTCATAACCATCACTGTTTTCTTCTGCCTACCTTCTGATAATAAAAGTGAATAGTTCTTGGGCATGTACCCCATTCTATGTGTCTTCTGTGGCTTAAGTCCGTTAGCCCTCACCAAGCCTTTTGAGATAGACCACCAGGAGGGGATGGGGCCTGGACCCGAATGTGAGCGGTGAGTCCAGGATGAGCACACCAACCACAGCACAGGGAGGGACGGATGGAAAATGTGTCACTCGGATTGTTATTTGAAAAACAAGGATGGTCAAGCCTGAGCAGCACCCAAGGGTCCAATTCTGCAGGCACCAAAGGGCCCTGTAAAAGGCTCTCCTGCAGAGGGCAGTTTAAACGAGGTGCTTACGTGACCCCAGTTCTCAACTCCTGCGTGGAAGCTCCATTCTTGGTACCCACACCACGGTACCATGCACACCATGACCCCCGCTGTCCAGCCCAGGGGTAGATCTTGTTTAGGTCCCAGGTTTTACTAGGGTGTCTGGATCATGTCCCTAAAATTGACCAGAGTTCCAAGCAAGCTAGATAAAAATAAATTCACCACCCAGAACACCAAAGACAATGAAAATATAACAAAAGCAACTAGAAAGGAAATACCTTTAAAAGAATAACAGACTGATGGTAGACTTCCTTAAGCAATAATAAAGGCGGGAGTTCCCTGGCGGTCCAGTGGTTACAACTGCATGTTCTCACTGCCGAGGGCCTGGGTTCAATCCCTGGTCAGGGAACTAAGATCCCACAAGCCGCGTGGTGGCCAAATAAATAAATAAAGGCCAGTAAACATGCAATAATATCCTAAACGTGTTGATGGGCAATAACTCCATCTAAAATTCTATGTGTAGAAAAACTATCATTCAAGGAAGTAAAATAGAGATTTTTTTCCAGTAATACAGAGATTAAGAGAATTTATAACTCACAGACCCTCACTCCAAGATCAAAAGAACAAAAATATTTCTGGAATTTATTAGAGACCCCAAGTGCAGAGCATCATGCCCAGTTCACAGCACCTGTCACCGGCCGATCTGCAAGGTCTAGCCCTTGGTCCACTGAGTCCCCATGGCGTGCTCCCAGCCCGCTGTCCCCATAGGCAACCCTCTAGTGTGTTTCATAGGCATCCTTGAATTTGTATACACACTTTTAAATGTGCAATGTTGTATTTAAACATGCAAATATTTACTTTGTATAAATGATATGGTCCCATGAACCTCATTCTGTTTCTCAGCTTTCACCCCCACTAAACGCCATGTTGTTAAGACATACGTCAGGCCACGCTTCCCTGCTATGCCGTACTCCGTAGCGTGCGTTCACCAATTTTACTCGTTTACATCAAGGTTACCTCCACCTCCTGCTTCCACAACGATCTGACGTGGACATGCTCGTACGCATTCCCTTATGGGCCTGGAGGATGCATTCACTGGGCGACCTGTGCAGGAGTGGGGCAGCTGAGACATAGCACGTAAACACACCTCACTGACTGTTTCCGGTTGTTTTCCAGCATGAGTGCACCTATCTGCACTTCTACCAGGAGTCCACAAATTTCCTAGTTCCCCAGATCCATGCAACTTTGGCATCATCCAGCTCTTCAATTTTGACATCCCAGGGTGTGTGAAGTGTTACACTATTGCTGATTCAATTTGAATTTCTCTGATTTCTAATGTGTTCGGGCCCTCCCCACCTGCCATGCTTCTTTAGCCATTTGGGTCTCCCTTTTCTGTAAATTGCCTGTTCACATCCTTTGCCTATTGTTTTTTCTATTTGGGTTTCCTTTGTAATACATATTAATGTCAGGTAAGGTAAGTCTCTCCTTTTTGCTCATCTTTTGTTGATATAATTATCTGTGGACTTCTCTGTCTCCATAAAAATTTTAGAATAAATATATTGAGTTTCTCAAAAAATACAACAGATTTTTATACATTAAGGTCATATTGAATTTGTAGATCATTTGGGAGAGACATTTCAACCTTATAAGGTTATGCCATCCCAACTAAGTGTATGGAGTATCTTTCCCAGTTATTTAGATTTTCTTTGGTATCCCTTAAAAGAACTTTAACTTTATTCCATAGTGTGTTCTTTAAATTAAGTACTGGATACATCAGTTTTTCTGTTATTAACAATCATATTTAATCTTCTCTTACATTTTACTTGTCTATTGGCAGGAAAAAGAAAACCCTATTAGTTGATGTTTTTTTTTTTTTTGTAAGTTAAACTTATCTAGCAACCTTGCTAATCATACTTATTAGTTTTGAGTTTGCTGATTTTTTTTTTCTTTTTTGCAAGTAAGGATAGCTATTTCTCCTCTGCTAATCTTTATGCCTTTTCTTATTGTTGACTTGTTCCATTGTGGATACTGGCGGGGGAAGGGGAAGGGAGGGTACTTACAGTTTTGTTTCCAGGACTAGTACTTTGCTAAGTCACAGCAGCAATAGTGAAATCCCTGTTTTGTTCCAATATTAAAAGGGGATGTCTAAAGTTTCTCCATTAAATATGTTGTTTACTATAGCTTTTTGACATATATGACCTTTACCAGGTTGAGGGAGTACCCATCTATTTCTAGTTTATAAAGAGGTTGTCTTCATCCTTTCAGGCTGCTATAACCAAAGAGCATAGACTGGGTGGCTTGTAAACAACAGAAATGTATTTCTCACGGTTCTGGAGGCTGGAAGTTCAGCATCAGGAGGCACACGTGATCGGTTCCGGTGAAGGTCTTCTTCTGGGTTGCAGACTTTGTCCTCAAATGGTGGAAGGGGCAGGTGGTCTCCACCGTGTCCTGTACCCGTCCTGATCTTCGATGCCCCTCGGACCTGTTGAACCCTCTCTGGTCCCCGGTCAGTTGGAGAAGATGAAGAGAGCACAGCAGGAAGCTTTCCTTTCTCGTGAAAGCAGCGCTTTTCCCTGGAGGAGGGAAGACCTCCGGGGCCACTGCCTGCTGCTCTACACAGTATATCCTCGAGCCGGTGGGGGAGAGACGCAAACTGCTTCTTCCGAGAGGCCAAGGACCTTGAACAGGAGGTGAGCACATTATCCTGCACAACTACGCTACTATAAAGAAAAGGGAGGCCCCTAAGTCTAAGGTCTTGTTTTCATTGGAATATAAATGAGACCTTCAGGAGTTCCCTGGTGGTCCAGTGGTTAGGACTCGGTGCTTTCACTGCCTTGGGCCCAGGTTCAATCCCTGGTCAGGGAACTAAGATCCCGCAAGCTACATGGCATGGCCAAAAAAATAATAAATTTTAAAAAAATAATTAAAAAAATAAATAAATAAAAATTAAAAATAAATAAATAAATAAATAAATGAGACCTTCATAACCTCTTGGTGGAAGATAACATATTTTTTCTCCTGAATTTCTTTGATCCCCCCGTGTCCCCAGCTTTCCCAGGCCTGGGTTCCTTGACCCTGTGGAGGAGACCACTTCTCAGAAATGATGGGAAGCACTTCGGAAGCTGGAGGGGGTCACGGCATGAAAACAAACTTGCAGTGCATCCCCTCCCACGTGGAGAATCTGCAGAGTCTCCCTCAGCAAAAGCAGCCACATATAGTGACACTTGTAATAGGTCCACTGAGCACTGTCGGGGGCCACTAAGTGTCATGAGCTCACGTAATTAACTGACCCACCTGATAGGCCGGCCTATGATCCCCATTTTATAGATGGTGCAAGCACGGTTCATCGAGGTTAAATAACTCGCCGAGGGTCGTACTGCTTGCGGTGCATGGAAGGGCCTGGATGTAAACCAGCCTGTTTTACTGCCTCCCTGAAGCTTTTAAGTGACATGACAGAACTGTGCAGACATCTCAGAAGAGAGAGCACGATAAAGGAAGTCCAGAAACCCAGTCTCCTCCCACCTCTGCCCCCTACCAGGTGTGGGCCTCTCTGAACCGCTGTTTCTTCATCTATCCAGTAAGCAGGCTGAGGAGATGACTTTTAAAGGCCCTTCCAGCCACGCTTTCAGGGCCAAGAAAACATCACACGCTATTTCACACTAAATTCCACTAAATTCCTCACGCCCAGAACCAAGCGGCTCACATGGAAGAGCCTCCAATTAACAGCTTTGTGGGTCTGGGGTGTGGACGAGCGACCTCTCAAGCAAACAAGCCAAAACCATCCCACAGGCAGAGACCACCAACGTGCTTTCCAAACCTGTGTTCTGAGCGGCTGGCCCTGATGGAAATCTGCAATTAGCTGTTTTAATGCCTAAAATAGCTTTGCTACTGTTGCACATAGTCACATAAGAAAAGGAAAAACCAGGGGCCACCACGGTCAGGTCAGGGGGAGTTGGAGGCTCAGGGCTCCGAGAGCCAACCTTCTATTGGAGTCGTGTGTGGTTGCAGATAATGTTCTGATTTCCAGCGAGCTGACAGCTGGGATGAACGGCTGTTCAACCCGATTAGATATGCCTCGGCCACAGACTCTGGGGCCACAGACAACTGCTCATTTGAAATGCATGCCACTGGCACCCGACGGAAAGAATAAAGGCCGGCCTCCAACAGACAACACATTCTTGGATGCAAACCTTATGGTTTCAACACAGCTAAAAGGGTTTATAACCGCCTGGGGTTCCTTTTCACTGAATATTCTTTGTCGAATAGTGTTTAGATCAACTTGTAACTTTAGCACTTTCCTGTAATTGTAGCTTGTCATTTAGGAGCTGGTGGTATGTGAGGAACCCAGGAGGCGAGGGGGTCGGTGGGGGGAGCCAAGAGCTACTGAGTTCGCACGTTTAATCCTCTCTGTGTCCCCTCAGACCCTGGAGGTAGCTCCTGACCTTCCCCATCAGGACCCTGGTGGAGCCGAGCAGCCCTGCTGTCTTCCTGCTGTTGTCAGGATGGCACGGCATCGATTTTACCGCCAACTGGAATCGCTGCCCAGAGGATAGCTCCACCTTGATGCGCCGGCCCCCTGCTCTGTCCTGGTTCTTAGAAGCACAAGCCTCTGGAGGCATCTCCGGGAGCTGTTGCAGCATCCAAGGTAGCCCTGTGGATGGTGGGAGGGGTCGGAGGGACTTCTTTGAGTATTTTTACGGTCCATTTGAATGCAAGCACAAGACATTATGGTCTGAGCACACACTATCGGCCTGGTGTCGAGGACTACACCTCTCTAGAGCTCCCCCTGGAAGGACCAGCTTTTCCTTCTGCCCGTCTCTCCAGGGAGCCCTGGGGCCCATGTGTACAATGGAGGCGCACATCACACCTACAGGAGCAGCAGGGAATCCGCTCCTTCACAAACCACATGTCAGAGCCAAGTATACACACTGAGGCATATCAGTCATCCTTCTACACTTTGAAATGTTTTTTTCAAAAACTGGAGCCTGCTCGAATACTAACTGTAAACTATGAATCTTAAATCCTCCCGTTTGCTTGTCTCCAAACGATGGACTTCTGCAAAAGTCCTTTAATAGGACCTCCCTGCCTTCCCTCTCACCATAGTAGTTTGAATCTACCTCTACCTTGGGTTTGAATCTCTCTCAGTCTGAGCCTCCGTTTCCTCATCAGTTAATTGGAGATAATATGAGTATCTGCTCACAGGATTGTTGTGTGTGCAAAGCAGGTGGCAGAGGACCTGACTCACACGATAGGCTGAGTGAACCTGAACTATCATTATTGTCATCAATAATCCATCCTCCACCCAATCATCAACTTTGACTTTGCTTGAACCCCCCTTTGACTACTTTCCTAACTTAAGTTGCCCCCAGGGGGGCAGTATTCTGCCCTGTCCGGTCATTGTTTGGGTACTTGTCTTATTCACTTCATTAGAGTCATAAGCTCCTGGCTGGCAGGAATTGGGTCTAATTCATCTGTGCATTCTGTGCCGGGCTTCTCACACAGCGGGCTAGTTATAAGTCAGCCCTGGCTCCAAAACCCTCCAAGGTGCTCCAGAGCTGTCTGAGAGAGGTCCAGGCTCCTATCTTGATGTCTGAGGGTCTTCACTTAGAGCTCCAACCATGCCTTGAATTCCTACCCCCTCACACATTTGCTCATGCTGTTCATGTTGCTTAGAACCCCCTTCCCACCTCTACTTCTTGAACTCTTATTCATCCCTCAAAGCCCAGATTAAATCACACACTCTCAGGACAAAAGTCAGATGGGCTTCCTTCTGCCTCTCATCTCAGATAAAATTTGACGCTAGTCCAAGGGTCAGCAAATTGCTTCTGTAAAGGGCCAGATAATAAATATCTTTGGCTGTGTGTGTTACAGTTATACAACTTTGCAAAAGCAGCCATAAAGAATATAGGCATAGGGGCTTCCCTGGTGGCGCAGTGGTTGAGAATCTGCCTGCCAATGCAGGGGACACGGGTTCGAGCCCTGGTCTGGGAAGATCCCACGTGCCGTGGAGCAGCTGGGCCCGTGAGCCACAATTGCTGAGCCTGCGCGTCTGGAGCCTGTGCTCCGCAACAAGAGAGGCCGTGACAGTGAGAGGCCCGTGCACTGCGATGAAGAGTGGCCCCCACTTGCCGCAACTAGAGAAAGCCCTCGCACAGAAACAAAGACCCAACACAGCCATAAATAAATAAATAAACAAATACTTAAAAAAAAAAAAAAGAATATATGCATAAATGGGCATGGCTGTGTTTCAGTGAAAATTTATAAAAACAGGTAGCAGACCAAATTTGGCCTTCAGGATGAAGTTTGCTGATCTCTGCCCTAGTCTTTTATGGTGTTCATCACAGGCTGCCTTTATATTATGCTTATTTGAGGTCACATTTCCTCTCAACATCTAGAATAAAAATTCCTTGAGGGCAAGAACAGTATTTTTCTGTTGCCATCACTCATAATAAGCACATAGAAATTACTTATCAGATTTTTGAAAACAGGCTAGAGAGCCCCCAGCAGAATCTTCCCAGTGTAAAGGTATAGAGAGATTAAGAACAGAGTATTGGGACTTCCCTGGTGGTCCAGTGGTTAAGACTTCACCTTACAATGCAGGTTCGATCCCTGGTCGGGGAGCTAAGATCCTACATGCCTCATGGCCAAAAAATCCTCAAAACATAAAACAGAAGCGATATTTTAACAAATTCAATAAAGACTTTAAAAATGGTCCACATCAAAAAAAAAATCTTAAAAAAAAAAGAACAGAGTATTACCGGCTGAATCGTGTCCCCCCGAGTTCACGTGCTGAAGTCCTAACCCCCAGTGCCTCAGACTGTGACTATATTTGAAGATGGGACCTTTAAAGAAGTAATTAAGTTAAAATGAGGCTGTTAGGATGGGCCCTAGTCCAATCTGACTGGTGTCGTTATAAGAAGAGGAAATTTGGACACACAAAGAAACTCCAGGGATGAGGGTACACAGAAAGATGACCAGGTGTGAACACAGGAAGAAGGCAGCTGTCTGCAAGCCAAGGAGAGAGGCCTCAGGAGAAACCAGACCTGCCAACACCTTGATCTTGGACTTCCGGCCTCCAGAACTGTGAGAAAATAAATAAATTTCTGTTGTTTAAGCCGCCCCAGTCTGTAGTATTTTGTGATGGCAAACCTGGCAAACGACACAGAGAAAGGCCAATTAGAAAAACAGAGAGGGAAAGCCCCAGTAAATGTTAATGATTTCAAATATTTTGCCTGTTATTTCTCAACAATTATAGCTTTCTGAGGACATTGGGATTTTATTCTGTTGGGAGGTGAGGATAGGGGGTAGTTAAGAATGGATTCAGTTTCCAAGTCCTGGGTTTCAAGTTTGTAGCTCCAGGCTTGCATTTCTAATACTGTCAAACCCTGATGATTCTGACGAGGGCTGTCCCGGCCCGCTTCCCCACAGTTTTCCAGAAACATTTCTTACATATCCACTCAAACTTAATCACCGAAATACCTGCCATTTCTCATGGACTTTTGAAGGGTCGTGTTTGCTTTGTGGAGTTTAAGGAAAGCATTTGATTTTTCTTCCCTTGTAAAAACTCCAGTTGGAAGAAATCATTTTATTTTCCCCTCTAGGTTTATTTTGTTTAGCTAAAGCCATTAGAAATAGCTTCAGTTTTACATTTTTCTTGTCTGCTTGCAAAGTGCGTTGCCACGGTGGTTGAATTTCAATGGTTTGGATTGTTTTGAATGACTTCTGTGTTTTTGTTCCCAGTTCCTCAAATACTGGTTGCTATCTAGGTGACCAGGTGAATGAGTTAATTAGTAATAGGCATTTTCACTAAGTATAGGTGTATATGTGTATTTTGTAAGTTGAAAATCTGATGTTCCCATAGATGAGACAATTTGTGTACCAAGAGACCCAGACAGAGGCCAGTATTTCCTCTCCGGACCCATTGACTCTGAGACCTCACAAAGACAAATCTTTGGGGCGCGGGGCTGTGGCCTCCATCCCTGGGGGGCACATCCTCTGCTAGGTCAATATAGGTCAGTAACCAAAACCACCTGGAAGGTTATGCTTCCCTGGATCCCATTTTCTGGAAAACGGTGCCATAGGAAGTTTCCACTTGACTAATATAACGTTGAGGTGCTCATGCAGATTTCCGGACTTCATTACATTTTCTTGACAATCCTCTGGAGTTAGGTCCTGTTTTTTTTATCATCATCCCCATTCTATAGATAAAGAAACTAAGGATCAAAGAGGTTGTCAAAGCTGCCTTAGATGTCAGTTCTCTTTTGTGACTGTGCCTTGCCAATCAAAAGCTTGCTGGTGGGGGGCCAGAACCTGGTTTCTTTCACTCCTCGGTGTCCCCTCTTGGTACCTTGTAATATTAGAAACAGCATTGCGTGTTACGATTTTCACTAGTACTTGCAATTTACCAAAGTTAACAAAATCTTAGGCTGAGGGATTTCAGGGATCCGTGAAAAAAGGCAGTATGGGAGAAATTTTTTTGACCTTAAACTTTCCTAAAGGCATTCCTAAAATCACACTACAATGGTGGCAGCTAATCCTGCCCCCCCCCCAACCCATCCCATAAACCTGTTTCTTTGTCAGACAAACATGCCCTGAGGTGCACTCACTTCCCTAATAAAATTCTGTCTGAGATGGATGAGGAGGGAGGGTCCCCAGAGGGAGGCCCTCCTTCCCAAGTGGAGATGCTCTCTCCCTTGGGCGAACAAGAAGGCTGTCTCCTGAAGTGGGTGTGCAGGAAACGGCAGTTGGGATTGATCCCTACGAGGAAGGTTAAGTTTTGAAGGATGAACGTCAGGCCTGGGAGAAGTATGAACTCCTACCCACCAGGAGGTTTTTTTCCCCCTTTCTGCCAGTTTTGGGGTATCGGGAGTTCAATTTTGCTGAAGAAACCAAGCATTTATGCACACACATCAGATTAAGAGAACAGCCTCTGAGTTCTTGCCGTGAAAAGAGACTTCTGCCTTAAGCATTCATTCTGAATTGGCACTGTTCCCTTATCAACTTGGAAAGCTGCCCCATCCTGACAAGGTCCCTCAACTGACAGCGCCCCAGTGCTCTGGCCCAGATTACAGCCCTCGCCCCCAGCGGCCTTCACACCTGCGGCTCCCTGATTTAATGAGGGCTGTCGGGGATTATCAAGTCATGAACTCGCTTGCATCCGCCAGACTCTCATGAATGAGGCATTTTGTTCGGCTACCTCTCATTTCGTGTTTCTTGGAGCCAACGCAAAAGGAAAAGGCAGTAAGTGAGCAGCTATTTTGGGCCAGCGTCTAATAGTTGAATATTGCATGATGAAACAGTGGACCTATCAAGTCTGTTATTTTCGTGACTTTCTTTTCTCTCTTCCTCCCACCCTCAGCCCGGCCTTCTTAGCCCTGCGATGCCCTTTGCTGGGGGACTGGTAACTCTGCAGCCAGTGAGTCCCAGCTCGGGTAACTGAAATGGAGAACACCTGCCCTGCAAATCCCGTGATGAACGGTCACCGGAAGTGGACCTATGAAGAGGAGGCCGTGGGCCAACATCTGAGCTCCCAGAGGTGGGCGGGTTTCAAGTCCGACCCACACCGAATCCTTCCTGATCCAAGTTAATTTTCTGCGGGAAATCCGACGGGGAAAGGCTTTCTAATTTAGTGGTGTTTTGAGACTTAAGCAACACTGGTCAATAACAGAAGGAGAAAATGGTGGTTTGGATATTCAATGGCTTTTGGTTGACAATATTTTGATCACGAGGAGTTAGGGGAATTTTCAGAGTGAGGCCCTCCTCCCGGGAGAAGGCCGAGAGCACAGCAGGGCCAGCCTTTGGCCTCAGGCAGGATTCTCCTTATTACAGTAATAATTGCCGTTATTAACAATTATAAGCAATTATTCTTCGCCTGTTTTCTAGCCACCAACCCTCGGCTGCCATTGGAGGAGAGATCACGGTGGTGGTTCTCATTACCCTTCAACACCTCCTTGCTGCCAGCCTGAAACTGCCTTGGGTGGGAATTTACAGTTCATAGGATTCTTTCCCCTATATTCCAGGCAGAAGAAAAATCCTATCTTGGTTTCAAATTTTTCTCCAGCTTTAACATTATTTTTCCATCTACACTGAGGAAGTAGTTCTTTCTTAAAATACACCAGCCTCTGGAACCTCAGAGAGTCTGTAGGCAGAAAGACGAAGATGGAAAACAAAAGGTAATGTGCCTGGAGGTTCATAGGTGAGAGGTCAGGGGGCAAGGAACCACTGTGGAGTTTGTGATTATTAACACAGGATGGGAGCAAGAAAGTAGCTCTTTGTGGCTATTGGACTGGCTCTGCCACAAACCATTGGAACACTCAGCTTTGAAGGATGAAAACACCAGCCCTGGACTTTGGTGCCGTCCTCCGACCGGCAGAGGCTGTTGGCTAGACGAGTGTCACGTCACGTCTGACGCTTGATGGGCACAAGGGAGCTGCCCCACCCCCTTGCCCGCTCTCCATCCAGTGGGGACCTTGGCACTTGGCTCCATGGCCGGGGCAGTACGGCCGGGGTAAGGATGAGTGCGGCCGTGCACAGCTGCGCATTGTGGCTGAGGCTTCTTGTGATTGCTGTGGACGGAGTGGCGTTGACTGTGGTATCCTGTAACCAAGATTAGTCGGCAATTCCGGAAATCGGAGGGTAAAAATAACTGCAGAGCCGCCAGCCCCCGGCCGGTGCCACCACTGGAGAGAGGAATGGTGTCTGGAAAGTGCTGAGTGTCATGATCTTTGCTTCCTTCCGGTGGTGGGAGGTTCTCAGAATAAGATCTGGGCTTTGGATTTCCCCCAAAGGGTTTCTCAGTGCTCCACGGCCTGCTGAGTCAGTGGAGTCGAGCTCGGGTGAACTTTCAAGGAGGGATGTTGGGTTTTGAGAGAGGGGGCGAACGGAGCGGCCAACCGGGGCTGAGCCCGGGGAGGTAACCGCTGAGGGCGCCCACTGGTCGTGTGGACCTCCTGTGGCTCCAGCATCTGTCACCGAGGGTTCGTGGCCTCCCAACCACCCTCCGAAGTAGATGCCTCAGACCCAAAGCCTCTTCCTGCTCCGTTGTTCTTGCCTCTTGGCCAACTCTGCCTCCAGACATTGACATCTATTGACTAACATCCTCACCCAGGTTCTTCCTCTTCTGTTGCCCCAGGAAATCTGGTTAAATGCCAAGTTCATGGTCCTGTTCCCATCCCTTTGGTACCATCACACGTGCTCTGCATTTGGTCTTAACCCTGAACCCCTCTGTACCATATTCTCCATGTTTTTCTGGGAAATGTTCATTGCAAAAAACCACTCTGGGACCCCCTGAGAAATAGAAAACAGAAGCTTTCTACTCATGGCCCACAGAGAAGCTGGACTAACTTGGACTGAGGGGAATGTGCATTTGAACTGAATGTGCATCTAAATTCTAGAACATCCCGAGGAGGGGGCAAGTCTTACTATTTAAAAGCTCACATAATAATTTCAACTAGGCTTACTAAAGTTGAGGTGGTATCAGCCTTTTGATCTCTTGCTTTGATATCCAACTTGATGGGAATAATTCTAATCACTAAGCTAATCTCTCAAATTAAAAGTGTTTCTGAAGGAAATGTGTTTCTAAAATTGGTGATTGCGGCTTAAGCTTTTTTGGACCTTGCCAAACCCAATTCATTCCTCTGGTCACTGTGCTCATGCAGAACTTGATTTTTTTAATTAAAAAATTTAAACGTTGTGTGTGTGTGTACACTTAGATGCTTGTCTCTGGGCTGGATTGTGAACTCCCTTTGAAAGGGAAAGATTCATTCAGTTCTGTATCTCCAACGCACTTATGAAATGTTTATTGAATTGTAAAGGATTACATGGATTAAAGGTTCTTCTGGGAAATCCTGTTTACATTATTAATTTGCTGGGCAAGTTCTTTCTTTCTAGATAGCAGCAAGACACAATTCATTACCAGCCTCTGTCCAAATTTAAAATTCCACCTTAGTGAAGCGCCATCATCTTTCCGTGGGTCTGTGGCTGGATGTCGCCAGTCAGGTCTTTATTTCTTCGCCAAGTGTTCCTGGGAAGAATCCAGCCTGCAGTCTGGCTCCATTGCCTGGAGCGTGAGGTCCATGTGGCCAGAATCAGGTGTTTGGCCTGCTGTGTCCGCTCAAACCCATAGGCCCCATCCTGTGCCCTTGGCCCAAGTCGGCCACTGTACACTTGGTCTCAGAGGATGGAGTGAAGTTGGAAGGGCCCATCTGGTACCCATGGGGGTGGGGGATGGTGTTCTGTGGGCTTTGGCACCAGACCCAACTGGTACAAATCTTGGCTCCCGCACTTTCTCTGTGCGTGGCCTTGGTCAGTTCAATTATTCTCACTGAGTCTCAGTCTCCTTTTCTGTAAAACAAAGAAACTAATGCCTTACCTGTGAGAATGCTGAAAGAATTGGAAATAAGGATGCAAAGTGGCTATTGCAGTGCTGGGTAGCTATTGATGGGAGGGAAATCTTTTAAAGATGTGTGACACCATCTTTACCAAGGTCAACACTGAGCTTCAGAGTCAGAGGCCAAGGAGATGCTGAAGAATCCAGAGGCCAGGTCTGGTTGGCAGGAAGCAGTCTTGGCCCATGAAGAAGTCAGAAAAAATAGCAGCGGTAGTGCTCAACCAAGCACTACGCTATGCATATTATGCGGAACATGCTATTTAATTCTCACAACTCCCATTTTTTCAGCTTTACTGAGGTATAATTGACTAATAAAATCGTGAAGTATTTAAAGTGTGCATCATGATGATTTGATATATGTATACATTTTGAAAGGATTCCTCCCATCTAGTTAATTAACACATTCATCACTACCTTTTTTTTTTGTTAATTTAGTGGGATGAGAACATTTAAGTTCCACTTTCTTAGCAAATTTCGATTATGTAATCAGTGTTATGAACTATAGTCACCATGTTACACACTAAATACTCAGGCCTTATTCATTGTATAGCTGAAAGTTTGACCAGCCTCTCCCTATTTCCCTCACCCCCATCCCCTGGCAATCACTTTTCTATTTTCTGTTTCTATGAGTTTGATTTTTTTTTTTAATTCCACATGTAAGTGACCCCTTGCAGTATTTGTCTTTCTCTGCCTGACTTATTTCACTTAGCATGATACCCTCAAGGTCCATCCACATTGCTCTAAATGTTAATATTCACAACTCCCATTTTACAGATTAAACAACTAAAGCTCAGAGAAGCTCAGTAACATGTCCAAGTTCACCCAGCCAGATGAGGTCAGGTCAGCTCCAGATAAGAGCCAGGTGTTGCTCATGCAGCTTTTGGTCTCATAGCCTCAGTGGCACCCCTGACCTCTTGAGATCGTCCCTTCTGTGGGCCCCGTAGCTGGGGTCCAGCTCAGGGCAGGCACACAGGTAAAAGGAAAAACAAGCCAACAGGGATGGTAAGAGGTGAATGGAACCACCCTTTCCATGAGGAGGCAGAGGCCTACCGAAGTGAAAGGAAACCTTTGTCCCTTCCTGTGACTGGTTAGGGCAGAGCGAGGACCAACCCAGCCCTTCCGTGTGGGGATCAGCTAAGCGGGGGTGACCCAGCCCATTTCCGTAGATCCTCGGCATCCCCTTCCTGACTCACGCCTTACACGCCTGCGGGGCGGGGGCGGGAGGAGGAAAACTGACAAAACGAGTGATAGAAAAAACCCGGATTGGAACATTTAGCTTCGTTCGGGACCAACTCTAACCGCACCTCTGCCTGCCAAGCCCTAATCGTCATCCCATGTCAGAGTCCCTTCTTAGTCACTGTCTGCCCCTCCAGAGGGACTTGTAAGACAATTACAAGAATTCAGCGATAATCTCTGTCTATTTACATCTTTCAGTTTTTATTTCCCGGCTTTTCCAGAATTTGCTCTCATTAAACATCCAAACCCAAAGCCAGCCGAAAAGGCTTTTCAGCGTATGTTACTGTCTCCCTCTGCCTGATTCTGTTACTCAGATCGAAGTCCCATCACAGTCCTGGGGTTTTGTGTCAACTTCAGAAAGATCACAAAGGGAAGAATAGGCCCTTGGAAGGGAACAGGTGGGAGGACCTGTGAGCAAGCTGGGCTACAAGTTCCGTGGCCTTGTATGTTGGTGCTGGAGGTGGAAGGTCCAAGCCAAGAAGGGGCTGCCTGCTAGGCACAGGGGACCTGCACCCTGAGGGGCATAACCCAGTGATGCTGTCTCCTGAGGTCTGGGGAAACAGCCAAGTCTGGTGTGAGAGCCACAATCCATCACAGCTGGGCAATGGACACAGAGAATGAAAGTTAGAGCATGGCTTCCATGGGGGGCCCTGCTTAGATCCTGCACCTCAGCCCTCTCTAGCTAGCCCTCACAGCACCACCCATGCACACACACACTCTCCCTCTCTCTGCATCAAGAGGGAATGTTTGGAAATGCTTTCAGAGGGGAGTCCTGGGACAACAAGGACTTACAGACACTGCTTCTTTGAAAGGCTGCCCCCACCCTTCTGAGGTTAGAACTTGGTTGCGACTGAGGGGAGTGGTCAGAGCTATAGGTTATGGAAGGCCCGTGAGACCCCCGCAGTATCATTCCTCCAAATCCCTGAGAACCACCCCTTCTTCTGCTGGTGTCTCATCACCTTGGTCCTTTCTACAC